>NC_071985.2:46328409-46631439 GCF_028885655.2 Pongo abelii | reverse complement strand
TAAAATTCCACAAGGTCACTTCTATTTTATGATGGAAAAATCTCTTAAGAATCCCCATTCAAAGAACTCTATCCCTTTCCCTTACTAGTGAACAGCTGTATCTCCCATAGTAGACACTTGAATTTAGAAATTCCATCACAATCCAGCTGGTTCCCAGCATCACACTCAGGAAAGGCTTTGAAAATTCTCCTATTCTGATAGAATGAGTTCTAAAAACAAAATTCTTAAATTGGGAGTAGTATTAAGGGATACTCTAGCTTTTTCTATCTTAGTTGACTTTTTAAATGAGGAAAATGTGCCCTTCTTACTGGTGTTGTTAGGAAAAACAAAATAATACACCACTGTCGCCACCAAAACCAACAATAACAACAAAAACAAGCAAATAAATAGAACCTCAGTCTCACAGCTGGGGAAGAGAGAAAGCACACGATGATGGACATCTGGAGCTTCCAGCAATGCATGGGCAGCAAAGATAAGCTTTACTTGACTGCTGGGTAGGAGCACCAGCAGAATGAAGCATAGACTATTTACCACACCCTACTTTGGCTTGGGCTAATAGTAAGTTATGCTAGGAATGGGTACAAGGTCTTGGAAAGCAGCCAGTGCACTGGCACTCTAAGCCTCACAAAAGAGAGTACTTTTCAGGTAGAAAATATATTCCACAACTGGTCTCTCCATCTGTTGAGGAGGATGCAGTAAGTCTGTTCATGAAGTGTTTAAGAGAAAAGCTTCATCACTCCACTATCCCCACAGAACAGAGAGCTTTTCCTCTGGCATATCAAGAAACCTTTAGGAGTGATACGAGCTCCTAACACCCAGTAAGCACTGGGATCTCAAGATGTGACAACAGTGCACAGTATTTTCCTATGGTGTTCTTTCAACTCACTTGGAAAAAGTCCGAGAGACTTTCTCTGAATGACAATAGACGGTGTGAAAGAGCCAGGAGAAGCTGAGGCAGAGCACTGCACCCAAAAAGAACATCCCAAAAACCACCTTCTCCTGTAGAGGGGCCATGAAGTACATATTTGGTCTGAGCATGGTCAAGATTCCCAAAAAGAGAAACAGCACGAAACCTGCAGGAGGGTAAAATTAAAAAAACCTGTAAGAAAAAAGGGAATGTGTACACTTTGACGGTTGATGTTTTTGAATCAGAGAGCTACAGGCAACATCACTAATCATCAGGGAAATACAAATTAAAAGCACAATGAAATACCACCTTACTCCTGCAAGAAAGGCCATTATTAAAAAGTCAAAAAACAACAGATGTTGGCATGGATGTGGTGAAAGGGGAATGCTTATACACTGCTTGTGGGAATGTAAATTATAAATTAGTATAACCTCTATGGAAAAGGGTATAGAGATTCCTTAAAGAACTAAAAGTAGAGCTATTTGATCCACCAATCCCACTACCAGGTATCTACCCAAAGGAAAAGCAGTCATATGAAAAAGACACATGCACATGTATGTTTATTGTAGCACAATTCACAACTCTAAAGATATGGAACCATCTAAGTGTCCATTGACCAATGAGTGAATAAAGAAAATGTGGTGTATGTACACCATGGAATACTACTCAGCCATAAAAAGGAATGCAATAATGTCTTTTGCAGCAACCTGGATGAAGCTGAAGGCCACTATTCTAAGTGAAGTAACTTAGGAATGAAAAATCAAATACTGTATATGTTCTCACTTATAAGTGGGAGCTAAGCTGTGCGTATGCAAAGGCATATAGAGTGATATAATGGACTATGGAGACTCAGAAGCGGGAGAGTGAGATAGGGGTGTGGAATAGAAAAACTACATATTGGGTACAATGTACACTACTAAGGTGATGGGTGCATTAAAATCTCAGAATTCACCAGTATATAATTCATCCATGTAACCAACCCCCCCCTACCCTTTTGTACCCCAAGAGCTATTGAAATAAAAAAAAAATCAGAAAGCTATGAGGTTTAGCTGTGTAATTACAGTCCAGTGTTTCAAAGAAAGTGGCACCGGTCACAGAAACCCAGGCAAAAAGACCATTTTTTGAAATGTCGGCATTTTACTTTTATAGTCGGAAATTACAAAGTACAAGGAATTGTCTCCACCTAGAACAGTTCTGCCAGGGATCACAAAAGAATATCTAGTCCCAATTTCTTTGGTTTCTAGGCCTTTTACTCTCAGTCTTAAAGATCAGTGATCAAGGGTCAACCAAGGTCATTAGCTTAAAGTCATTAGTAGTTTAAAGGTAGAATCCCAGCTGTCAATCAATCTGAGCAACTTTGTTGGGCTCTATAATCCCTTCGCAGTTAGGGAGACAACAAATTCCACCTTTCCCATCCAAATCACTCACCAAGCAGATGGGTCCAGATGTTGCCAGTTTCTGTATGGATGCGGAAGATGCTCTTGAAGCAAGCCCGAAAGGAGGGCATGGGTGGTCTATGACCATGTAGCAGATAGTCGTTGTCCTTTAGCCAGTCAGGGAGCACATCATATGGGATGACCCTCCAACGTCCCTCCCAGACCTAGAACATATACACTTTCTCTGGGTAGGGCACTAGATAGTACCTTCCCCAAGGACAAGCAGTGATGGAGAACCAGTCTAGGAAGATGTCAGTCAGGCTCTGAATGGTCCTAGGTAATAGTGGAGAACCAGCCTGGACTGGGAGATATCCAAGACATAGCATGAATGGGGCTAGCAGAGTCCTGACTCATATTTTGACCATTAAAAAAAAAAAAAAAAAAATCCTGGCTGGGTGTGGCGGCTCATGCCTGTAATCCTAGCACTTTGGGAGGCTGAGGCGGGTGGATCACCTGAGGTCAGGAGTTCAAGACCTGCCTGACTAACATGGTGAAACCCTGTCTCTACTGAAAATACAAAAAATTGGCCAGGCATGGTGGCGGGCACCTGTAATCCCAGCTACTCGGGAGGCTGAGGCAGGAGAATGGTTTGAACCTGGCAGGTGAGGGTTGCAGTGAGCCGAGATTGCACCACTGCACTCCAGCCTGGGCGACCGAGCAAGACTCTGTATTCAAAAAAAAAACAAAAAACAAAAAACAAAAACAAACAAAAAATCTCTGTCTTTGTTTCATGTTCGTTTATCTGGAGAAGTTTTAGGTAAGTGTTTCTCAGCCTTTTAAGAAAATACGGTCCAACCAGGCTGGGCACAGTGGTTCACGCCTGTAGTCCCAGCACTTTGGGAGGCTGAGGCGGGCAGATCATCTGAGGTCGGGAGTTTGAGACCAGCCTGACCAACATGGAGAAACCCCGTATCTACTAAAAATACAAAAATAAGCCAGGCGTGGTGGCACATGCCTGTAATCCCAGCTACTCGGGAGGCTGAGGCAGGAGAATTGCTTGAACCTGGGAGGCGGAGGTTGCAGTGAGCTGAGATCGTGCCATTGCACCTGGGAGACAAGAGCAAAACTCTGTCTCAAAAAAAAAAAAAAAAAAAAGGTACAACCTCCTTTAGGCTACTTGAAATTTCAAAATTGATATACTGAATAAAAACAAAAAAATTATAAACATTGTTTTAAAAAACATACAGATCCCTCCTTTGCCCCTCTCCAGGAGATTCTAATTCACGTCTCATCCCTCCCCCAATTAGATTCTAAGTTCTTACCACATCTTTTTAGAGTAGGGGTTCTTAATCTAGGATCCATGCACTATGGACAGGATCCAGGGAATAGATGGAAAAAATTGTATTTCCATTTACCTCTAAGTAAATTGAGCATTTTCCTCAATTATAAGCATAGGCAACAAACCACAGTATTAGTAGAACTTGTGGCTTTGTCACCAATAGAAATCAGATACTTTCACACATTAGTTCTGCAGGTATCTCAAAATACTGTTTCTATTCATCATTACTTAGAAATTACAAATTTTAATAAAATACATTAGTGCTCATCATTCATGTATGTTTAATGTGTTAACAAAGACATTCATATTACTGTCATATTGAAATATTTTGATGACTTCCAAAGGTGCCCCTTGCATAGAAAAGAACCCGTTTTAAGAATATATTTTGAACAATGCCTCACAGAGTAGGCAGTAAAAATTTAGCCAGTCTTCACACTGATTTACCTCATCTTAACCAAAAAACAAATCCACTCCTCCCCAGGAGTAAAAGCTCTTCAACCCAGTGCAAGCTTGTTGGCTGGGGACATCCCAGACAGGCCTGCTGCCCTTCCCCTTCCAGGACAGAAGCTCATAGGCCATACCTTGTACACAAACTCCTCCATCTTCTCCATGGCATGGTGGGCTTGCAGGGGAAGTGTCAGTACCCGCACCTCCTCCTCTTCTTCCTGGGGCACTGGGCATGTTTGCTCTTCTTCAGCCTATGGGGGAAAAAACCCACAACAATCCAGGGAGTCATCTCATAAATTGTACTATTCCAGAGCAGAGAGACCCAGAAAAACCCAAACCTAACACCTTCTGCCCAGCCTCTTTCCTACAGAGGGTCTTGTGGTCTCTTCTCCAAAAGCATACATACTGAGTTTACAACACTAGTTAGAAATTTACTAATACTTCGTAAATGCTGGAGTGAACATTCTATGCAGTGCATAAAAGAAGGACTGTCACAGAGACTAGCATTGGGGGAATACACCAGCTCTAGGTACTGAATGACATCCTTTTCTTTAGGATAGGGGTTCTTAACTTTCCTCAGTTTCCCAAAGAGTTCTCTTTTCTAGGCCATTACATCTTCTTTCTTTTCTTTCTTTTTTTTTTTTTTTTGAGATGGAATATCCCTCTGTCGCCCAGGCTGGAGTACAGTGGTGCGATCTCTGTTCACTGCAACATCCGCCTCCCAGGTTCAAGCAATTCTCATGCCTCAGCCTCCAAGTAGCTGGGATTACAGGCGCCCACCACCATGCCTGACTAATTTTTGTATTTTTAGTAGAGATGGGGTTTCACCATGTTGGCCAGGCTGGTCTCGAACTCCTGACCTCACGTGATCCTCCTGCCTCGGCCTCCCAAAGTGCTGGGATTACAGGCTAAGCCACCATGCCCAGCCTACATTTTCAAAACAATGAAAAAGACACAGAGTCTCAGAGAGTTCTATAACAATAATTGTGTTCAGAGTTCCCTGTTCACTGACTCTAGGGATGCTGTCATGATTGAAACTTTGTATCTACAGCAGCTCCCAGGAGTACCAGGGCCTCAGAACTGGTTCCATGGCAAACAGCAGTACTGACTCCAGGGCCTAAAAAAGCACACCCAGAGGGCCAGGCGCGGTGGCTCACGCCTGTAATCCCAGCACTTTGGGAGGCTGAGGCGGGCGGATCACGAGGTCAGGAGATCGAGATCATCCTGGCTAACACGGTGAAACCCTGTCTCTACTAAAAATACAAAAAATTAGCCGGGTGAGGTGGCGGGCATCTGTAGTCCCAGCTACTCGGGAGGCTGAGGCAGGAGAATGGCGTGAACCCCAGGGGGTGGAGCCTGCAGTGAGCCGAGATCGCGCCACTGCACTCCAGCCAGGGCAACAGTGAGACTCCGTCTCAAAAAAAAAAAAAAAAAAAAAGCGCACCTTTTCTGGGCTATTTCTCTCCTCTTGTTGATGGTCACTAGTAAACACATGGTCCATCTTAGATTTTGTGCTACAGCTTCCAGCCAGCCTACCCCAATGTCCATTCTCTCTCTTCCTAAGTAACAAAGCCCACGGTTTTGTTCAGGGTGGCAATGTTACTGCAATTTTACTCAGGCTGCACTTTCTAATCTCCACTGCAGCTGAATATAGTTATGTAAGTAAGTTCTGGCTGAAGTCTTATGAGGTACTTCCTGCCAGTCCCTTTATTTATTTTTGTTTTCCTGAGAGGGGGTTTCACTTGTTGCCCAGGCTGGAGTACAATGACACGATCTCGGCTCACTGCAACCTCTGCCTCCCAGGTTCAAGCGATTCTCCTGCCTCAGCCTCCTGAGTAGCTGGGATTACAGGCGACTGCCACCACACCCAGCTAATTCTTGTGTTTTTAGTAGAGAGGGGGCTTCACTATGTTGGCCAGGCTGGTCTCGAACTCCTGATCTCAGGTGATCCACCTGCCTCGGCCTCTCAAAGTGTTGGGATTACAGGTGTGAGCCACCGTGCCCGGCCCTGATAGTCCCTTTAAAAGGGAAAGAGTTGGCCGGGCACTGTGGCTCACACCTGTAATTCCAACACTTTGGGAGGCTGAGGCAGGAGGATCATTTGAGCCTAGGAGTTTAAGATCAGCCTAGGCAACATGGCAAGATCTTATCTCAATAAAAATAAAAGGAAAAGAGAGGGCCTTTCTTCTCCTCGTTTCCCTTTCATGGTGGGTAGAATGTGGGTATGACGGGCACATATTAAGAGTGATGGGGGAGCAACACAGGTGCCTGACTGTGTTGGATCCTCCATAACAGCCCTGGATATGGTGGTGGATCCTCCATATCAGCCCTGGATTGGTTACATCTGAAATTCTTTTGCTTGAGAGACTTCTGTCCTGTCAAAACTGTAAGGATTTTTGTGTGTTATATGAAGTCAAACCTAATCCTAACTGACTGCTTCCTTCATTCATTCAGATATTTACTGATTATTTATTGGACTGCAGGCCTTCTGCTAAGCACTGGTGTTACAAAGATGAGTGAATTCCCAAAAGCTTACAATGGGGAAAGCAGACAACAAGATGTTTATAATAGTATCATAGGGACTTGGATAGAGACATTTCCAGGATGCAATGTTCCTCCTTTTGGACAGTGAGATCTTAAAAAAGAAAAACTGACAGAGTTCTAAGGAGAGAAACTGAACAAGGGGATGACTCCTGGGAAGATGACTTACTTTGGGTGGGTTGGCGATTACCCGTTTGCCCTTCTCTTCTAGCAGGGGTCCCAGTTCAGCCAGTTCCACCGTGTCAGCTTCCCTGTTACTGGCAGGAGCCCCATTCCCCTGTGCCACCACAGATCCTTTGTGGGAAGACATCTGGCTGGTACCTCAATACCCTGCAGCTTCAGCTTGGAGAAAGGTTGGGGTCTCTCAGCCCCGGGGGGCAGAGATCTCCCTCTGATGGTAGACACTAAAAGCAAACACAAACATGAAGGATTGACAATTTATTCCTCTTACAGTTTCATTTCTATACTCTAATACTGAATAAGAAGCTAATCAACCCATATCCTGTCTCCAATTCTAAAGGCCAGTTAATTGCTTAAATGAAATCTACTCCTGTCCTCCCTCTTTAATGTCAACTTTTACCCAGAACCTCACTAATCTTACAGGTAAGGCTGAAAATGTAACACCTAGTTGCATGCTTTCAAATTATCTATGGTTACTGCACCAAACTGTCACCATAGAAAAACAGCTACCCACCCTCAACTCCCTTCCACAGGTATGGAACCATTTAGTGAGAAGAATCTCACCTACCACTCCCAAAGCTCACTCTGCCCAAGAAAGGCCTAGCTCTGAGACTGAGGAACAAAAATATAAAGCCAACATCTGGCTGCAATTACTACAAGATCATCCAGGCTTAGAAATGAATTAAATGCCAACTGAGCAAATGCTCTGATAAATGTGTCATACATACAAAAGGAACTTGGTTGTGGGACAGATGCCTAGTGGTTTATTTCTCTGCGAAGTCTACTAATTCTATTATAGGATTATAGCCTGAGTTCAACCCTGGGATAACAAGCTGGGATAACAAGCTTTCATCACAATCTGTCCTGCAAGCAAGCAAGAACTTACCTGGAAGCAGGAAGGTGAAGACAAGGAGGCAGCCCCAATTTACCCTTTGCCACACACATACCTAATAACCAGCTCCACAATAACTTGTTTCAACCACCACAACCCATAATCTAACCCCCACTCAAATGAGTATTTCAGAAACTAGAGACAGGCACACACAAAATCAGAAAAACCCAGAATTCCATTTCCTAGGAAAAATCTCAGACACTTTAGGTTTTCCTGGGTTGGATTTTCACAGTAGTCTTTAATCAGGCCTCAGGGAAATGCAAATAAAAAAAGAGGGAAAGAGGGAGAAAGTTTCCAAAGATTTCCACTATGCTATAAATTATTAGTTCTTTCCCCACCCCTACCCCATACAAAGGACTTTATTAGTTATAGCAATAGCAGTAGCCAGAATATTAGCATTTTCTTGCATTGGTTACCCAAGCCCCACCCAAACCCAAATAACCACATTGCAATGCAGGGAGGGCCAGGTAACACCTGCCCATGTAGTGGGTTGCATTCCGGGAGAGGAAATTTAAGCTTAGGGAGCCCCAGTCTTTTATATTGGGCAGTAAACATAACTTTGCTCCTGAGGGAGACACTATATCATCCATGCCTATTCACTATACACAAATATCTTTGATATCTTGTGTTAGTTCTTTTTCATCTAAAAGTAATCACAATTGCTTCTCAGGGATTATAAATCTCTTTCTCTGACTCCCTAACTCTCTCTGTCTCTCCCCCTCCTTCCCTCCTGGAGCTGGGACACCCTTCTTTTCCTGCCCTTGGACATCAGAAACTCCAGGTTCTCCTGCCTTGGGATTCTGGAACGTGCACCAATAGCCCCTTGGGTTCTCAGGCCTTCAGCCTTAAACTGAACCAGTTATGGACTTCCCTCATTGTCTAGCTTGCAGATGGCATACTGTGGGACTTAGCCTCCATAATCTCATGAGCCAATTTCCCGAATAAATCCCATCTCTATCCATATGTATGTATCCTATTGGTGCTTTCTGGAGAACACTTACTAACACATCAGGTAAGGGCAATCCTCAAGCTTCTAAACGGTCATGAGTCATGCTATGCTCAACCCACAAGCACAGTTGAAAGCAACCGGCAATCTAGTCCAAGAAAGACAAAAACAATAACTTGCTATACAGCAGACCTTTATATGGTGTCAACACATAGACAGTTCCTCTTCCTTTAAATGTGAAGACTCTGACGAGATGCCAGCACACAGTCATAGTGAACAACTGAGCTAAGTAGAACAGGAAGCTGGAAGCCTATGAAAACCTCGAGGATGGGCAACCCGCGTGAGAGGGACACAAGGAAATCTTTCTCAATAGGCTGACCTCAAAACATATTTCCTCAAAGTGAAGTACTACTTAATCAGCAGCTTTACTAAAAAATACTTTATATCGCAAGCAAAAAAAACCAAAAAAACAAACAAAAAAAAAACAACTTTATATCGCAAGCAAAAAACATAAATAGTTTTGGGCATCTTAGATAAATCTGAAAAGAGGGGCACACTTAGCTTGGGATACTGTTGGCAGTAATTTAGATCAGGCTACCAGGGCAGAAACAAAACAAAACAAAACAAAATTCTGGTTCTGAGATGCAATACATAGATCATAAAATAATAAATATACTTTATTTTGGTTAGAACCCATTTCAAAATGAATGAATGAATGGGGCAGATTCCAGCTTGCCAGCATATGACTTAGCTTCTAGCCACTTAGATAAGGGCTTATGCGCATTTTCTTGTGCTTGTGGTGGCTTCTCTTATCCCTTTCCCCAGAGTAAGTCAACACGTTCATTGAATATTTAGCAAGTGTATTTAGGACTAGCACCCTAAGGCATTCTAAGACACTGTGCAAAATACAAGTTGAACAAGTTACAGCATTGTTTTCAAAGAGCCAGATAACACAGGTAGTTTGTGATATGCACAAAAATAACTGATACAATTTGGTTGCTCCAGGAAGGCAGTGGAGGGAGAGAACCCCTCAACTAGAATGGTCACACACTAAATTTAGTAACTTTGAGTGCTATGTAACTATTTTACTAGAGGCAATGAGAATAATATAGAGAAAATTTAAGTTGGGCAATTAGGGTCCAAAGATCATATGCAGAATCCAGATTGGCATTCTTACTAATTTCATCATTTGATCTGAAAAGTTTTTATGCCCTCAAGTCTTCTGGCTATCATCAAAGTCTTTTCCCTTTTCAGTCCAAATCATTTACTATTAGTTCTTCTGATTCCCTCTAGCTCCTCTATCACTAGCTCCTATAACACCTCTCTACATCTTCTAGACCCAGAGTCACCAAAACCTGAGACCCCAGTTAACTCACAAACCAGCCATCAGCTACAACTCATCATACAAAATATATCATCATGCATTAAAGTACATACAATGGAGGCCAATGGAGATCATGTCATCATAGTGAGCAAAGTCCATTGTCCAGTTTGGTCTTCTAAACTGTAGTAACACAGAGACAGGAAAGGGAGAGATAGGGATCGGACGTCTGGCAAGAAAGAAAAGCAAATAATACTAGGATCTGAAAATACCACTTCCATGGGGTGGATCACTCACAAACAATGGAGAATTACAAGTGTGTTTTAGTCTATGGTGTAAAATCAGAACAAACCCCTAAGGTGTTAGAACAATCCTAGGAGAGCCAACCTTCTGCCAGCTTTCTATGTCCTTATGTATTTTAGAGGAAATGCCTTTCCCCTCAAGCTTGCCACACCCAATATTGCAAATTATATTTGAGCCAAACTTGACCGAGTCCATTTTTGATGGGATTTCTTCAACTCAAGCTAATAAACCTTTACCACTAAGCTTTCCAACTGGGTAAACCTAGGATATTAGAGAGTAAAGCTGTGGAGCAGGGAGGTGTTTGTACTCCTATAAATAAGATAAGCCTGTGCCAAACTTGTGGAAAAGATTGATTTTTAATCACTAGCCAGTTAGCTGGAGAGAGATTTCACTTATAGTTTTTGGAGACATTTATACTGTGAACCAATTCCCAAGTTTTCCAGGCTACAGCACAGCTTTCCTGGAGGCAAAGACACAAAGTTTCTAAGAGTTTAGTTCCCGGGCCTTGAGAGGGTCTATGGGTAGCCTCTATCTATGCCTAGCTTGATTCTTGTTCTAAAGCAAGACCAGTCTAGCAGTGTAGATAAATAACACAGCCATCTTTCCCCCTATCTACTGTCTGTTAGGGAGAATACTTTCACAGCTTTGTTGGAGAAATATGAGTCAAAGCAAAGGCACATGTTTGAAATCACCAAACTACAGTAAATAGGGCCTCAGCTCTCCTACTTGATGCCAAGCATCCCAGACTCTGAAGTGGAAAAACAATCTGACTTCCTCTGTAACTCTTCCCCAACAGAAGAAGTCTTTTTTTTTTTTTTTTAAAGAAAGAGTCTTGCTCTGTCATTCAGGCTGGAGTGCAGTGATGTGATCTCAGCTCACTGTAGCCTCAACGTGCCAGACTCAAGCGATCCTCCCACCTTAGCTTCCCAAGTCTTAGTAAATGGGACTACAGGCCATGTGCCATCATGCCCAGCTAATTTTGTTTATTTTTTGTAGAGACGAGGTCTCACTATGTTGCCCAGCCTTGGCATCCCAAAGTGCTGGGATTACAGGTATGAGGCACTGTGCCTGGCTAAAGAGGTGTTTTTGAGCCCTGACAGACAGGCAAACTTTGCTAACGTCATGACAAAAAAAAAAGTGAACAGTATACAGGCACATGAAGGATTTTAATGCCAGCCCATTTTTTCTTTTTGGAGTCAGGGTCTTGCTCCCAAGTTCAGCCAGTTCCAGACCCAGGCTGGAGTGTGTGGCACAATCATAGCTTACTGCAGCCTGGTACTCCTGGACTCAAGCAATTCTCCTGCATCAGCCTCCCAAAGTGCTGGGATTACAGGTGTGAGCCACCATGCCCAGCCAATGCCAGCCCCTACTTTTATTTTTGGAGGGAAGAGCCTCGCTCTATCCCCCAGGCTGGAGGGCAGTGGCATGATCTGCTCACTGCAACCTCCGCCTCCCAGATTCAAGCGATTCTCATGCCTCAGCCTCCCAAGTAGCTGAGATTACAGGCACCTGCCACCACATCCGGATAATTTTTGTATTTTTAGTAGAGACAGGGTTTTGCCATGTTGACCAGGTTGGTCTCGAACTCCTGACCTCAGGTGATCCACTCGCCTCAGCCTCCCAAAGTGCTGGGATTAGAGGCATGAGCCACTGTGCCAGGCCTATGCCCCCAACATTTCTGAGCAGGAAAAAGGGAATCAACTTTGAGCATGGTGAGAGGAACAAAGTCCAGGAGGTGACATTAGGGACGAATGGACATAACAACGTTGATGAGTACTGGTCCAAGAAGAAAACCTCACCATAATTCACAAAGCGTCTAGATATAGAGACGACTGCTTATCTTACCTGTGTGATAATAAGTAGATGGGACAGGACAACGTAGCAGGAGTGTTAAAGGGTTTCAGTTTGGCTTTGTATTAGAAGTCAAAGGAAATTTCCTATGGGAATAGAGAACAAATATACTGGCCTAGAAAGAACGGCAATTTCTAACCTTCATTAATCTGAGAATACCGATTGATTACTTACAATACGCACGGTGTTGTGGCCACAGAGACAAGGCAAAGAGGAGTCAGAGGGCTGAAATGGTTGTTGGCCTCTAAATGGGGGAAATAACTTTCCTAATATCATTACTAAAAGGCTTAGTGCCATTATGTGCAGGAGGAATTCAAAAGAAAAGCGCAACTTTAGTTGAAGTGATCAGAAAAAGTTTTGTGGGAGATTTTATGACAGGAGATTGATAGGTAGAGATGGAAACAGGGCATTCCAGGAGGGTATATGGTGTGAACATGCCATGAAAGAACACAGTCCCCAGGGCAGTAAACAATTCATTTTTCCATAGAGTCCTGGAAAGGTAAAATGAGGCCAGACTGAAGAAACTGAAAATAGCCTAAAAGCCTACTTAAGGTGGTGTACTTTATAAATCAGCAATGGGGATCAGTGGATTAATGTTGCTCCCTGTTACTTTTCTGAGATTCTCTCCTACTTGCAGGCAAAGTCTTGACCACTGAGAATAGAAAGCTTTCAGATTCTACTCTACAATTAGGTATAGTTTTGTGGAGGTCTACCGTAACATGGGCCTTCACAGGTAACATCAGTTTTTATGACTGATTTCCCAAGTGCAAATCACAATATGGGTACATAAAAGTTACTCCTGGAGTAAATACATTTAGTGGCTGTAAGCCGGTACCCTGACATTGCAATCTGTTTAGCACCACCCTAAATTCCTGGCAGTATACAGATACTATACAACCTCAGGAACCGAAGTTGCACCATCATAGCCTACCCAACTACTAGGAAAAGAGAAAAGCAGTGAACCGACCCCACTATTACTTCATTTCAGAAAAGAACCAGCCATTACAATCTTCATTTGATTTGTAGATGGCAGCCTATGTATTCTCCGCTGCATTTTCTAGCCCGTCTTCTAAATCACTTGAGGGAAGTACTATGGTCAATCTAGTAAAGTACCATGGCCTCCTAGTGCTCCTTTGACATCTGAAACGGTGTAAACTGAAATTGGCCTTGTCAGTTTCCCATTCTCCCACAGAGCACCAGAAACTGAGGGGAAAAAAACACATCTATTTTCTTAAAAATCGAAGGCTTGAAGACCAAAATTCTCAAACAGAAGATAGTATACATCAATCCTAGATACCTAAGGTAATGAAATTTCATTTTCCCCCAAAGTAGCTTCGATTATGCCCCGCATTTCAGCCTTCAGGATTACCTTAACCCTGCAGAGCGATCACCAACCTCCCTTCCCACCCCATCAAAGTGAGGGCACTGTCAGGACTTGACCTGCCAAAGATTGTTGGTGGAGGAACCTTAGGGCTTCCTGGCAACCCAATGAGGCTGTTCCCCGCTGAGAGGCGGTTCGCGACCCAGGCCCGCAGCCCTCCCTCCCCACGCGCGGCGGCCTCGGGGCCAGGCTTAACTCTGGCTCTCTGGTCCGGATCTGGGGAACCCATGCATCTCCACCCCGTGGGGCTAAAGGCGCAGCACTCACAGGACTGCCGGGAGTCGGGGGACAGCCCGGGACGAGCGCCCACTGCACCTAAGCCGCCTCAGAGGCGGCGCGCAGTGGGAGGGGCCGGAAATGTTTACAACCTCGACTGGCTGGACGCCGGGAGGCCGGGCGGCTCCATGGCTGGGGCCCGGGCCCCTTGGCACGTCGGAGCGGGTTCCCCCAACGGCTGTCTCCTCCGCAGGCCTGGGCCGGGGCCCCCGGGGTCCCCGCGCTCCCGCCCAGTCCCTGCCCACCGCGCAGCCCCTGGGAGACTTACAGCCGGGCGGGCGGGCTCTGCTGGGGGCCGCGGTCCCCCGCGCTACATCCCGCGGTGCTGGAGGCGGCCTGCGGCCGAACGGCCCCGATCTTCAGCGCCCTCCCCGCGCCGGAAGGGGCGCGCGACCTCCCGCGTCACCTCCGCAGCCGCGTCACCTCCTCGCGGGCTCTGCCTGGGCCCTCCAATCCCAGGCCTTCTCGCGGAGTCCCAATCACAGGCCCGCGCCCGCCGGCCACACCTCCCGCCCCGGGCCCCGCCCTGCTGCCCCGCCTTCCCTGTCGCCTGCCCACCTCCCCGCCGCGGCCAGGTAACCTCCACCACCCCCCGGGCTTGCGGTCGTTCGTCCGACTCTACACTCCACCTCGTTATCGCAGCCTGAAGTGCGTGATGGAGAAGGAATTTCAGAGAATGAGACCGAACGTCAGGAGGGAATGCTGAATTTTCTACCGTACACCTTATCTCATCTCCTCTGTCCCCAAGGCTAGTCGTTTAATCTCTGAAACACTTCTTAATCTCTTCTTCAACCGCATGGTCCTTCCCTCCCTTCCACAAACTATTTATTGAGCCCCTACCATGTGCCAGGCCCTGGGCTAGACCTCAGTCTGCCTCCTGTTATTTTCTTGTCAGAGAGCAGAATTGTTTCTAACTACTCTTGTGGTGAACCCGTGCCCCAGCTCCTGCTCCCACAGGCACCTAGAGTGTAGATCGCGAGACGACATAGGGTAGTGCAGCCCTTGTCTGAACCACACCACACAGAAGGGGATTTCAAGGTCTGGCCATTTTTTCATTTCTCCCAAGAATGAAACAGTATTATTTTATTTCCACTTTTCAGATGAGGTAACTGTCATTTGGAGGGGTTCAGTAATGTGCTCAAGGTCACAGACTGGCCAGGGACAGAAGCTTGGCTCTATGTGACTCTAGAGCCCACGCTCTGGAGCCCCAGATACAGCAATACACAGTTGCTGAAAAGCAGAAAAGCAATGTCAGTCTTCCTCTTGTGAGCAAACTTTTAACTCACAGGATTATCATAAAGATTAAATTATGTGATGTAGATAGAGTACTTGGCACAGTACCTCAATATGGCTGTTAACTCAAAAACATTTTTAATTTTTCTTTTTAGGGACAGGTTCTCACTGTCACCTAGGCTGGAGTGCAGTGGTGCAATCATATCATAGCTCACTGTGCAACTAGTGCCATTCTAGAGGCAGAGAAAGTGACTCATTGTAATCTGATATAGGTGCCTCAGGGACGTGGGGTTAATTCTCTTGGTCCTAGTTAAAAGCATGGGCTCTGGAGTCACATAGAGCCAAGCTTCTGTCCCAGGCCAGTCTATGATCTTGAGCGCATTACTGAACCCCTCCAAATGATAATTACCTCATCTGAAAAGTGGGAATAAAATAATACTATTTCATTGGGTCTTTGTCAGGATTGAGTGAGATAATTCATGCAGGCTCTTATTATGAGGCCTGGCCAATGGTAAGTGCTTTATAAATGTTAGCTATTACCGTGTTGCCATTTGTATAAAACCCTCAGAAACTTTCCATTGTCCACAGGATTGAGTCCAGGTTTCTTCAGCATAGTGTTTCAAGGCCCTTTGCGAGCTGGCTCTAACCTCTAAGGCCTCATCGTTCTCCATTTTCCCTCTGGCATGTTGGGCCTTGGTGAACTAGTTCTCTAAAGTGAACTTCTCTTTCGTTCCTCCAGGCTGTTGCACATGCTGATCCTTCTGTTGGACTGCCCTTCTCATTGTCTGCTGCAAGATGCCAGCAGTTTACAATGCCCACTTCTAGGTTTGACTTTGGCCTCAGACAATCCTAAATTCACATTTAGGCTCTGCCAGCCACTGACCAGCTGTATGACCTTTGGTAAATTATTAATCTTCAGCTCACATGATTATCATAAGGATTAAATTATGTGATGTAGATCGAGTACTTAGCACAGTACCTGGTACATGGCTGTTAACTCAAAACTATTTTGTTTGTATTTTTAGGGACAGGCTCTCACTCTGTCACCTAGGCTGGAGTACAGTGGTGTGATCATAAGATCATAGCTCACTGCAGCCTCAAACTCCTGGGCTTCACGGGATCCTCTCACCTCAGCCTCCCAAGTAGCTGGGCTACAGATTCGTGCCACCATGCCCAGTTAATTTTTTATTTTTATTTTTGTAGAGATAGGGTCTCACTATGTTACCCAGGCTGTCAAAAATGTTACCTCTCTTTCCCCCCTTCCTCCCTTTCTGAATCTTTCTCAACCTCTTCCCAGCTGCACTTTGTATGTACCTCTGCTATGGTATTAGTCACACTGTGTTATAATTATTTGTCACTTGTCGGCCGGGCGCCGTGGCTCACGCCTGTAATCCCAGCACTTTGGGAGGCTGAGGCGGGCAGATCACGAGGTCAGGAGATCGAAACCATCCTGGCTAACACGGTGAAACCCCGTCTCTACTAAAAATACAAAAAGTTAGCTGGGCATGGTGGCAGGCGCCTATAGTCCCAGCTACTTGGGAGGCTGAGGCAGGAGAATGGTGTGAACCCAGGAGGCGGAGCTTGCAGTGAGCCGAGATTGCGCCACTGCACTCCAGCCTGGGCGACGGAGCGAGAGTCCATCTCAAAAAAAAAATTGTCACTTGTCTGTCTTAGACTGTGAGTTCTTTGGGGGTCTAAGACCAGTGTTGGTCACACTTGTATCCTCAGGGCCTCGCACAGTGCTTGGCACATGCCAGATCCTTAATAAACATTTGTATGCTGAGTGGATGAGGCAAAAACCCATGCAAGACAAGGAATGGTGATCTTCCACGCGGGAAATTCTCTTTACAAGCCTGCTTCACTGTCTGAGCCCAACATTCCTAAGCAAGATTTTCCTTCCTGGAGGTGAGGTGGCTGAGACTGTTACAGAGCCCAGTGCCATACACATGTTAGCTGATCAAGAAATGTTGGATGGAACACCACCAACAGAATTTACTGAAGGTTCTGCCCTACGGAGGAGTGAATTCTGAGGGTCCCACAAACCTTTCTCTCAGAAGCCCCAGAAACAGCAATAGACAGTTGCTGAAAAGCAGAAAAGCAATGTCGACCTTCATTCTGAGCCCACCACATTGTTTTGTTGCAATGAGAGTAACAAAGAAGAATCTGGAGAGGCTGCCCTAGTCCTACCCTGGGAAAGGGAGTAGATTGGGTCATGCTCCATAGCAGAGGAGAAGGGCACTCAGGACAGATGAGCCTGGGGGAGGCCAACTCTATCTGGGCATCAACAACTCTGGCCAGGGCTGGTGATGTCAGGTTACTTTTTAAAGAAGAAGGCTTCCCTTCCAAACAGAAAGACAACACTTTGATTTGTGTGCCAGGTTCCCTGAAGGATAAATATGGTGAAGGATAGGCCAAGAGAAGGAAGAAGGGGAAGAGTGGCATATCAAGGGAACACTGTGAGGGGCAGCTGGGCTCAAAAATGTCCCCTCTAATGTGTGTTCTCCTTCCCCCACCTCGAGAGCCTCCAGGGAGAAGCAGAGCTCTGGCTCTGCTGAGATAGCTGCTGAGATGATCACTGAGTCTGCTGGCAGCTCACATTTCAGCACATGGTACAACTTCTCAAAGGTTCTTTGGAACACCTGGGAGAGTTCCATGGTGGCAAACCCTTCCTCCCTAGGTCCTCGGGGATTTGGAAACAAGGACCCCAGACACAACAACCCTTTCAATATCACACAGGGGCCTCAGCCCCATTTATTTGCACAGCCAGGGGTTCCTGCCACAAACAGCAGTTTTTGATTATCAGTAGCTGTTTCCCTCTAGCCTGGGCAGGGGCTGAGAGAGACACACACAGAAATATGATATTTCAGACTCCTTTGAGATCTGAAGAAACCATTTCCTCCTTTCTTGCCATCTCCGTAAGACCACCTCTGGAAGTATGCTCAACTTATACTAACACGTACAGATTTGCTCATAGGTTGAACAGTGACGTTTAAGTAAAACCCATTGCACAGACTGTTCATTTCATCACAGACACAAAGAAGGTGAGAGTGAGATGCTATCAAGGAACTAGCCAATCTTGGACCAAGCGTACATGCTCCCTTCTTTCTTACTCCATGGAAGAGACTGCTCCATGGGCCTCTCCTGGACCTGTTGCCACGGGGAGATTTAGGAGGCCTTCCAAGGAGTGACTCAGCCTTGGCCCTCTTCCATGGCTACAGGAATATTGTTCCTGCAGGTACTATCCAGATTTCACCTCTAGATGTAACTGAAAAAACCTGAAACTCTCAGGAAAGGAATCTAAGGCTTATAGTGCTTGAGTACTGATGGGGAACAACTGCAGCGAACAGCACCAGGGAAGCTGGAGGATGCTCAGTAGGTGAATCGCATCTTTTGCGAGTAGCCCAGTTTGTCCAAGTTGGGATGGCAGGCCAGCTGCACCATTGGGGGTGGCCCACAAAGCAGTACCAGCACATCATCCCCTGGAGCGGGCAGGTGTTCCCGGATCATGTCGGCAGTCACAAAGCCCTTGCTGTAGGCCCAATCTGAAGTATGGGGAGAAGAAAGTACTTAATACTCCAGATACATGCTGGCAAGGGGGTGTGGTGCCATGAGACTGGGGAGGGCCCTGAAAGGCTCTGGAGAAAGTGTCAAGTGGTAGCAGCTGGGAATGGGTATACTCAGCCTGCCTCAAGCTGAGCCTTAGCAGCACAGCCATCCCTGTCACCCAGCTGGTAAACAGGAACCCAAAGGAAAGGGACCAGGAGATCACTGTATCTGTGCACTCAGACTTCCGAGTCGGCAGTGTGAGGCAAGGTTGATTTCAATGAAGCCAGAACTCACAAAGGGGCAAGGCTTTGATTTTGACAATGAGGGGATAGTGGGATGTCCAGAAATGAGAAGGATACCTTTTGGGGGATGATCCAGAGTGAACCAGAGCTTAAAGCGATTGGGATAGCGGGCCTGCAGTTCCTCCAAGTCCTCCCGTAAGATGATATCCTTTTCTGTCTGAAATGCAAAGGGAAAGGAAAGTCTTTAGGAGTCTTCTCAGGCCCACATAAAAAGTTTTCTGCTATACAACTTTCCAACTAAGAAAAAGAATGTTAAGGGAAAACAAAAGTTCTAGGAAATAAGCAAGACTTGCAGTGCTTTTAGGGAGTTAGGATGAGGAGAAGAAGGGAACAGCCTTTATCTACACATTATGAAGGAACAAAGATGAATATTTAACCAAGAAGATCTAAGTTTCTGTGCTCCAGACTAGATGCCTTAAAAGTTTTCTTCTTTCCTTGGGGGCCAGGGAAGGAATTTGATTCAGTGCTCTGTCCTTTCTCCTCCTTATTGAAAGAGGACCCTGTGCCTTACAGAGGGGACCTTGGGCAGAGGCTAAAACAGGGCACTGGGCCAGTTCTGCCCATCCATACCATGTCTCTCAGCCCTACCCACACAGCAACTTTGAAGTCTTAGGGTGGAGGAAAACAAACCAACCTGGTTGGCAAAAAGCAGAAAGCACTGGGTTGGATCTTCAGGGACTTTCAGGATGGCTCGGATCAGCTGTAGCATTGGGGTGATTCCTGCATGAAGATACCCACAGTGAAATGTACTGGCCACACTCTCTGCCCTTTCCTGGCTCCTTAGCTGACCAGCCCTTTCATCTTCATTCTGCTCATTCACCACTCCACTCCATTTTCCTTTAGCATTCTCATCCTCTAAACTCTTCCTGCATATTCTCCAACATCTGTATTTCTGGGGACCCTTCAAATTCATCTAAGTTCATATTGTAGAAATCTTTCTTAGGAACTAATCTAAGACTTTTCTGAAAGTCCTTTGGAGGCTAGGACTCCAGTGTCACAGATGACTGCAAGTACCTCCGGATTCAATGATGAGGGTTCTAGAACACTGTATTTGCAGAGGTTAAGTGCATGTACTTAGGCATTAGGCAGAGCCAAATACTAATTTTGCTCCAGGCCATTACCAGTGAAATAACCCTGTGGAAATCATTTAGCCTCTCTGGACCTCCATTGTCTCTCTGTAAAAGGAAAAGGCTAGTACCTACTTCATAGATACCTATATATGTGTCTAATTTATGTGTCTAATATATAGTAGTGTATTAGACTACACAGTGTCTAATACATAGTAGTGTCCAATGTTAATTTTCTTTCTTCCTAGCTAGTCATTCCTAGCTGCTTCTCTCTTCTCTCACCTAAAAACTATTAGATCCATTCAATATGAGGAAAGCCCATTTAATTTGTTTCTCTAATTCCATCAGTTAAAATATTTTTTTGGTTTCTACCTGCTTATGATTTTGTTTTTCAGATACTAGGGAGTTCTAAGCATTGCTGGAAATCCCCTGATTTGACTATGGCTATGATTACCAGTCTTCAGAGGGTCACCTAGGAATTTGCATGGCAACAGTCAACAGTGGTGGGAGAGAAAGGCCCTCAGTGTAATGCACCTGTCCCGCCAGCAATCATTCCCAGTTTCTTCGCCACTCGGGGTTCTGGTGGAGATTTCTTGTTGGGCTGAATGTTAAAATGCCCTGAGAAGTCAGGTGAAGAGAGCAGTGGAAGAATAAAGTCAATACAGCGAACTTAGAAAACAAATGCAGAGTTGAAAATATGCCCGAGGCCAGCTGAGCAGCTGCTATGATATCTGATCCTGGAGCTTGGGTGGAAGCTTGAGTTGAGCCAGCCCTGACAATAATATACTTGAGGGACAATGGGGCCAGGGCTATCTGTTCAGGGCCACACAGCGTATCAGCTGCTTCTGGCAAAGTGTCACTCCCTGGTGAAGGAGACAGGCACGGAGCCAGGTGTGAATCTATTTTCCCAAGTGGCACACAGCAGCTCCAGGGTCTTGCTAATGCACCCAGCTGTTCCCATGGGAAGGGCTGAAAGCTATCTCTGGCTCGCTCCACAGCTCACCCAGGGGGGCAAATTTTTGAAAGAGGGGAAGAGGGGCACATGTTTGCTTTAGTAATCTCCATAGCTGCTATGGCTAGGGAATTCAAGTGGAGGAGGAACTGCTTCCTGTGGCAAATGGGGCTGAGAAACATGCCTTTCTATCGTATCAGTGCTATGTTTAGAAGGAAGGGTGGCCCTGGCCCTTACACACGTGCATACACATGTGTACACACAGCCATACTGTTCCAAGAGGACTATGGGAACTGATAAAGTGAGAAACAGGCTCAAGGAGAAGACAGGTCATTACCTTTTCCAGTGTAAGTGAGCAACCCGCTTGGCCCCCGAAACTCCACCACATCCCCAACCTTCAGGCTATCCAGGTACTGAGACATCTTCCCTCCCTCAGGAAATTTGGGGTGCACACCCTTCAGGTAGACCTTACAAGACGGAGAGAAAAATACCTTATTTGGAATGTCACTGGTTTCTGAGCCCCATGTTGACTAAACCTCCCTGAGGCTGGGGCAGGGATCAGATTTGTGCTATCTTTTCCCCATCTACATACTTTCTTTTTTTTTTTTTGAGTCAGAGTTTTGCTCTTGCTGCCCAGGCTGGAGTGCAGTGGCGCAATCTCGGCTCACTGCAACCTCCGCCTCCTGGGTTCAAGTGAGTCTCCTGCCTCAGTCTCCTGAGTAGCTCATACTTTCTTCATATCCACAGAGTACATATCATTTCCTGCTATCACGCAAATCTTAGAAATTTCTACAAATCCCAGAAAGAATGGGTAAGCAGCCCCTGGGTCCCTTCCTAGCCCCTTACCTTGATGACAAGATCCACGTAGCCTTGATCCTCATCACTGGTGACAGGAGTGTATGGCCTGATGACCAGGCTGCCATCAATTCGGGTGGAGAGGTAGATATGTTTGCCTGGGGACCGTGCAGAGAGCTACATAAGGGTTGTCTGTGATGTGCTGCATCCCTCAAAATACTCAAAGAGATTTGAAAGAACAAGATGTCTTGCTTCCTGCTGTGGTCCCAAGGAGCTACCAGGCAGAGACGATTTGCCCCGTTGAGCCCTCAGTTGGATCTCTTATAAGCGCCCAGTTGAGGAAACGCTTATTTCCAGCGTTTCCTGCCAGTTACAGCCAGGACCTTGACAGATGAGTCAAAAGGGTCTGGGCATTGGGAAAAAGTTAGTAGTGCTTGCTCAGAGGGAGTAATTAGCAAATCCTGCAGGGAAGAGGCAAGACTGTTGAGTGTTAAAGCTGGATGGGGGTCATGGAAGCCACACCCTAGAGGGGCCCAGTGGCACCTCACAGCTTGGAGGATGCAGAGCCAAGTGGGGGAAGGGGAATGGTGCGTGGAGCAAACCGGTTGAAGCAGCGTGTTTCATGAGACCCCAGGAGGGGAGTCACCTTCTGAGGATACCAGGGAAAGGAGCCCATTCCACACTTTCCTTACCCACAGGCAGCCCCAGAGTGTGGTGGGCGGTGGGCAGGGCAAAGCGGAACCTCTTGGTGTTGTGGCTCACAGTCTGGAGGGTGGAGGACACAAGTGTTTCACCAAGCGCGCCTGGCGCTGCCACGTCCCTTGGACATCCCAACCACCGTGGGTGCTGTACCCTCCATGCCAGGAGCACTCTGGTCCCCTTTCTTCACCCTGGCCCTTTCTTCCCCAACTTACCGTCTTGTCTAGCAGTCGTAGCAGGTACTTTTCATTGGGGTCCAGGAGAGTGACCTGAGGCCGGCGGGACCTCCGAACCAAGTAGGAGCCCACAGCCAGGCCGAGCAGAGTGACCAGCCCCACCCCCAGGGAGGCCAGCAGGACGGGGCTCTGTGGGTAGAGGAGGCAGCGTGACCGCCAGGCTGGGTAAGAGCCCGGGGCTCGGGTGGTGACCGTCCCAGGGGTGGCGATCCCGAACTCCAGCGCGGAGGCATGCCAAGGGCAGAGGGGTAACCTGGCGGGGTCCCGAGCCCCAATGTGCGGGATCGGGACCCCAGCATCCACGGTGGACCCAGAGCCCTGCGGAGCGGGGTCGGCAGCGACAGCCCCTGGTCCGGAGCTGAGTGGCCAGAACCAGATGGGGAGGGGTCCCCCAGTGGAGGATACTGAACGAGGGTCTTACCGGCTGGATCCCCATGACGGAGCGCCTTTTCCTCCACCACCTGACAAGCCGACAGATCCCACAATGCGCCGCGGGGCGGGTCGGAGGGCGGGGCAGGCCGGGGGCGGGGCCTGGCAGGAGGCGGGACCTCGCGGCTGGAGGGGGCAGGAGGCGGGGGTGCCCGTCGGGGGCGGGGCCTAGCAGGAGGCGTCGGCGGCGGGGCCTTTTGGGGGCGGGGCCCGGCAGAGGCGGTGCTGGGCCCCTCTGCGCGCCAACCTTTCCTTCCGCTACTCGGTGGCTCAGGGTCTCCGGTGCTTATTCAATTTTTGAGTCAGAGCCTCGCTCTGTCGCCCAGGCTGGAGTGCAGTGGCGCGATCTCTGTTACTGCAACCTCCGCCTCCCAGTTTCAAGTGGTTCTCCTGACTCCGCCTCCCGAGTATCTGGGACTACTGGCGTGCGCCACCACGCCCGGCTAATTTTTTTTTTGTATTTTTAGTACAGACTGGGTTTCACCGTGTTGGTCAGGGTGGTCTCGAGCTCCAGGGCTCAAATAATCTACCCTCTTCGGCCTCCCAACGTGTTGGTATTACAGGCGTGAGCCATCGCGCCCGGCCCCAAGATATTTTAAGACCGCAGCTCCAGCCTCTCCTCCCAGCAAGGTGGTCCCTGCCACTTCGACCCGCTTATATCCGAACTGGATGGGAGTTCTGCCTAAGGTAGAACCACGCTAAATTGGGGGATTGGAAATCTCTTGAGTCTGCGGGTGCTGAGTGGAGAGTGTAACGATGAACCAGAGACAGGCTCAAAGTAGAGCAGAAGGGCCTGAAGTTAATCATTGTGCAGTCACCTTAGTTTTTCAACCGGCTAAATTGCAAGAGAATGGAACAGCCCAGAGGAGTCTCTTACAGGCGTGAACAGTGGCATGACAACTTCATTTCCTTTTGACAAAAGACTGATTTTGTTTACATCGCCAAGCCGTCAGCCTATCAGGATCATTCAGGAGCTTCCTTTGGTTTCAAAGACCAAGCTTCGCATCCTGATTTGGGTTCTTGTGCCATTAGGGTCAAAGAAATGGAATCTTGCCTCTAGCACTTATTGGCTCTGTGACCTTAGATAGCTTACTCAACCTGAGTTTCTTCATCTACAGATGAATATACAGATTGATATCTACAGATGGATATATATTATTATCTACAGATAGATTGTATCTAGTTCATAGCCTTGGTGTGAGGCTTCAATGAGATATGCTACCGTGCTTAGTGTAGTGCCTGTCAAAAAGCAAAATATTCAACAGATGGCAGCTACTATTATAACTTAAAAGACAGCACAGAGGGTCAGCTAGGGTTTTAGGAATGAGCTCTGCCTGGGGCACAAGCATGGGACAGGAGGAGGCAGGAAAAAACATCAGGAGCCGCTGGAGCTACAGATTTCCCAAGATGACCATTCTTTCTCATACACGAGTTTCTCAACTAGAATAACGTTTGCTCTTTGATGTACAGTGATGGATGAGATCTCTGCAGATGTCAGTGTCAACATCTTAAACTAATACCATCAGGGCAGCAGGGACATTGGAGCCCCCAGTTTTCAGTTGTATTTGGTGAACTCTGTGAATGATCCAAGAGATACTTAGTTTTCCTTTTCCTCTCCACTGGCTGAAAATGTTCCTAAGACCCCAGTACATGTTCCTCTGAATTTTTGAAGCAGCCTGCACACTGACTTGAGGGAAGTGAGTGCACCAGGGCATGGTGACTTGCCAATCCATGCAGAGAGGGTTGAAAAGGGGAAGGAAGGGACCCTTCCTCTTTTCTGTTCCGAGAGAATGAGGTGATTATGTTCCGGTGCTTCTGACACCCCCACTGCTGGCTTGGTTAAGAAGCCACACTACTGATCCTTGCCACTGCTGCACTCTGGCTAAAGAGGTTCTAGGCCTTTCTCCCTCTAGTGGATAGATGTGGCAAGAGAGGGGGAGGTATGGAACCAAAGGAGAGCATAACTACAACTCGGGCTTCTCTCAGTGATTGCATTTTCTGAACCCCAAAGTGGCACATTCTAACAAGTATGAGTGTATCACTGGGAACCACAGGACAGAATGGTTGGGTGTGGGCTTATCCTGGAAACTAAGTGTTGGACTCAGTAATTGTGGGAAGGCTCTTTTGCTCCTGAAAATGAATGCTGCAGCAGTGGTGGGAAGGGGCTGATGGCCTGGCAGGTCTTACTGTCTCAGATTCTGTGGTGAATTGAACTCCACTCCACCATGACTCATGGTAATCTTACATTACTCATTGTTTGGAGGAAAAGATAGGCATCTCTGAATTTTTATTTAACCCAATCTTTTAAGTTTAGGATTTCCTCCTGGGTAGACAATAAAGAATAGAACAGGCTGGGTTCACGCCTGTAATCCCATCACTTTGGGAGGGTGGGGCAGATGGATCACTTGAGCCCAGGAGTTTGAGACCAGCCTGGGCAACATGGCAAAATCCTGTCTTTACAAAAATACAAAAATTAGCCGAGTGCGATGGCGCTGGCCTGTAGTCCCAGATACTAATGAGGCTGAGGTGGGGGGATTACTTGAGCCTGGGAGATCAACGCTGCAGTGAGCCATGATTGCGCCACTGCACTCCAGCCTGGGCAATAGAGCAAGACCCTGTTTCAAAAAAAAAAAAAAAAAAAGAATATAATGTAGTGTGAGGGGGAAGTAGAATTTCAAACCTGTGTTTTATAATTCTGAATTAGGATGTAAAACACAGTGGCCCTTTTTAGATAAGATATCCAGAAAGAAGCCTGGAAGAAGACTTGCTCATACAGAGGAGATGGCATGGAGGAATCAGACCAGGAGATGTAATAATGACAAAAAAATTAACATTTATTGAACATGTGCAATATAGCAAGAACTAGGTAAATTGCTTTTCACATATTCTGACAACATCCATTTAATCCTGACAACAACTGTGAGATAGATATTATCATTAGTAGTCTCATTTTATGGAGTTGGGGGAAACTGAAGTTTAGGACAAGTAAGTCATTTGCCCAAGATCACCTACTAAGTGGCAAACTCAGACTGCATGCCAGGCAGCTTGATGTTGAAAACTGACAACCTCACACCCTTTTTGAACTTTTTTTTTTTTTTTTGAGATGGAGTCTCGCTCTGTCACCCAGGCTGGAGTGCAGTGGCGCAATCTCGGCTCACTGCAACCTCTGCCTCCCAGGTTCAAGCGATTCTCCTGCCTCAGCCTCCTGAGTAGCTGAGATTACAGGCACGTGCCACCATGCCCAGCTAATTTTTGTACTTTTAGTAGAGACAGGGTTTCACCATGTTGGCCAGGCTGGTCTCAAACTCCTAACTTTGTGATCCGCCTGCCTTGGCCTCCCAAAGTGCTGGGATTACAGGCATAAGCCACTGTGCCTGGCTGAACTTTTTAGTATGGAAACTATCAAACATATGCAAAAGTAGACAGAACAGTATAATAAAGCCCCACGTGCCCATCACCCTCTTCAACAATTATTAAATCATGGTCAGCTTTCTTTCATTTCTTCCCCAGTCCGTTCCTTCCTCCAGTATTATTTTTAAGCAAATCCCATACTTCATATAACTTTGTCCTTAAATATTTTAGTGTGTATCTTTAAAAGACAGAGACTTAAAAATAACCATAATACTATTATCACATGTAAAAATAATCAACAACAATTACTTAGTTTCATCAGATAGCTAGTCAGTGTTCAAAGTTCCAGCTGTCTCTTTTTTTTTGAGATGGAGTCTCACTCTGTCACCCAGGCTGGAGTGCAGTGGCACAATCTTGGCTCACTACCAGCTCCACCTCCCAGGTTCACACCATTCTCCTGCCTCAGCCTCCCAAGTAGCTGGGACTATAGGCACCTGCCACCACACCTGGCTAATTTTTTGTGTTTTTAGTAAAGACGGGGTTTCACTGTGTTAGCCAGGATGGTCTCAATCTCCTGACCTCGTGATCCGTCCTCCTCGGCCTCCCAAAGTGCTTGCTGGGACTACAGGGATGAGCCACCACGCCCAGCCTTTTTTTTTTTTTTTTTTTGAGATGGAGTCTCACTCTGTCACCCAGGCTGGAGTGCAGTGGCGCGATCTTGGCTCACTGCAACCTCTGCCTCCCGGGTTCAAGAGATTCTCCTGCCTCAGCCTCCTGAGTAGCTGGGATTATAGGCGACTTCCAGAGCACCTGCCACAGCCTCCTGAGTAGCTGGGATTATAGGCGACTTCCAGAGCACCTGCCACGGTGCCTGGCTAATTTTTGTATTTTTAGTAGAGACGGGGTTTCACCATCTTGGCCAGACTGGTCTTGAACTCCTGACCTTGTGATCCACTCGCCTCGGCCTCCCAAAGTGCTGGAATTACAGGCATGAGCCACTGCGCCTGGCCCCAGCTGTCTCATTTTAAATTTGTAATTGTCATACGTTAAAATAGACTCTTGGGCATACAGTTCTGTGAATTCTAGAATATGTATAGATTTGTGTCACCACTATAATCAGGAGATAGACTAGTTTGATCACCCTGCAAAACTCCCATATGCTATCCCTTTATGGCCACGTCCTCCCCTTACCTTTAACTCCTGGTTTTCGCTGATGTGTTCCCTGTCAATACAATTTTGCCTCTTTATGAATGTCACATAAATAAAGTCTATACAATACGTAAGCCTTTGAGTGGATTTCTTTCACTCAGCATAGTTTGAGATTCATCCAAGTTATCATGTGTATTTATGGTTCATTCTTTTTATTGCTAGTAGTATTCCGTTGTATGGCTGTATCATAGTTTCTTTATCTATTCATCAGCTGAAGGACATTTGAGTTATTTCCAATTTTTGGTGATGATTGAAGTTGCTTTAAACATTCATGTGCAGATTTCCATGTGAACCTAGTTTTTATTTCTCTGAAATATCCACAAGTGTGATTTCTGGATCACATGGAAGGTGTATATTGAACTTTATAAAAAGCTGCCAAACTGTTTTTCAAGGTGATTATACCATTTGGCCTTCCCACTAGCAATGGATGAGAATTCCAATTGCTGTGGCATTTTCATTAGCACTTGGTATTGTCAGCACTTTTGATTTTGGCCATTCTAATAGGCATGAAGAGGTATCTCATTGTGATTTTACTTTTTTTTTGTTTTTTTGAGATAGAGTCTCCTCTGTCACCCAGGCTGGAGTGCAGTGGTATGATCACAGCTCACTGCAGCCTCAACCTCCCAGGCTCCAGCGATTCTCCTACCTAAACCTCCCTGAGTAGCTGAGACCACAGGCATGTGCCACCACTCCTGGCTAACTTTTAAAAAAATTTTTGTAAATACGAGCTTTCACTTTATTGCCCAGGCTGGTCTTGAACTCCTGGGCTCAAGTGATCCTCCCGCCTTGGCCTCCTAAAGTGTTGGGATTACAGACATGAGCCACCATGCTATTCTCATTATGATTTTAATTTGCATTTATCTAATGGTTGATGATAATAAACATGTCCTTATTTGCCATCTATATATTATATTTGGTGAAGTGTCTGTTCAAGTATTTTGCTCAGTTTTAATTGGATTGTTTTCTTCCACTTGAGTTGTGAGAGTTCTTTTTTTTTTTCTTGAGATGGAGTTTCACTCTTGTCGCCCAGGCTGGAGTGCAATGGCACAGTGTCAGCTCGCTGCAACCTCTGCCTCCAGGGTTCAAGCGATTCTCCGGCCTCAGCCTCCCAAGTAGCTGGAATTACAGGTGTCCACCACCATGCCCAGCTAATTTTTGTATTTTTAGTAGAGATGGGGTTTCACCATGCTGGCCAGGCTGATCTCAAACTCTTGACCTGAAGTGATCCGCCCCCTTCGGCCTCCCAAAGTGCCAGGATTATAGACATGAGCCACCATGCCCGGCTGAGAGTTCTTTATATATTCTGAATACAAAACTCCTTGTTGGATATTGCAAATATTTTATTTCAGCCTGTAGCTTGTCTTTCCATTGTCTTAAAGTGTCTTTTGCATTGAGAAGGTTTTCAGTTTTGTTGAAGTCCAATTTATCAATTTTTTTTTTTTTAGATGAAGTTTCTCTCTGTTGCCCAAGCTGGAGTGCAGTGGCATGATCTTGGCTCACTGCAACCTCCGCCTCCTGGGTTCAAGTGATTCTCCTTCCTCAGCCTCCCGAGTAGCTGGGACTACAGGCATGCGCCACTATGCCCGGCTAATTTTTGTATTTTTAGTAGAGACAGGGTTTCACTGTGTTGGCCAGGCTGGTCCAATCTATCAATTCTTTAAATGCAGCATGCTTTTGGGTGTCACATCTGAGAACACTTTGCCTAACCCCAAGTTATAAAGATTTTATCCTATATTTTCTTCTAAAAGTTTTATAGCTTTGTGGTTTACATTTCTATCCATGATCTATTTTAAATTTTATTTTGCATGAAGTATAAGGTTTAGGTTATGGTTTTTTATTTTTGTATACAGATGTTCTTTGGTTCCAGCTTCTTTTATAGAAAAGACTATCCTTTCTCCATTGAGCTGCTTTTGCACCCTCCTCAAAAATCAGCTGGTATATTTTTGTGGGTCTATTTATGATTTCTGTATTCTGTTATATTGAACTATGTGTCTGTCCCTTCATGAATACCATACTGTCTTGATTCCTGTAGCTTTATAGTAAGTCTTGAAATTAGATAGTGTGATTCCTCCAACTTTATTCTTCTTTTCCAACATTGTTTTAACTATTCTGGTTCTTTGCCTTTCTATATAAATTGAGATTAGCTTGTCTAATCTCAATTCCAAAAGAATTCTGCGGGGATTTCAATTGGAAATGTGTTAAATCTATACATCAATATGGAAGAGAATGAGATCTTTATTATGTTAAGTTTTCAAATCCATGAATATAATGTTTCCATTTCTTTAGGTCTTTTAAAATTTCTTTCATTAGTATTTAATAATTTTCAACATACACATTCTGTATATGTTTTGTTAGGCTTATACTTAAGTTTTGGCACAACATTTAGTTATAAACAATAAGAACCTGAGAAAAACAAGAAATGGGGAAAGGATTCCCTATTTAATAAATGGTGCTGGGAAAACTGGCTAGCCATATGTAGAAAGCTGAAACTGGATCCCTTCCTTACACCTTATACAAAAATCAATTCAAGATGGATTAAAGACTTAAATGTTAGACCTAAAACCATAAAAACCCTAGAAGAAAACCTAGGCATTACCATTCAGGACATAGGCATGGGCAAGGACTTCATGTCTAAAACACCAAAAGCAATGGCAACAAAAGCCAAAATTGACAAATGGGATCTAATTAAACTCAAGAGCTTCTGCACAGCAAAGGAAACTACCATCAGAGTGAACAGGCAACCTACAAAATGGGAGAAAATTTTCGCAACCTACTCATCTGACAAAGGGCTAATATCCAGAATCTACAATGAACTCCAACAAATTTACAAGAAAAAGACAAACAACCCCATCAAAAAGTGGGCGAAGGACATGAACAGACACTTCTCAAGAGAAGACATTTATGCAGCCAAAAAACACATGAAAAAATGCTCACCATCACTGGCCATCAGAGAAATGCAAATCAAAACCACAATGAGATACCATCTCACACCAGTTAGAATGGCAATCATTAAAAAGTCAGGAAACAACAGGTGCTGGAGAGGATGTGGAGAAATAGGAACACTTTTACACTGTTGGTGGGACTGTAAACTAGTTCAACCCTTGTGGAAGTCAGTGTGGCGATTCCTCAGGGATCTAGAACTAGAAATTCCATTTGACCCAGCCATCCCATTACTGGGTATATACCCAAAGGACTATAAATCATGCTGCTATAAAGACACACGCACACGTAAGTTTATTGCAGCATTATTCACAATAGCAAAGACTTGGAACCAACCCAAATGTCCAACAATGATAGACTGGATTAAGAAAATGTGGCACATATACACCATGGAATACTATGCAGCCATAAAAAATGATGAGTTCATGTCCTTTGTAGGGACATGGATGAAATTGGAAATCATCATTCTCAGTAAACTATCGCAAGAACAAAAAACCAAACACCGCATATTCTCACTCATAGGTGGGAATTGAACAATGAGAACACATGGACACAGGAAGGGGAACATCACACTTCGGGGACTGTTGTGGGGAGGGGGGAGGGGGGAGGGATAACATTGGGAGATATACCTAATGCTAGATGACGAGTTGGTGGGTGCAGTGCACCAGCATGGCACATGTATACATATGTAACTTACCTGCACGTTGCGCACATGTACCATAGAGCCTAAAGTATAATAATAATAATAATAATAATAATAAAGAAAAAAAAGACATAAAAAAAAGAAACTTTAAGAAAATTGCTGACATTTAGTTATAACAACAAGAAACTTGAAGAAAATTGCTAGATATAAGATGAAGCTAAAATAGAATGAAGTCCATTTCACCATAATTATTAAATATACATTGATAGTTTAATATGCCAATATCAACAGAAAATACAAAGTACCCAGGAAATAAAAATAACAAAGGAGGTACAGAGCTCTTATGAGAAAATTATCAAATTTCCTTAAATGACAAACAAAGAAGCCTTCCCATTTCAGTGGATGGCAACTCCATCCTTCCAGTAGTTTGGAAAAAAACTTTGCAGTTATCCTTACTCCTTTTCTCAATGCTTACAACCAATTTTCAGAAAATTATTTTGGTTTCGTCTTCAAAATGTATTCAACATTTGGCTGTTTTCACCACTTCCATTGCCACCACTCTGGTCTAAACCATCATCTTTTCTTGCCTGGATTCCTGCAGAAGCATCCTCATTGGCCCTGTTTCCATCCTTGTTCCTCTGTAATCTAGTCTCTACATAGTAGGCAGAGTATTACTTTTATAACTTCAGCCAGATCATGCCAAACCCTTCACTCAAAACCCTGCAATTCTTCTGCTTCACACTTGTTTATCTTCATTGTCTGTCTCCTGCTTTAGTATGTAAGCTCCATGAGGGTTGCAAACTTGGTCTGTTTACCGATGAACCTCAAGTGGCTAGGATAATGCAAATAATAAAAGAGGCAATTATTTGCTCTAGGAAAAAAATTACACACAAAATATAATCACAGATCGCTACTGCTTAATCAAGAGGTCAAACAATTCCCAAGCACAGTGAAGCTTCTAGGCTGGCTTGCCACATCTCCATAAATCCAGTCGGTAAGGAAAGAGTGGGCCCTTTAGCACCCATGACACAGCAGGCAGCATGGGCTTAACAGTTCCCCTTTCCCTGAAAGTTCCAAGAGGGAACTTGGTGAGCGGTAGCAATGTTGAGTGGGCCTGGGTGGATGTTGAGCACACAGTGGATCTGTCTCACAGCTGAGAAATGCTACGCTTAGGAAACCCCCAATCTTATAAGGGGATTACTAGCAAGCCTACCCAACCTTTGCCCCACAGGGAGACATTATCTTTATTTTTCTGGTTAGCAAAGAAATGTCTGGGGAGGGAGAAGTGGGGAGATCTTACTATCCCTTAATATGGCTGGAGAAACATGCCTCTAAGTTTCTCCCAGAGGGAGTCACTGTCTTGATAAACAAATCTGCCCTCTGCAAAAGGAAGACACTACCTTTAGCTTCTAAGGCTGTTTGCTGCCCAAACATGAAAAGATAGTCTGAGATGTACAAATGCTTTGGAGAATTGTCCCACAACTACTTGTTCAGCAGTGAATATTTTACAAAAGCATCATAATGTAATCATTGATTGAACTATATTGAAAGAATGGGGCTGGGTGAGGTGGCTTACACCTGTAATCCCAACACTTTGGGAGGCCAAGGCAGGTGGATCACTTGAGGCCAGGAGTTCGAGACCAGCCTGGCCAACATGGTAAAACCTCGTCTCTACTAAAAGTACAAAAATTAGCCAGGCATAGTGGTGGGTGCCTGTAATCCCAGCTACTCGGGAGGCTGAGGCACAAGAATCACTTGAACCCAGGAGGTGGAGGTTGCAGTGAGCTGAGATTGTGCCACTGCCCTCCAGCCTGGGTGACAGAGTGAAACTCTGTCTCAAAAAAAAAAAAAAAAAAAAAAAAAAGAAAAGAAAAGAAAAGAAAGAATAGGAGAAAGATAAATGCATATTTGAAAGATGGATGCAACACTAAAAGAAATAGTAGAAAGTGTTATAGTTATGTTTAGGGAACAGAACTAGGGCCAAGGGAGGTGGAGCTGTTTTTCTCTTTCTCTCCCCTTCCTCCCTTCCTCCCTTCCTCCCTTCCTCCCTTCCTCCCTTCCTCCCTTCCTCCCTTCCTTCCCTCCTTCCCTCCTTCCCTCTTTTCCTCTTTCCTTCCTTCCTTCCTTCCCTCCTTCCCTCCTTCCTCCCTTCCTTTCTCTCTTTCTTCCTTTCTCCCTTCCTTCCTTCCTTTTTTTTTTTTTCTTTCTTTCTTTTCTGTCTTTCTACAGAGTTTCACTCTTGTTGCCCAGGCTGGAGTACAGTGGCGTGATGTCGGCTCACTGCAACCTCCGTCTCCTGGGTTCAAGCGATTCTCCTGCCTCAGCCTCCCGAGTAGCTGGGATTACAGGCGCGCCACCATGCCCGGCTAATTTTGTATTTTTAGTAGAGATGGGGTTTCTCCATGCTGGTCAGGCTGGTCTCTAACTCCCGACCTCAGGTGATCCACCTGCCTCGGCCTCCCAAAGTGCTGGGATTACAGGCATAAGCCACCGTGCCCGGCTGGGGCAGTTTTTCATTATAATCCTTTTGTTGCTATTTTTTTTTTAATCTCCAGTGATCTGTGATCATGCCTCATTGAACCTGACCGATCAGCAGCCTTTGATCCAGCTGATTATTACCTGCTTTTGAAGCACTATCTTCACAGCACACTCAATTGGTTTTCCTCCTACCTCTGTATCTACCCTTTCCCACTCTCTTTTCTTGGTCTCCCTTCATCTGCTCTACCTCTTAATGTTGAAATGATCCAGGGCTCCGTCCTTGCTAATCTCATGGCTTTATATGGTGACAAATCTCAAATTGTGCAACCAGGAAGTCATTAGAAATCGTGACAAGAACAAGTTTGGTTGAGTGGTAGAGGTAAAATCTTGGTTGGAGGGAGTCTGAGAGAGAAGTTCATAGATTTATAAAATATAGGTATAATCCTTTCAAGGATTCAGATTATTTTTACACTATAAATCCCAAGTGAAACCTTATATTATTGACCAAACACAAATCTAAATGTAAAGACTTTACATTCATGAATTCTGTCCCTTATAGATATTTCTCCAGACACGTTTTATGTACCATGACTTATTTGTCGAGCTAGTGGTTTTGCCTTTTGTGGTGGAAATAATTTCTTTTGACCCATCTGCTGTTTGAAAAATCTATTCTCTCCTTGCATCATTTGAACACTCTGCTTGTAGTACAATTGTTTGAATGTGGTCTCACCCTGTCACAAAAGCTGTTGCTGATTTATCAAAGAGCAGGGTTTCTCAACCTTGACCCTACCGACATTTTGAGCTGGTCAATTCTTTGTTGTCAAGGGCTGTTCTGCCCATTATAGTTTGCTTAGCAGTATGAACCAAAAGTATCCAAGACAGGTCTCAATCAACTTAGAAAGTTTATTTTGCCAAGGTTAGGGATGCACCTGTGACACAGCCTCAGGAGGTCCTGACTACATGTCCCAAGGTGGTCAGAACACAGCTTGGTTTTATACATTTTAGGGAGACATGAGACATCAATCAATACATGTAAGATGTACTTTGGTTTGTTCTGGAAAGGCAGGACAACTTGAAGCAGGGGCTTCCAAGTCATAGGTAGATAAGAGACAAATGGTTGCATTATTTTGAGTCTTTGATCAGCTTTTCACTTAATATGCAATTTACATGTGAAGTGGGGTTAGAGGAATGATCACTTATGCCTTAGTTTGGCTCAATGAATCTGCATTTTTACATAAACAAGAAGACAGAGGGAGCCAACAGATGTGCATTTGTCTCAGGTGAGCAGGATGAATTTGAGTTCTTTGTCCCACACCTGTGAAGAAAAGCTATCAATTTACTTTGCCAAGGTGGAATTCAACACAACAGTTTTAGGGTAAAGATCCTGAGGCCCACAAGGAATTTCCTTGCAGGCAAATTGTGAGGAAGGTATGTAGCTTTAAAAAACAAAAATCTTTGTAGCTATCTTATTTAGGAATAAAATGGGAGGCAGGGCTGGGCACGGTGGCTCCTGCCTATAATCCCAGCACTTAGGGAGGCTCAGGCGGGTGGATTGCCTGGGGTCAGGGGTTGAAGACCAGCCTGGCCAACATGGTGAAACTCCATCTCTACTGAAAATACAAAAATTAGCTGGGCCTGGTGGCAGGGACCTGTAATCCCAGCTACCTGGGAGGCTGAAACAGGAGAATTGCTTGAACCTGGGGGGGCAGAGGTTGCAGTGAGCCGAGATTGTGCCACTGCACTCCAGCCTGGGCAACAAGAGGAAAAACTCTGTCAAAAAAAAAAAAGGGAGGGAGGCAGGTTTGTCTGATTGACACAGTTCCCAGCTTGACTTTTCCCTTTGGCTTAGTGATTTTGGGGTCCTGAGATTTATTCTCTGTTCACAGCAGCATCCCCAGCTATTGCACTAGATGTCAATAGTATCCTCTAGCTGTGACAACCAAAAATATCTCCAGACATTGCTGAATGTCCCCCGGGGGGGATATTGCTCCTGATTGAGAACCACAGTTGAAAAGAGGACCCTGGAACAATGGAATGCAGGGATGCTTGGAAGAAGGTATATGTAGGGCGAGGGTAGAGTGGAAGTGGGGAAGCCAACTCAAACACTTCTTTGTGGTCTCATTTTATTTTTGCTTTTGCTCTGTTCTTTGCTGCTCTTTGTTGTTTAAAACAGCCCAAGTTTCAGCATCTGTTTTTTAGCATCTGCTACACTTCTTGCGCATCTTTCTTGCCATGGTAGAGGCTGGGGTGAAGAGCCAATATCTGGAGGGAATTAGCGACTTCCATGGGCACAGAAAGAGCCCTGGAAATAACTGAGATTGATTGTTTCTTTCTTTCTTTTTTTCTAATTGTTTCTTTATTCTTTGTTTTCCTGCCCACTACCCTTTATTGTGAGTGGTGCTGTGCCTTGATCAGTCTTTGCTAAGGACATGGTCTGAATTCAAGTCCAAGTTCTCCATGCCTCTTTGAGCCTTGTAATTTGTCAAAGAATAAAGGGAAAAATGGTATTCCAGGAAGTGAGTAGAGTGTAGGATGGCCAGTAGCAATGACCTGGCAGATGTAGGCAGTGGCTAGATGGTATTCTTGTGAAGAATTAGGAGTTAACCCTTTAAATGGTATTCTTGTGAAGAATTAGGAGTTAACCCTTTAAATAATGATGATACTGATGGTATTAGCTAATATAAACAAGCCCTTAGTACATGCTACTGTTTTAAGTGTGTTTCATTAATTAAATCATTTAATTTTCACAACCTCATGAGTAGGAGCTATTTTTATTCCTGTATTAGAGATGAGAAAAATGCCCAGAGGGATCAAAAGAACTTGCTCAAGAGGCAGAGCTATGTTTTTTATTCATGCACTCTGCCTTCAAATCTTCATTCTTAAGGCCAATGATATTTACATACATACCACATGGTCACTCTAAAAAATGCCAGTGACATTGAATAAGGTTCCTATGGAAGTTGGGGATGCTTTGTTAGTTTTTTGTTGGTTTTGTTTTGCCTTTAGTAATATCTGTAGTTGCTGGATTGTTTTCAGTGGGGAGATTTCCTCAGGTACTCGGACAAGGTTTCTGACAAGCATGAGAGGTCATCAGGGTTCCTCATGTCTTGATAAGATATCACTGACACCGAGTACTGACCCAGACATTGAACTGCTTCCATCTCTTACCACACCTCATCTCCCTGATATCTCTTCTCCCATGCTTACACAGATTTAACTCAGTAGTCCATCCCTATAGTCATTGCCTTGCATATATTTTTAACTTCTTTGCTTCTCAATTCATTGTATAAGATTGGAAAATCCACAACACAGTTTAAATCCAATGGTCAATCTTCTCTATTTATTCTGAGCCTGCACCTATTTAGCTCACCATGGCTGGGAGAAACACACAAACATGCTGATTGGTGTCGTGTTGAATTCATAATCAAGAGCCTTGAGTAGGCCCTTAATGTTGTCTGTAATGCTTCCCTAATCTCTTCTCTCTCATAATCTCATAGACAATTTCCCACCTTCTCTGTCCTCTAAGCCTCCCATACCTTTTCTCCATCCTCACTCTCAATTCATGACTTTGCCTCTTTTTTTTTTCACTGAGAAATTAAAGTAATCAGAAGAGAACTTCTACAGACTCCCTCCACTGTATCTACCCAGCCACCAGCTTTAGCACCCATATACTCTGCCTTCTCCACCTGTTACCATTAGTTAATTTAAAATCACTCCCTCTGCTCAAGCACTGGATCTCATCTCCCTTCCTCTAATGAAGAACATTGCTATACAATTCTCCTATAAATAAATTACCAGTGATTTATTTATCGGCTTCCTTCCTTCATGGCAATCAAGTTTGCTACATAGATTGACTTTTCCTTTCCCAAGAGATTTCTCTGTGGCGGGTGACACTGCTGGATAGCATTTTACCCATAGTAGAACTTCTTTCAAAATTGAAGTCAGTCCTCTCACATCCTGCTGCTGTTTCATCAATTAAGTTTATATAACGTTCTAAATCATTTGTTGTCATTTCCATGTTCATAGCATCTTCACTAGCAGTGGATTCCATTTCAAGAAAACCCCTTCTTTGATCATCCATAAGAAGTAACTCCTTACCGGTTTAAGTTTTATCATGAGATTGCAGCAATTCAGTCACATCTTCAGGCTTCATTTCTAATTCTAGTTCTCTTGAACCAGAGGTACCACCTTTGCAGGTACTTCCTCCACTGAAGTCTTGAACCCTTCAAAGTCATTCATGAAGGCTGGAATTGACTTCTTCCAGACTCTGGTCAATGTTGATATTTCGAACTCCTCTCATGAATAAGAAATGTTCTTAATGGCATCTGAAACGGTAAATGCTTTCAGAGATTTTTCAACTTATTTTTCCCAGATCCGTCAGAGGAATCATGCAACTATCACCTCACTAGGCCGGGTGCAGTGGCTCATGCCTGTAATCCCAGCACTTTGGGAGACTGAGGCCAGCAGATCACTTGAGGTCAGGAATTCCAGACCTGCCTGGGCAACATGGTGAAACCCCGTCTCTACTAAAAATAAAAAAATTAGCCATGCGTGGTGGCAGGTGCCTGTAGCTTTAGCTACTGAGGAGGCAGAAGCAGGAGAATCACTTGAAACCGGAAGGTGGAGGTGGCCGTGAGCCGAGATTGTGCCACTGCACTCCAGCCTGGGTGACGGAAGGAGACTCCGTCTCAAAAACAAACAAAACCAAAAAACTTATAGCCTTACTAAAAGTATTTCTTAAATCATAAGACTTGAAAGTCAAAATTACTCCTCGATCCATTCATAGATGGCAGAATGGATGTTGTATTGGCAGGCATAAAAACAATATTAATCTTCTTATACATCTCCATCAGAGTTCTTGGGTGATCAGGTGCATTGCCAATGAGCAATAATATTTTAAAAGTAATCTTTTTTTTTTGAGCAATAGTTCTCAACAGTGGACTTAAAATATTCAGCAAACCATGGTATCAACTGATGTGCTGTCATCCAGGCTTTGTTATTCCATTTCTAGAGCGCAGGTAGAGTAGATTTAGCTATTTCTTTAGGGCCCTAGGATTTTTTGAATGGTAAATGAGCATTGGCTTCAACTTAAAGCCACCAGCTGCATTAGCCCCAAACAGGAGAGTGAGCCTGTCCTTTAACATTTTGAAGCCAGGCATTGACTTCTCCTCTCTAGCTATGAAAGTCCTAGATGGCATCTTCTTCCATTAGAAGGCTGTTTTATTCACATTGACAATCTGTTGTTTAGTGTAGCCACTTTCATTAATGATCTTAGCTAGATCTTCTGGATAACTTGCTACACTTCAGCTCTTGCTGCTTTACCTTGCACTTTTATATTATGGGGAGGGCTTCTTTCCTTAAACTTATGAACCAATCTCTGCTGGCTTCAAACTTTTATTCTGCAGCTTCCTCACCTCTCTTAGCCTTCATAGAATTGAAGAGAGTTAGGGCCTTGCTCTGGATGAGGCTTTGGCTTAAGGGAATGTTTTGGCTGGTTTGAGCTATCCAGACCACTCAAACTTTCTCCCTGTCAACAATAAGTCTGTTTCACTTTCTTATCATTCATATGTTCACTGGAGTAGCACTTTAAATTTCCTTCAGAAACTTTTTATCTACATTCACAACTTAGCTAACTGTTTGACACAAGAGGCCTAGCTTTCAGCCTGTCTTGCATGCTGTCCTCGCTAAGCTTCATTTCTGGTTTTTGATTTAAAGAGAGAGACATGTGATTCTTCTTTTTACTTTAACACCTAGAGGCCAATGTAGGGTTATTAATTGGCATAATTTCTTTTCTTTCTTTCTCTTTTTTTTTTTTTTTTTGAGACCAAGTTTCACTCTTGTTGCCCAGGCTGGAGTGCAATGGCACCATCTCGGCTCACCACAACGTCCGCCTCCCGGGTTCAAGTGATTCTCCTGCCTCAGCCTCTCGAGTAGCTGGGATTACAGGCATGTGCCACCACGCCCGGCTAATTTTGTATTTTTAGTAGAGATGGGGTTTCTCCATGTTGGTCAGGCTGATCTCGAACTCCCTACCTCAGGTGATCTCCCTGCCTCAGCCTCCCAAAGTGCTGAGATTACAGGTGTGAGCCACCGTGCTCGGCCTCTTTTTTTTTTTTTTTTTTTGAGATGGAGTTTTGCTCTGTTGCCCAGGCTGGAGTGCAGTCAGTGACATGATCTCGGCTCACTGCAACCTCTGCCTCTCAGGTTCAAATGATTCTCCTGCCTCAGCCTTCTGAGTAGCTGGGATTACAAGCATGTGCCACCATGCCTGGCTAATTTTTATATTTTTAGTAGAGATGGGGTTTCACTATGTTGGCCAGGATGGTCTCAAACCCCTGACCTCAGGTGATCTGCCTGCCTCGGCCTCCCAAAGTGCTAGGATTACAGGCGTGAGTCACCGCACCTGGCCAGTTGACATACTTTCAATATTGTGTCTCAGGGAGTAGAGAGGCCCAAGGAGAAGGAGAGGGATGGGGAGTGGCTGGCTGATTGGTGGAGCAGTCAGAACACACACAACATTTATTTATCAACTTTGCTGTCTTATAAGGGTTAGTTCATGGCACCCCCAAATAACATTAGTAACATCAAAGATCACTGACCACAGATCACCATGACAGATATAATAATAATGATGAAAAAGTTTGAAATATTTTGAGAATTACCAGAATGTGACACAGAGACATGAAGTGACACATGCTATTGGGGAAATGGTACTGATAGTCTTGATCAATGCAGGGTTGCCACAGACCTTCAATTTGTAAAACACACAATATCTGCAAAGTGCATTTTAAAGTGAAATGCAGTAAAGCAAGATATACCTGTATAATTTTCCATGCTGTTACCTCCAACTTTTTAAAAGTTATTAGATTCAGGTGAGCCTCTTATTGACAGGAAAAGCTGTATTTGTTTTCTGAGTAAGACAGTCTGTTTTTGGCTAATGCCAAAATGTAGTTAATTTCTGTTTTTAATAGATTATATTTATATTTATGGGTTTGTTTATCTCGAATGTGATTTATGTCACAGCACATACCTTTTATTTTTATTTTTATTCCCTCTTTTATTGCCTAAAAAGATTGGGATTGGTTGAGTTTTTCTTTTCTTCCCCATTACATTTCTTTTTCTCTCTAGTCTGGGCATTAAACACTATTTCTAGCATTTGGAATTATCCTAAAAATTTAACACAAATATTTTTACTTAATGTTTATAGTTACTATGATTACTTTTCCATTGAACTAGAAACTTAGAATACTTTAACCCTGATTAGCATCCCTCTTTCTCAATATATAAACATGTATGCACACATATTAAAAATATTTAAAAACGAACACTTCAGTATATAGTTATATATTTAGAAATCTATACACAAACAAGAAATTACTGTTTCAGTGTAAGTTAAAACAATTTTAGCTCCCTGTACATTTACTAATTTCCTTCTTTCTTTCTTTCTTTCTTTCTTTCTTTCTTTCTTTCTTTCTTTCTTTCTTTCTTTCTTTCTCTCTCTCTCTTTCTCTCTCTCTCTCTCCCTCTTTCTTTCTCTCTTTGTTTCTTTCTTTCTTTCTTTCTCTCTTTCTTCCTTTTTTTTTTTGAGAGGGAGTCTTACTCTGTTGCCCGGGCTGGAGTTCAGTGACGCTATCTTGGCACTGCCAAGTCAGTTCCATCCTCCCTCTCCCCGGTTCAAGCGATTCTCCTGTCTCAGCTTCCCGAGTAGCTGGGACTACAGGTGCCTGCCATGGCGCCTGGCTAGTTTTTGTATTTTTAGTAGAGATGGGGTTTCACCATGTTGGCCAGGTTGGTCTTGAACTCCTGACCTCAGGTGATCCACCCACCTTGGCCTCATGAAGTGCTGGGATTACAGGCATAAGCCACTGTGCCCAGCCAACATTTACTAATTTCTTTCTTTTTTTTTTTTTGAGATGGAGTCTCACTTTGTCACCCAGGCTGGAGTGCAGTGGGGCAATCTCTGCTCACTACAACCTCCGCCTCCCGGGCTCAAGCAATTCTCCTGCCTCAGCCTCCCGAGTAGCTGGGATTGCAGGTGCGCACCACCACACACGGCTAAGTTTTGTATTTTTTTATAGAGATGGGGTTTCACCATGTTGGTCAGGCTGGTCTCAAACTCCTGACCTTGTGATCCACCCCCCTCGGCCTCCCAAACTGCTGAGATTATGGGTGTGAGCCACCACGCCCGGCCTTAACATTTACTAATTTCTTTTCTTTCTTTCTTTATTTTTTTTTGAGTCTTGCTCTGTGGCCCAGACTGGAGTGCAGTGGCGTGATCTTGGCTTACTGCAGCTTCTGCCTCCCGGGTTCCAGCGATTCTCCTGCCTAAACTTCCTGGGTAGTTGGGATTACAGATGCATGCCACCATGCCTGGCTAATTTTTGTATTTTTAGTAGAGACGGGGTTTCACTATGTTGGCCAGGCTGGTCTCAAACTCCTGACCTCAGGTGATTCACCAGCCTTGGCCTCCCAAAGTGCTGGGATTACGGGTGTGATTACTGATTTTTGCTGTTAAGTCCCTTACTGCTGTCATCAATATTTGGTTCATCTTATTATTCATACGTCTTTAAAAGCATCCAACACTAAGTATGCATCCAGATATTTGCTGATTAGATACATGAAAGAATGTGTGAGCCTGTGAGCCCAACTTCTTATTTTCCAAAGGAAATAGGAAGATTCTGCTGTAAGTGACATATTGTTTCTTCCCTCAAGAAGGTTACAGCTGCTGGTTTAGCTATTCTTAACTCTTTTTTTTTTTTTTTTTTTTTTTGAGACAGAGTCTCGCTCTGTCACCCAGGCTGGAGTGCAGTGGCGCGATCTCAGCTCACTGCAAGCTCTGCCTCCTGAGTTCACACCATTCTCCTGCCTCAGCCTCCCAAGTAGCTGGGACTACAGATGCCCACCACCATGCCCGGCTAATGTTTTTGTATTTTTAGCAGAGACAGGGTTTCACCGTGTTAGGCAGGATGGTCTCGATCTCCTGATCTCGTGATCCGCCTGCCTCTGCCTCCCAAAGTGCTGGGATTACAGGCGTGAGCCACCGTGCCCGGCCCTATTCTTAACTTTTTAGGAGAAGATATGGAACATATCAATGCTTGAATGAAAGTAAAGTATCTTCTCCTTAGAAAAAATGCACATATGAGCCTACAACAAATTTTGCACATAGTTCTAGGAAATTAACGGATACTTGAAGCATCCATTCCTGAAACCCAGCTCAGCAAACTTTGCTCTGGAAAGGTCTCAACCTTGGTACATTGGAGGTTTGGGTCTACAGATGTGAACTAAAGTCAGTTCCATCCTCATTAATATACTATTAAGACTATTGCCAACTATAGAGCAATAATTCCCTCAAAGAGAGATCCGAGGGCATTATACCTGTATATAGACAAGAACAAGGCAGTTCATGGTGACACCTTCCCTCTCCCTGGCACCTGGAAGCCAGAAGGATGTTGTCTTGGCTTCACCCCTCATCAGACTGTGTCATCTATCTTCAAACTCGTCATTATGGGGACATTACATCTCATTTTGCCCAGGACAGTCCTGGTTTATATCTCCTGTTCTAGTGCAGTTTTTAAGAGTGCTTCCTTTCACTTTCAAAAGTGTCCTAGTTTGGGCTGAGCGCAGTGGTTCACGTCTGTAATCCCAGACCTTTGGGAGGCTGAGGCAGGTGGATCATCTGAGGTCGGGAGTTTGAGACCAGCCTGACCAACATGGAGAAACTCCGTCTCTACTGAAAATACAAAAAAATTAGCCAGGTGTGGTGGTGTATGCCTGTAATCCCAGCTACTCAGGAGACTGAGGCAGAAAAATCGCTTGAACCTGGGAGGCGGAGGTTGCGGTGAGCTGAGATTGTGCCATTGCACTCCAGCCTGGGCAACAAGAGCAAAACTCCGTCTCAAAAAAAAAAAAAGTGTCCTAGTTTGAGCAAAAATTGTATGACCACCCTACTAAGAATGAGTAGCCTTTGATTGGTGCCTGGATTTATTTCTTCCCAACCACACAGATTCCTTTCTCAGACCCAATTCTTCCAGAATCCCCATTGTGCCCTCTATCTCTCCTCTTCCTCAGGCTCAATCCAGACTTTGATCTGCTTGATCAGGAGTCAAGACTCTTGAGATGCCAACACCAGCAGCCGGATACAACTCAACTCTTCCACAGACTCTTCTTCAGAAAATACTACCTGGTCCAAATTTCCTCCCACCAGTGGCCCTAGCAGGGCATAGCGAGCACAGCTTTTGGGATCCTCCTGGGGGTCATAGCCCAGTTCCACTTGTCCCTGCTGCAGTTGGTACCTCCCGTCTTTGTCGGAGCCTATCAGCACCGCTGTCTGGGTGACTTTTGTGGCCTGTCCAGAATCACTGTCAAGCAGTTTCCTTTTAAAGCATTTAAGGTAGAGTAGCCCTCCTTGTTCAGTGTATAAGTGTATTGTGGAATCACAGCCAACATTGATACAATGTCAGTAAGGACAGTAGCAACAGGGTTGTCTGGTTCACCAAAGACCCTGTCCTTCTCCACAAGAAAGCATATGTCATCAAACACAGAATAATCGCCTGTGTGGTGGAAGACAGAGGGACTGAAATGAATAGGAACATTCTGGGCCAAGAGAAGACGAAATTCAGAGAGAAGCAAGTGAGTAGGAGTGTCCTTATGGAAGAGGAGGAGAAAAGCGGTCAGGCGGGAGAGGTCACTGGTGCGGAAAACTCTCCCAGAGATGTTCAGGTGGGAGAACTCCAGGATCACCCAAGGTAGTTCTTTCCAGGCTGATAAGGCTGAAGAGATGGCAGCAGCGAATTTGGGGGTGCAATCAATATGATCTTCCACCAATAGAAAGTAATCAGAGAGGTTACTAGCAAAGTTCATGAGGAGGGCATGATCTACTTTCTGTCTGGAACAGAGGGCTTCACAGGGTGACGAGTGATTAACGTCACTCAGATCTCCTGGGAGGGGGGAGCTACCATGGATCACCAGCAGCTTCCTGGCCCCAGTCTGTGGTGTGAGGAGACCTGAAATATTGGCAGCTGTTTGGCCAAGCCATTCAGGGTCAGGACCTGACAGGTGGACCAGCACCATGATATACTCCAGCTCACGTTCTGAGGAAGCTTGGAACACGGACTACAGGATGTCCAAGAGGTAGCTCCCACGAGGATGCTGCATTGAGGCAATCCCCACGGTCAGCAGTCCTGGGGGAGACATGAGGCACATGAGCACTTCAGGATGGTGAAGAGTTCCTAGGACTCTCCTCCCAGGTCTTCTCCTTATGCCGATCCCAGTGACAATTCACATTCCTTTTCCTGGGGCATGTAGTCCAGATGGGAGGTTAATATCTGATCAGAAATTGTGATGTGATTTTATTTGGTCAAAGTATTTTGGTCAATATTTGAAAGGCTCTTGGGGAAGCTTTATGAAGGGCAAGGCTCTCTCTCATGGGCAAGACTGCCGGGTACCAAAGGTAAATTGCTGGCTTGGCAAAGTATCTTAGCCTGGCCTTGACCTTCAGAGTTATCTCAGCTACCACAGGTCAACCAGACCTGGATTAGAGGATCTCTGGAAATCTATGTAAACCCAAGGGTCCAACAGTCTACTGCACTGAGATCTGAAGTCCACATGGCCCTCTTTGCCTACCCTCTATCCAGTGCCTTTTCCCGCACTCCCTCTGGCTCCTCCCCCTTCCTATTTTCCCCTCCCTGGGGGCCGACCATGACTGAGCTTCACTATGGGACAGCTCCTTCCCAGGGTCATTATGGCCCTTCTGTCCTGTTGGTCATTCAAGGGGTGACCAGGTGGGAGGAAAACACACTCAGGATCATAACACAGACCAAATTCCACAGCATGGCCCTGCCTCAGAGCACACACACTCTTTCCTTGCCACAGGCCAGTCAGCTCCCTTTTCAACCCTCCTTCCTTTTTCTGGCTAAAATACCCTGGCTGATCTCCCAGTCAGGCCACTCCCTCCCAGGTACTCATCTTTTCCTGGGGAGGGGCTCCAGCCAGGGATTTGTAGCCGGCATGTTGGAGAAGAGGGGAGTCTCTGCATCTCCTTGAAGGTTCGCAGATGGTTCTTGCTTTCAGAGCTGATTTGTTTGACAGCTATTTGCCAAGCTATGTCCTCCTTTTCCTTCTGAGGATAAGATATGTCAGTCCTGAGGTTCACCCCCAGATTCTCTGGAGACAATTGAGGAGCAGATCCCCCTTTTAGGACAGGCTGGGCAAGCCCCAGCTTCCTGTGCCCAGGGAAGCCGAGTGTGGGGCTCAGGGAACCGCTTGCCCCACCTCATCATGAGACCACACACGCCTTTCCAGTAGAGGCCGTGGGTCCTAGGTTGGGAAGTGGGGCTCCCTGGTTTGTGTGGAGTGCCTGCGGGAAGGGCTAAGGCTTGTGTGGAGTAAGCACTTGCCTGCCCCCACAGTTGTCAGGCTGGCCAGTGTCGTCTACCTCGACTTAGGCTTGGGCTAGGTTCTGTGAGATATGCTGGCGCCTGGTGCCTGGTCTTGTCCTCAAGGAACATAGGCCCCAGTGCCTCAATTCTAGAGTCCTTTCTTTTGCTCAAATCTGACCGTGCACACATTTCTGAACCATTCACCACACCTGCCCTGTGCTTAGCTCCAGCTGGTCTGAGGTGTTTTAGGAAAAATGTGGATTTCAAAGCCTGGTCAGGAACTGTGTGGGGTTTGGTCTTCTCACTTGCAGATGTTGTCCACTTGGGGAAGGGATTTCCAATCCTTCATGTGAGAAATGGGAAAAATAACATCTCCATGCTAGGTCCTGGTTGGGAGGTGGCCAGCACCCAGGTGGTCCTCATCACCTGCTGGTCTTGCCAGTAAGCCTGGTCCTCTAGAGGTGGCTGATCACTGCCCTGTCCACACCTGGAGTACCCTTTCTTCCTCCCTTCCCCTAGTCAAATCTCACCCATATTTAAAGGCTGGTTCATATTTTTTTCTGACATTCTCCTGATTCTTCACATGTTCTCTCCTTAGAACTCCTATGATGAGACTAGAGTGTTTCACAAATTTGAGAAACTTTCCCTCCTAGTGAAGCGTTGACAAATTGCTGCAGCCTTGATTTCTGGTACTCACCAATAATACACTGTATTCAACATGCTTCTCTTTATTCTCTTGGAGAATGAAGACCAGGATGGCTAAGGACACAGCAACAGTGATATATCTCCATAGGCAGCAGTGCATGGTGCTGGGACTGGGAGCATCTCTGCAAAGAAATGTGAACTGGTTATATGTATCCTGAGTTCCTCTTGCTCAGAGAGCATCTGAGTATTTCCTTCTGCCTGGCAGCCTCCTACCTCCTTCCCCTCATCCCTCTTCCTGCACACTACTGCTTAAATATTTCTTTAAACTTTTTCCCTCCCAGTTCAACTCTTCCCACCACTTGTGCCATCTAAGGAAAGACAAAGATCATAGAGTTTGATTCTGTTCAGCCTCCACCTTCTTTCTCCCTTCCCTGCATTTCCAGGTAAAATTGGAGGAGCTACCTTCATTTATCCACTCTGGTTTAGAGACCCAACCAGAGGGGATGCGTTACCAAGAAGAGGAAATCAAGGAGTTAATTATATTTTCCCCCAGACTTCAAATTCAAGCCAAAGACTCCTCTTGGATTTATTGACCAATAAATTGGGTCTTCTCTATTAGTTCCCCATTACTTTTGCATCTGATCCTTTCCAGGATTATGTCAGGCAGATATGAGGTTTTGAATCAAATCAGAGGGATCGAAGGAAATGCTTATTTGTATGTCTTCCCCATGCTGGGACTAGTAAGAAGGATGAAACCTCAAAGTGGCCAAAAACTTCCAGTCATGTGCAAGTCTTCCCATGTTGGGAGTACTATATTCACTGATGTCTTTTTCTCTAACAGAAAATGTGGCTTGAGGGCTTATCACAGAGGAGGGATTTCTCCAAATTCAAGGAGAAAAACTTCTAATGAAGGATGGGGTCCCAGAGGGGCTCCTCTGAGGTAGCTGAAACTAGCCACCCCTCCTAGGAGACCCCACCTGACAACCATTGTTCTCCCTGAATGGGGACTGCTCGCCCCTCTGGCCTCATATCAAGCACCTGTTGATGAAGTGGGGTTGGAGGGTGGAATATACTTTCAAAGCCAGCTTTACAGTCTTTTACCTCGAACCCCGACATTTGGAAAGTAATTGTCAGTTACTTTCAGATTCAAACTGACAGACTCAAAGACAGTCGACATAGGTGACTTTTGAATGACCTTTTTCTGTATGAGAGGGCCCCTGGACGAGACACTGCTGCCATGCCACACCTCCATCCCCAGGATACTGCCTCACTGTGCTGCCTGGGGGGGCTCTCCTCGTCACCAGAAATTGGTCTTCAAATCTCCAGTTCTCTCTTGGGCCCACAACTGCCCAGTGGGCTGCTGAACTTTCCTTTTCTTCTCTTTATTTTTATTTTTTATTTATTGTTTTTGAGACAGAGTCTTGCTCTGTCACCCAGGCTGGAGTGCAGTGGTGCGATCTTGGCTCACTGCAACCTCTGCCTCCTGGGTTCAAGCGATTCTCCTGCCTCAGTCTCCCGAGTAGCTGGGATTACAGGCATGCGCCATCACGCCCAGCTAATTTTTGTATTTTTAGTAGAGACACGGTCTCACCATGTTGGCCAAGCTGGTCTTGAACCCCTGACCTCAAATCATCCACCCACCTCGGCCTCCTAAAGTGCTGCAATTGCAGGCATGAGCCACCCTTTTCTTCTCTTTATTCATTCTTTTCCATTGCTAGGAATTTATTTCCAGATCTTCCTCCCTACACTTATAACTTTACTTATATTCGTGTTGTTCTTACAAGGCCATATATTTTAAAACTGTAGGTTTGGCCAGGTGCAGTGGCTCACGCCTGTAATCCCAGCACTTTGGGAGGCTGAGGCGGGATCCCTTTGGATCCCTTGAGCTCAGGAGTTCAAGACCAGCCTGGGCAACATGGCAAGACATCATCTCTACAAAATTACAAAAATTACAAAAATTAGCTGGGTATGCTGGCGTACATCTGTAGTTCCAGCTACTCAGGAGGCCGAGGTGTGAGGATCGCCTGGACCCAGGAAGTTGCAGTGAGCTGTGATCATGCCACTGTACTCCAGCCTGGGTGGACTCCAGATACCCTGTCTCAAAAAAAAAAAAAAAAAAAAAAAAAGAATAACAAGAGGAAGAAAAAAAAGAAAGAAACTGCCAAACTGTTTACCAAAGTGACTGTACCATTTTGCATATTGAGTGGAAAAACATAAGCTGTTTTTTCTATTCTTTCACACTACAACAATCAACACAGAAGACCTCGCCATGTTGGGAATATTATATCCACTAACGTCTTTTTGTCTAACAGAAAATGTGGCTTGAAGGCTTATCAAAAACCACATGTGGTTTTTGTTTTGTTTTGTTTTCCCACACACCAAGCAACAATCAGTTCTGCAGCAGACACCAGCTGTGTGTTCTCCAGCTGAGTTCAGTTCTGATACTATCTACCTGGAGAAAGCATCAGATCCCAGAGATTGAGGGCTCAGTCCTACAAGACCACCCCCCCTCTTCAGACACCAGTTGAAAGTCCAGGCCTCTGGAACTTCTGACTGACCAGCTTTAAGTTGGGGTTCCCACAGCCACTTCTTTGGGCTTTATTAATTTGCTGGAGGGCTCACAGAACTCAGGGAAACACCAGTGTTTACTGGAGGTTCCTGGAGGGTGGTGAGCCCAGGGAGGGCATAGAAGCTCCACACCCCATTCTCTACACCTCACCTTATTCATCTCTTCATCTGTATTCTTTGTAATATCCTTTATAATAAACCAGTAAATGCCCAACAAAAACAGAGTCAGGTGGGAAAAGCACTCAGGGAACATAATATCATTCCAACAATGTAATCCTGCACAAGCCTGGCTGCTGAAACTGCCTTTGTAACCTGAAACCATTTTCATCTAGTAGCTACTGAAACAACCTGCTTAGACTCGGACTCGTTTTACCTACAGCCATCACTTATCAACTAGAGCTTGCCAGCTTCTCCAAGCTTTATTAATGCCAAGGAACTTTTTGGAAAAACAATACATAACATTCTCCCTTTTATTTTTATTTTTTGAGGCAAAGGCTCATTCTGTTGCCCAAGCTGGAGTGCAGCGACACGATTATGGCTTACTGCAGCCTTGCTCTCCTGGGCTTAAGTGATCCTCCTGCCTCACCTCCCAACTACCTGGGGTTACAGGCATGCACCACCATGCCTGGCTTATTTTTGTATTTTTTGTAAAGACAGGGTTTCACCATGTTGCCCAGGCTTGTCTCAAACTTCTTAAGCTCAAGCAATTCTCCTGTCTTGGCCTCCCCAAATGCTGGGATTACAGGTGTGAGCCACTGCACCTGGCAGAGTCTGAGAAGTTTGATCCAGATTGTGAAGACTCTTGTGAGTAATGCAGGGTTGGTGTTCACCTGGGAACAAGCTAGTAAACATTTGTGTCTTTAGGCATGCCCCATGTCCTAGCCACCTTTGCCCTTTCCCTCAGGCTCCCCAGACCTTTCAGGACCTTAGCAACAAAAAAGTTAAGACCTGGCTCTGCAGGGGGCTTCTAGGACTCTGCCTTAGCATGCTTGTTGCATCCAGATTATTAAATGTTTCAATCACCACTTCTGATACGGTGTAAAGGAAAATGGGCCAGGTGCTGTAGCTCATGCCTATAATCCTAGCATTTTGGGCGGCCAAGATGGGAGGATTGCTTGAGGTCAGAAGTTTGAAACCAGCCTGGGCAACACAGTGAGACCCCGTGTCTACCAAAAATTTTTTTAAATTAGCTGGCTGTGGTGGCATGCGACTGTAGTTCCAGCTACTTGGGAGGCAGAGGTGGGGGATTGCTTAAGCCAGGAGGTTGAGGCTGCAACGAGCCGTGATCACACCACTGCCAATACCCTATACTTAGTTTGGGTGACAGAGCAAGACTCTGACTCAAAAAAAAGAAGACAAGAAAAAAAGAAAGATAGAGTTGAGAGAGGTAATATTTACTGAGCAACTTTTTTGCCAGACACAGTGGTGATGGTGATGGTGATGGTGATGGGAAGTTACCTGCTAATGTGTTCGTGCTGAGTCCTCACAAATGCCATCGAATGTATTTATTATTGTCTCTATATTAAAGATGAGGAAATGAGGCCAAGAGAAGTGAAGGGAAGGAGCATTTATCAAGGGTCTGCTCTTGCTAGATGCTGCCTTGCTTCTGCCTTTGGCCATGGCTCTTTTTCTTTTTGATATTTGCATTTCCAGACTCTAACTCCTGGGAAGACTTAGCTCAGGGACCTTAGGATACCCAACTTAATGTTGACCTCCATCACCAAGTGTGTTCTCTGTTCTTCACCCCACAAACAGCTTTTAGAATGTACGGAAGATCAGCAAAAGACAGCGTGATGGACAGATTCATATAAAATGGTGGGGGACAATATAGTAGAAGAAAAACAAAACAGAAGCAGTTACTGAAACAGGGCTGGGTGCCCTCGAGTTTCCTACTCAACCTCTCTTCTACATTGGGTTTCCTACTCAACCTGTCTTCTACATGGGATGTTAGAAAATATCAGAAAGGGCTGGGAGAAGCTGAGAGGAGCTCATTAATCCTTACATTGATTTTGGCCTTATCCCAGATATTTTGAATGAGTATCAGGCTCTCTACAGTCAGTCCCAGCTCTCTTCTCAAAGAAATTGGGTCAGACAGCTGGGTAGATATCTACAGACCTTAGTCTACATTCCAGGAAGATGTGGAGTCACTCTGACCACGCTGCCACTGGGACCAGAGGCTCCAGGCTCATTGGTAATATGATCAGGTTTAGTCTGTCCTATTGGGACAGCCTCCTAACCTGGGAGGCCAAGAGTTACTGGAGTTTCTCTGTTCCTTCCCTGCTCCCCAACTGGCATGTAATGCCTAGTGGGGATCCTTAACTAGTACCCAAGCCAGCTGATGGGGCTTGACTACCTACTCATACCCTTTTAAAATAACTAGGGCCTATTTTTGTTTGTTTGCTTAAGATGGCTTTTTTTTTTTTGAATGATCCAGCTTTGTATCAGAAATGTACTCTATCTCTGAGCTGAACATCTCAAGCCCAGGGCCTCTTCAACTGGGTTGTGGTACAGATCATGTTCTACACAAGGGGAATGGCAGGAAACTAAAATCCACCAATAAAAGCCCCAGTTTGGGCTTTTCAAATGGGGAGCCATACACTTTAGAAAGGAAGGCCTTTTTCTGATTTTGGGGAATCACCTCTTCCAACCCTGAAGAGTCCAAAGTTGCAGGGATGGGAAATATAAAATCCCCCACTGGGCCATTGAAGTGATGGTACATGGGGTCCATGCCTGTGTCCACCCTTAGGTTCCCAGACCCATGTATTCTTCCTTCTGGAAGCCACATAGAGGTCTCTGATTTAATACATATGCCTCATCCTGAAGAATGGCATGCCATTGTTTCAGAGTGTCATCTCTGAGATGGCAATTCAGCTGTACCTTTAGAAAGCTATTCCAGTGCTCCACGAGGCCAGCTGCTCCTAGGTGGAGGGTAATATAATATGCCCAGTGGATCTCATGGTCAGGGGCCCACTTCTGTACCTCCCTTGCTGTGAAGTGGGTCCCCTGGTTGGACGCTATGTTGTATGGGATTCCATGCCTGATGTCATGCATTTTATAAGCTCCTAGATAGTGGTGCTGGCTGGGACACTGGGCAAGAAAAGACAAACCATATTCAAATACGATGGTCTATGAGGATGAACCACTGCCTTTCCAGGATAGAAAGGCCCAGTGTAGTAAACTTGCCACTGAGTGTCTGTTTGGTCATCTCAAAGAATGGGGCCATGTTGGGGACTTACATTAGTCCCCAGTGCTGACAGATTGTATATTCAAAGGCAGCAATAGCTAGGTCAGTTTTGGTAAGTGGGAGTCTATGCTGTTGAGTCCACATGTAGCCTCCATATCTGCCACAGTAGCCACTCCATTAATGTGTCCTAGTGCCACTTTCAGGTTGGCTAATGTCAATTGGCCGAGTCATTTGTCTACATAGTTGTTCAGAGCCTCTTTCATGGGGATACTTTCTGGTGGGTACTTTTGAAGATACAAAATTCTTCATACTTTGTACACAAGCCCATTTGTCCTTCCACGTTCCTCTATCTCATCCTTCTTATCTCTTCTAGTCCTTTTCCTTCCAGAAAAAGATCAGATAGCCAGACCTTTGGCCACTGTCCAGGAACTATGAATGACCAGGCACACTGCTCAGAGCTCTACCCATTGTGAAGATTTTCTTTCTCTACTGTGTTTCAGGTTGCCCCTGAATGTGGCTATCGTGCAGCCACCATCCATTTTCAGCTTCTATCCACAATTTTTATTTTTTGAGACAGGGTCTCATTTTGTCACCCATGCTGAAGTGCAGTGGCATGAATACGGCTCACTACAACCTTGACCTCCTGGGCTTAAGCGATCCTCCCTCCTCAGTCACTCAAGTAACTGGAACTACTGACATGCCCCACCATGCCTGGCTTTCACCACGTTGCCCAGGATTGTCTTGAATTTCTGAGCTCAAGTGATCTGCTGGCCTCAGCCTCCCAAAGTACTGGGATTACAGGCATGAGCCACCGCATCCCACCCTACCTACATATTGAGCAGACCTATATTTACACCAAGGTTTAGCCTTTTCCCTTTCTTCTGGCTGGTCATATGGGTCCCTCCATATGGCCATGGGTGTGAGTTGGGAGAGGGTATGGTGCTACTGTGCTAGTTGACACGGAAGTCTAAACTACCTGCTTTTGCAGCTTACTTATATCCTGACCCACTCAGGCTTGATCCCAGATATGCCTTTTGATGGATTGCTGCTGGGCCTGTACAACACTATGACTTCTGAGCTTATGACATAATTCAGCTCATAATGGGAAGTTTTGGACACATTAACCAGGCGCCCATGCTGAAGCATTGTGTATCCACCAGGGCTCAACTGCATGCCAAGAGATGTTTCTCAGAAAGCCTATAATTCTCTGATGCAGATGGTATGGTCTTACTCCAGAATCCCTTGTGATTCCCCACTGGGGCTTGTCACAAACTCTACTCTGTATCTTTCCCCATCACTCTCTGACACCACCAAGTGTGCTGGATCACATGGCCCAAGTTGCAAGACTTCTTTCCTTGAAGTCTGGGCCTGCTGTAAAGCCCTTTCTTGCTTCAGGACCTACTCTAAGCTGGCAGCTTTCAGTGTTGCCTAGTAAAGGAGCTGGAGCAGTATTCCCAGGCATGGAAAATACTGTCTCCAGAACCCAGAGAAGCCTACAATGCACTGTGCTTTCTTTCTCATGGTAGAGGAGGTAAGACGCAGCAATTTGTCCTTTACTTTGGAGAGATTATCCTGACATTCCCCTGACCTTTGGAACCCTAAAAACTTCAGTCAACTGGGCGTGATGGCACATGCCTGTAATCCCAGCACTTTGGGAGGCCGAGGAGGTCGGATCACCTGAGGTTGGGAGTTTGAGACCAGCGTGACCAACCTGGTGAAGCCCTGTCTCTACTAAAAATACAAAATTAGCTGGGCGTGGTGGTGAGTGCCTGTAATCCCAGCTACTCGGGAAGGCTAAGGCAGGAGAATTGCTTGAACCTGGGAGGCGGAGGTTGCGGTGAGCCGAGATTGTGCCATTGCACACCAGCCTGGGCAACAAGAGCGAAACTCCGTCTCCAAAAAAACAAAACAAAACAAAACAAAAACACTTCAGTCAAGTGGGGCAAGAATCTATATCTTTGCAGGGTTTATTTCCTACCCTATTACCAAGGCCTCCGGCGTCTAAGTCACTGCTTGCTTGTCCTGCCTAATAAGCATGATGTCATTGATGTGATGGATTGACATGATGTTCTGTGGGATGTCTAGGCAGTCTAAATTTCTTTGGACTCTTATCGTGATAGAGGCCCAGAGAGTTAACATAGTTCTTGGGCAAAAATATGAATGAATATTGTCATTTCCTGTGAATATGAAATGTTTCTGACCTTTTATAAACAGAATAGACAAGAACACATTTGCCACATCAGTGACTGTGTAGCATAAACCAAGGGCCTATTAATGTTTTAGTAATGATACCATGTTTGGCACAGCAGTTGTGATCAGGGCTACTTAATTGGATGAGTTTGTCTATGGTCATTTTTCAGGATCCATGTGGTTTCTGCAGGGGCCAGACTAATGAATGAAACAGACATGCACTAAGGATCACTAGCTCTGTATATTTTAGGTCTTTAGTGGTGGCTCTAATCTCTGCCATCTTCCCCTAACCTAGTATATAATACTTTTTGATTTACTATCTTGGCCAAGGATGGGGGAAGTTTCAGAGGCTTAGTCTTCCCCACTATGATTGCTCTTATTCCATAGGCCAAGGATCCAATATGGTGCCCCAATATGCATTAACTTATACTTGAGACAAATATATCACTTCCTGCTTAGGGTCTGGGAAAATGACCACTGTGGGTCTGTGGACCCAGTGGTCTCATGGTAAGCATGACTTTGGCAAAGACTCCATTTATAACCTGGCCCCCTTAAGCCTTAAGCTTTGAATCTCTGGACATGAACATCAACTCAGACCTTGTGTTCAACAGTTGTGAAAATGTCTGAGTAGGCCAGGCGCGGTGGCTCAAGCCTGTAATCCCAGCACTTTGGGAGGCCAAGGCAGGTGGCTCATGAGGTCAGGAGATCGAGATCATCCTGGCTAACATGGTGAAACCCCGTCTCTACTAAAAATACAAAAATTAGCCGGGCGTGGTGGTGGGTGCCTGTAGTCTCAGCTACTCGGGAGGGAGGCTGAGGCAGGAGAATGGCGTGAACCCAGGAAGCAGAGCTTGCAGTGAGCTGAGATTGCGCCACTGTGCTCCAGCCCGGGTGACACAGCCAGACTCTGTCTCAAAAAAAAAAAAAAAAAAAGAAAAGAAAATGTCTGAGTATTCCAGAGTTGCATAAACCTTCATAGATGGCTGTAGGTCCCTTTGGGTAAAGACTGGGGGAATTGTTACAGGACATGTGTGTTTCAGTGTTCCAGGTTCTTTCCTTCTAAGGATCTGACCATCTCCTCTATCAATCAGTATGGATCTGAATATATATATATATTTTTTATATACATATGTATTTATATATATATTTTATATACATATGTATTTATATATATATTTTATATATATATATATTTTTTTTTTGAGACAGAGTCCGGCTCTGTCACCCAGGCTGGAGTGCAGTGGCATGATCTCGGCTCATTGCAACCTCCTCCTCCCAGGTTCAAGCAATTCTCCTGTCTCAGCCTCCCAAGTTGCTGGGACTACAGGCACATACTACCAGGCCTGGCTAATTTTTTTGTATTTTTTTTTTTTTAGTAGAAAACAGGGTTTCACCATATTGGTCAAGCTGGTCTCGAACTCCTGACCTCAGCTGATCCACCTGCCTTGGCTTCCCAAAGTGCTGGGATTACAGGCGTGAGTCACCACTCCTGGCCTTGTCTGTATATATATATATATATATTTCTTTTTTGAGATGGAGTCTCGCTCTGTTGCCCAGGCTGGAGTGCAGTGGTGCAATCCTGGCTCACTGCAACCTCCGCCTCCCAAATTCAAGCGATTCTCCTGCCTCAGCCTCCCAAGTAGCTGGGATTACAGGTGCACGCCGCCACACTCGGCTAAGTTTTTTTATATTTTTAATAGAGACGGGGTTTCACTATGTTGGCCAGGCTGGTCTCGATCTCCTGACCTTGTGATCCACCTGCCTCCGCCTCCCAAAGTGCTGGGATTACAGGTGTGCCACTGCGCCTGGCCATCTGCGTATTTTTTTCTACAATGATGCTATGCTCTATTAGCCTATTTTAACCTCTATTACTACAAGTCTCTGAAAGTCATGAATAAGCCAGTCCCAAGTCCTCATCTTGCCATCTGTTTTCTTAGATCACAGAAATTTACCAAAATTTGCATTAGTTCACACTTGCCAAGAAGCTGACACAAAAACTGGGGTTAGACACCAGAGAGATTTATTAGTGAAGGGAGAAGGAAATGGCGGGGAGAAAATTCAGCCTGTAGGGAAGGTATGACAATTGTGGAAGGTGACAGAGAAAGGATTGGCTAGGGAAAGGCCAGGACTGCAGTGTTGTCCAAGGAAGTTTGGAATAGGCTTATTGGGAGTCCTCAGGCTAAAATCACCTGTCGGAGGTGTCTCTCATCTTGCCAAAAGGGGCTGGCTTAGTACCATTCTGCTGTGGTTAGTCACAGCCCAGGGAAAGTGAAGCCTTGGCACCACACTGCGGTAGGTCCAAAGGGGAGTGGTGGGGCCCATCACGCTGGCCACAGTGAAGATTTGATCCCTGCACTCTCATGGCTGCCATATATGCTTGACACATTCCCCTGCATCTGATGCCCCCAAACCTCAACCTCCTATATTTGTTCCCATGCCATTATTCTGGTTCCAGATTTTCTAGTTCTTTCTAACCACTTTGATTATAACTTATTAGGACACTCTGTCTGGCTTTTTATTTGAGTTCTTCCCAAGTATTCCTCTTTTTATTTTATTTTATTTTTTTTTGAGACAGGGTCTTGTTCTGTCACCCAGATTGGGATGCAGTGATACGATCATAGCTCATTGCAGCCTTGACCTCCAAGGCTCAAGCAATCCTCCTGCCTCAGCCTCCCTAGTAGTTGGGACTACAGGGGTGCACCACTACACCTGGGTTTTTTTTTTTTTTTTTTTTTTTTTTTTTTTTTGGTAGAGATGAGGTCTTGCTTTGTTGCCCAGACTGATCTTGAACTCCTGACTTCAAGCAATCCTCCTGCCTTGACTTCCCAAAGTGCTAGGATTATAGGCAGGAGCCACCAAGCCGAGCTCCAAGTATTCCTCTTACAGTGTTCCTTTCCTCTTCTTTTCTCCTTGCCTTCATGGATTATAGTTTTCAAGGTAGTGAAAACCCCTCTGCAGGCATTGCACATGAGTTGAACTCAGGGATCAGATTTTTCTGGAAATAAAGATTTCATAGTCAAATTGAAATAAAGATGTTAGTAAAATAGCCAGTGTTTCCTATCAGAAACACCCAAGTTACTTATAATCCCATAGATATGACTAGAGAAGCTAGCAGAAATCACAGCAAATTATTTTTAGTAATTTTAATAGTATTTACAAAGGAATGCTCTGGCATTTTGGCTGATTATGTAGAAGGGAACTGTGCCTAAACATAAAAGGTACTCAAATAAACGTTTATGGAATGAATGAATACCTTATAATGGAAAAATGAGATCACAGAGAAATGAGTCATGTTCTTAGCCGATCAACTTTTTCCTGTCACATAGGAAGTTATCTTTAACGAATCCATTTCCTGGCTGGTGGAAGGACTTTTGTTTCCTCTCATGCACTGTTAGTGTCTTCTGACATGAGCATCACTTAGTCTCATTCATATGTTCCTGTTCTTTATAGAGGTCTGGCATTACTGATCCAAGGAAAGAATTTTGGATGGTAGACCCTTTTAGATAGAACACTGGAGAAGGAGCTGGGCATAGTGGCTCATGCCTGTAATCCCAGCACTTTGAGAGGCTGAAGTGGGAGGATTACTCGAGCCAAAGAGTTTGAGACCAGTTTGGGCAATATAGTGAGACCCCATGTCTACAAAAAATAAAAAAAAATTAGCTGGGCCTGGTGGCATGCATCTGTGATCCCAGCTACTTGGGAGGAAGAGGTGGGGGAATTGCTTGGGTCCTGAGTTGAGTTGGCCCCTGCAGTGAACTATGATCATGCTACTGCACTCCAGCCTGGGTGACAGAGTGAGACTTTGCATAAAAAAAAGAGGGAGAGAGAGAGACAGAGAAAGAAGGAGAGAAAGAAAGAAAGAAAGAAAGAAAGGAAAAGAAAACCAGAGAATGTCTTAAGAAACCCCTTCTATCCACCCATGACTCTAGGACCACCCATGAAGGTGACCGAAAGGATGTTACCTTCTCTTGGCCTTTCAACATGCTGTGTCTTCTGTACTTAGAATCCTGAAAGGACCCAGTAAAGAGATATACCTGACCAATTTCCAGACTTTAATGTTTTGTTACTTCTGTAGACTCTACCTCCAACCCGAACACTCCCAGAAGTCCTACTGAAGTCTCCATGTATTACTTAAATGTTACTTAATCCAGAGGTTGATGTGCCTTACTATTAATCCCGAGGGCAGAGTGGCTGTTACAAGCAATCTCACACATTTCACCTTCTTCCCAGACTCTTCAGATAACACTTGCTTATCCAGGATGCCATTCACTAGTAGCCCCAGCAGAATGTAGTCATCACAGTCATTAATCCGATTGGTAGAGTCATAGCCCAGTTCTACCTGTCCCTCTTTCAACTGATTCTCCTCTTTCAGTTCAGAGCCAGTCAGCACCTGAACTCGGAACACTGTAGCAGGTATGTCCAAAACCACAGTCAGGTGGCTGCCAGCCTTAGCCTCCTTGACATAAAAGAAATTCTTATCCAGACTATAGGCATTCATGAGAACAGAGGCATTGGTAACATTCAGACTAGTGTGAATGGTGGCAGCAGGGTTGCCAGGAGGGCCAATGTCATTTTCCTCAAACTCTTTATCTGTGAGGCTATTCAATTGGCCTTCAGAGGAGGAGTAATTGCCCATGTGCTGGAAGAGGGAGGGGAAGAATTGGATTGGTTTTTTCTGCATGAGAAGGTCACGGAAATGGGAGAGAAGGTAGTCACAGGGCATTTCTTGGTAGAAGAGGAGAAGGAAACGAACAAAGCAGGGGAGATCTCTAGCATGAAAGAGTTTTCCAAGGAAGCCCAGCCTAGAGAACTCCAGAGTCACCCAAGCTTTCCTTTCCCAGGCAGACAGTATAGTAGCAATCTGGGAGACAAATCCAGGAGCACATTTCACATCATCTTCGATCATCAGGAAATAGTCAGAGTGGTTGGTAGCAAAGTTCATCAGAAAGGCATAATCCATATTTTGCTTGGAGCGAAAGGTTACATAGGTGGGAGTGTCATTAAAGTTTTTCTTAAGGTTCTTTAAGGGAAGATAGCTTTTAAGAGGAGTGTTGATCACTACTAGCTGTCTGGCCTGGATATATGGTTGAAAGAGAGTTGAGATACTGGAGATCATTTGATCAAGCCAGTTGGGATCAGGATCTGCCAGGTGTACCAAAACAGTGAAGTATTTCTGTTCAGACGAGGAGGAAGCAAAGAAGAGAGATTGCAGGGTGTCCAAGAGGTAGCTTCCTTGGGGACGCTGCACTGAAGAAATCCCTATGGTCAGCAGTTCTAGGATTGGGGAGAAAAAGGACCTTTGTCAATTTAGAGAAATTAGGAAAGTATTTGCTATGGGTAAGGCTATGATATTCTCTTAGGTCTTTCCGTATGCCAACTTTTATATATTCCTGTGGTTATTTTACGTTTTCTCTCTCCCAGGACTGACTACAGACCATATTAGGAGTTAATATATGGTCACAAGTTGAGAGTTCTTTTTAAAATCACCGCTGTTGGAAACAATTGTGGGAGAAATGGATAAAGATGACAAACTAAATATTTGCAGCTATGCCCCACCCCAAATTCCTCCTACCCCAAATTCCACTAAACTCATGCCTATAATTTCAACCTCAGACGTGAATCTCAGCACTTTGGGAGGCCAAGATGGAGGATCACTTGAGCCCAGGTGTTCAAGACCAGCCTGGGCAACATGGCAAAACCCACCTCTACAAAAATTTCAAAAAAACTAGATGGGTATGGTGGCGTATGCCTGTGGTGCCAAGTACTTTCGAGGTGGGGGTGGGAGGGTCACTTGAGCCCGGGAGTTTGAGGCCACAGTGAGGCATGATTGAGCTACTGGACTGTAGCCTGGCCAACAGTGTGAGATTGTGTCTCAAAAACAAACAAACACACACACACACACACACAAACAAACCAAAACTTCCAACACTCTTACCCCAAAAAACAAAAACAAAATTCCACTTAAAAAAAACAGAAAGATTGCCCTGAACCACACTATTTGGAGAATCACAAAATTTGGAGAATTCCTGAAAGACAGAGAGACTACAGAACAGGACTGGTGGAGAAGTATAAGCAGAGGAATGCATAGTCCAAAAGATATGCAAAAGAACACAACTGCACAGGTGCATCTTTCCACAAAAGGCCTCAAAAATTTCTAAGTTCAGAGCCACCAAATATAAAGTAGAGGAATGAGCCCTGGGATGGTCATCTGGATACTTAATTATAGAACTATTTCCAGGACCACTGGGCTAGTGCCCACCAAGGGGCTGGTGGTGGCAATGTCCATTCTCACATTAAAGTCCTAAGTATTTTTGTCTAAATAAAGTGGATGTTCTGCTAGGGGAAAGTGCATGGTATGAGTCCTGGGGCTGAAGAGAACATCAGAAGTGATCCCACATGTCACTCCCCCCTTACAAGCGAATGAGGCACGTTTCCATAATCACAACCCACTTTTACAAAGAGGCAAACAGGGATGGCTCTTAGAGGGAAGAAGTTCACCGTTCACCCTAGATCCTCAAATATTAGTGTGAAACAAGAAGCTTCAATGTAATGGAAGAGAAACAAATCAATCAGAAAGAAACTACAGAAATAGAAGCTAACAGAGGAAACATTGAGTTGAAGAATGTCAAATAACTCAAATCAATACTCAGATCAGAGAGGAAATAACATTCTTTGGCAAAATAACTGGCTGATATGAATCATAAAGAGTTTGTAGAAAATATGAGTATGAGGACTTGATCAAGTTCAGGTTAGATTTTGGGGCAATAATACTTCATGCATTGGTGATGTGTTCTTTCATCGGAAGGCACAGATGAAAGACATAAAAACAGGCTGCTTCTGTTTTTATGATGTTAGCAGCCTTTGATGTTCAATGCCTAGATCTGTTAATATATTACAGGTTGCAATATGGTGATATTCTAAGTTGAGCATTCCTGCTTCGTATATTATCTGGAATGTTTCTGTAAAGAAAAAATTCCCCTCATTTACTCTTTGGTTACCCAGTTGTAGTTCATATAGAAAAGCAGGATAAATGCTGGTTCCCTTTTATCAGCTTTCAAAATAAAATAATGAATTGGTTCCCTAGCACTCTCAAATGGTGACAATGTTACACCCAAGCGAGTTAGAAAAATGCCACACTTTGAGATGAATTAAGAGTCCTTTATTAGCTGGCGACTGAGAGACAGCTAACGCTCAAAATTCTCTCCGCCCCAAAGAAGGGGCTAGATTTTCTTTTATACTTTGGTCTAGAAAGGGGAGGGGGGGTCTAGTTAAAACAATTTTACAGAAATAAAGTAGGCAAAAAGTTAAAAGGATAAATGGTTACAGGAAAGTAAACAGTTCCAGGTGCAGGGGCTTTAAGACTATTACAAGGTGATAGACTCCGGGCTTTGGGCGTTATCAATCAGACGAATTCCTGGGAATTGCGGATATAGCTTGCCACAGTATCTTATCAGTTAATTGCATTCTTGGGTGTGCTGGGAGTCAGCTTGTACAAGTTAAGTCCTTGAGGAAGGGGCTGCCAGTGAAAGAGCCAAGATGGAGTCTGTCTGGGTCTCTTAGCTAAGGGAGAGTCAATTCAGGTGGAAACAAGGCTAGGTGATTAAAGGAAAAGGGAGAGTCTAAAAACAGGGTTAGTAAAAACAAGGTTGGGCATTACAACAAAATGTGTCAGGTTTTGTGTGTGTGTGTGTGTGTGTGTGTGTGTGTTGGGGATCCTTATAAACTCATGTATTTCATGTGTTTCAAACCATGGAAATTTTATTCTTTTTTTTTTTTTTTTTTGAGATGAAGTTTTGCTCCTGTTGCCCACGCTGGAGTGCAATGGCACAATCTTGGCTCACTGCAGCCTCCACCTTCCAGGTTCAAGCGGTTCTCCTGCCTCAGCCTCCTGAGTAGCTGGGACTGCAGGTGCCCGCCACCATGCCCAGCTAATTTTTGTATTTTTAGTAGAGACGGGGTTTCACCATGTTGGTCAGGCTGGTCTTGAATTCCTGATCTCAAGTGACCCACCTGCCTTGGCCTCTCAAAGTGCTGGGATTACAGGTGTGAGCCACCATGGCCTGTTGGAAATTTTATTCTTATTGATGCTTAAATTGTCCTGTCTTTGGCAAGTAACCTCTTGAAGTTGGATCCTGAGCTGTTTTGATACAACTTTAGTTATTTTTAAAAGCTTCTCTGCTATCTGCTATGACATTTCTTGCCTTGGATTTGGAATCATCCATTTTTTACAAGGAACCCCCCTTTTTTTTTTTAGTGGAAAATGAGATTTAGAGTCTACGATCCGGCACCAAGGGTGCTCATTGCTAGTGGGTTGGTCATTTCTAGTCCCTTGTGGACAGAGCTAGAAATATTAAAAAAAAAAAAAAAGATAAAACACATCATGAGTTCATACTGATATTTTAAAACATATCCAATTAAAAATGCATCTAAACTTAAAGAAAAAGGTAGTTTTTCATTGAGAGTTCTTTGTGTTATTAAAACCAACAAACATAAGCACTCCTGAACTTAATCTTCTTTGGACATAATAAATAGTTTAGATCTGTCCCTTAAATTTTTAAAGTACTTGAATCAAGGCTGGGCATGGTGGCTCATACCCATAATCCCAACACTTTGGGAGGCCGAGAGGCAGGTGGATCACCTGAGGTTGGGAGTTCGAGACCACCCCCAACGTGTTGATACCTCGTCTCTATTAAAAATGCAAAAATTAGCTGGGCATGGTGGCACACCCCGGTAATCCCGGCTACTCAGGAGGCTGAGGTGGGAGAATTGCTTGAACCTGGGAGGCAGAGGCTGCAGTGAGTCAAGATCTCACCGCTGCACTCCAGCCTTGGTGACAGAGCAAGACCCTGTCTGAAAAAAAAAAAAGAAGCAGAAAAAAGGTACTTGAATCAGAAAGATCTTATTCTGTTTCAAGGTTGTGGGGAAAAGAAAGTAAGATCAGACTGTTACTGTGTCTATGTAGAAAGAAGTAGACATACTTTCGTTCTGTACTAAGAAAAATTCTTCTGCCTTGAGATGCTGTTGATCTGTGACCCTACCCATGCTGTGCTCCCTGAAACATGTGCTGTGTCAACTCAGGGTTAAATGGATTAAGAGCTGTGCAGGATGTGCTTTGTTAAACAAATGCTTGAAGGCAGCATGCTTGTTAAGAGTCATCACCACTCCCTAATCTCAAGTACCCAGAGACACAGTATACTTCGGAAGCCCGCAGGGACCTCTGCCTAGGAAAGCCAGGTATTGCCCAAGGTTTCTCCCCATGTGATAGTCTGAAATATGGCCTCATGGGAAGGGAAAGACCTGATTGTTTCCCAGCCTGACACCCGTAAAGGGTCTGTGCTGAGGAGGATTAGTAAAAGAGGAAGGCCTCTTTGCAATTGAGATAAGAGGAAGGCATCTGTCTCCTGCTCGTCCCTGGGCAATGGAATGTCTTGGTGTAAAACCTGATTGTATATTCCATCTACTGAGAGAGGAGAATACCGCCTTAGGGCTGGAGGTGGCACATGCTGGCAGCAATACTGCTCTTCAAGGCATTGAGATGTTTATGTATATGCACATCAAAAGCACAGCACTTTTTCCTTTACCTTGTTTATGATGCAGAGATATTTGTTCACATGTTTTCCTGCTGACCTTCTCTCCACTATTACCCTATTGTCCTGCCACATCCCCCTCTCCGAGAAATGCCTGATAATGATCAATAAATGCTAAGGGAACTCAGAGATTGGGGCCAGCGCGGGTCCTCTGTATGCTGAGCGCTGGTTCCCTGGGCCCACTTTTCTTACTCTATACTTTGTCTCTGTGTTTCTTTCTTTTCTCAAGTCTCTTGTTCCACCCGATGAGGCCACCCCTTCAAAGGTTTATTTCTTCTATTAAATACTATTGCAACCTATGGAGATCAAACAGGTGTCATAGTCAGACTTCAGGAGGGTACATGGTGCCAAAGTGAACTGGTTCAGCAAGAGAATCACAAAGCCCTGATTGAGCTGACAGGAAAAAGACCACATGTTCTCTAGCCAAACACTTCAATAGCAGCTGCTCATAGGATTGTCAGTGACAGGGGAAATGGGACACATATTCTTGCTGCAGAGGCCAGTGAGGACCACAGGTAGATCAAGGCTGGATCTATACTTTTGGGAGGAATTAGCATATAGTTAGGGATTAAAGCTGTGAGATTAGATGAGGTCACCAAAACAGTGAGTCTGGACTGAGCTCTAGGGTACATCAACATTTAGAAGTTGGAAAGAGAAGATAAACCAGCGAAAGAGACCGAGGGTCTACCAGCAATGCTGGAGGAAAACCAGAAGAGTTTGGAATCCTGGAAGCATTGGAAGGGAATGTTGAATGAAGAGAGTGATTTATTGTGTCAAATGCTGTGATAGGTCAAGTAAGATAGAGATTGGAAGCTGACCAGTGGGTACAACAATGTGGAAACCATGGTCTACCTAGACAAGAGTAATTTTGGTGAAAAGGCGAAGGCAAAAAACCTGTGGTCTTAAGAGAGGTTTTCTTTCTTTTATCAAGATTTGAAAAATATTATAGTGTGTTCACATGATAAGAGGAGGGAGGGAAAATCTATGGCCCAAGATAGAGAAAATTGCTTGAGTGATGTTAACGAGTGGTCAAGAGGAGGTGGAATCTAGTGTGAAGGTGGAGAGGCTGTAACTAGATAGGAGCGTGGACAGTGCACCTGTACCGAGAGAAGGGAACTTTGCTGATGATTGACCATGAATTCTAGAGGGCACAGTGGAAGGAATCAGAAGTTGAGGAGGTGGGAGATAGGGTCAGAAAAGAAGACACATGGAGCCTTATGAGAAGAGAGTGTGTGGGATGAGAACTGCCCTGGGTTTCTTGTAGTAATCTGGCACATGCTTTTCTTAAATTGGAATAACCATCTTCTCATGCAGAAGTTTCTTGAATCTCTCATTCCTGCTTCCCTGTCCTTGATTGGCTTATTTCTTTACTGAGATGGCCACTCTGACATGCACTGACCCCCAGTTTATTTTTAGGGCTGGGTTATTTTAGGTAATGTGCATATGCAACCTCCTTCTCAGCTTTGATGGACTTCCGCGCTCAGTGCAGTGAAAAACATGAGCAAGATTCTGTTCATCTGAATGGTTAAGTGCTTGTTCTACAGACCCAATTTCTTGGGTTTCTATTTTGTTTCTTTAAATCTGAGACCAGAGGACACTGGAACAGGAGGTGGTGGGATGTACTCGAAAGCTGATTATGTTCTTGGATCCAAGGCACATTCTTCAACCCAGCTTCATGTGAAGAAAAAAGCGGGAGATGTTTCATTTAACCCCTATCCAACCTCCATGTATTTCTGAATTGGACCCAAGGTTAATAGGAAAGAGGGGTACCTGGAAAAATACTTAATTTAACATCAATGTTAAATGAAATCCAGCTCTATATAGTACTGAAAAAAAAAATTGTTCTAATGTTACAAATAGAACTCACCTATTTCAAAGCTACATATGAAATAAAACTTTAGAAATACAAGCAAAAATAAATATATCCATAATCACACTGGGAAACATTTAGCCTCTCTGGAAATCAATAGATTGAGTAAATGAAAATCAAGAAACAGTTTTTACTAAAACAATTAACAAAATTAATCATGTGTACATGTGTGTATGTGTGTGGTGCTCATCAGCTCTTCAGATGATACACATTCCTTTCAGACATCCATAGAAAATATTGGCCATGTATTAGACCACGAAGACAATTTTAATTTTAATTTTCCTGAATGTTGTAATCATATTCTTTGATTATAATGTAGTAAAGCTAAAACTAATCATGAAAGTCTAAAAGCATCCCTTTGGAAATGAACAATCACTGTTCTAAATATCTCTTGTGTTAAAGAGGAAATCCAAATGGAAATTACCAGGTACTTAGAAATAAGTGGAAATAAGAACACGGTAGACCAAAACCTGTGGGACATGGTTAAAGTGGGAGTGGGATGTAGAGAAGTAACATCTTTCAGTGTATTTTCTAGAAAGCAACATGAAAAGGGAATAAATAAAATGAGAAAATAAAGAAACCAGGCAAAAATAAAACCAACGGAAGCAGAATGTGGAATTAAGAAGATAAAAGCAGCATGTAATTAAATACAATAGATTAAAAACTGTAAAAGATCAATAAGAGGTGTTTGTTAGACAAGATTAATCAACTAAACCTATAGTTTTTTGTTTTTGTTTTTGTTTTGAGACGGAGTTTTGCTCTTGTCACCCAGGCTGGAGTACAATGGTGAGATCTCGACTCACTGCAGCCTCCACCTCTGGGTTCAAGCGATTCTCCTGCCTCAGCCTCCTGAGTAGCTGGGATTACAAGCATCTGTCACCACGCCCAGCTAATTTATATATTTTTAGTAGAGATGGGGTTTTGCCATGCTGGCCAAGCTGGTCTTGAACTCCTGACCTCAGGTGATCCACCCGTCTTGGCCTCCCAAAGTGCTGGGATTACAGGCGTGAGCCACTGTGCCCTGCCTAAACGAGTTTGAAAGGGTGAAAACATAAATAATATTAAGAATGAAAATATGTCACAACTAGATAAATGAAGATTTTAAAAATTATTATAAATACAAAAATTATTAAGAAAATAGACACAATTTATGAATTGGCCTGCCACAAAAGACAAAAAACTATAAATGGTCAATAGATACAGGCATGCATGATCAATACCAGTTGCTCAACCTACTGGTAGTCAGGGGAAGAGCAAATTAAAACCGAAGAATTACAGCAGTTGAAAAATCTGGGCCAGGCATGGTGACTCATGCCTGTATTCCCAGTACTTTGGGAGCCTGAGGCAGGAGGATGGCTTGATCCCAGGAGTTCGGGACCAGCCTGGACAACATAGAGAGAACCCTGCCATCTCTTTTAAAAAAAGAAAATCCGGCCGGGCGCGGTGGCTCACGCCTGTAATCCCAGCACTTTGGGTAGCCGAGGCGGGCGGATCACGAGGTCAGGAGATCAAGACCATCCTGGCTAACACGGTGAAACCCCATCTCTACTACAAATACAAAAAATTAGCAGGGCGAGGTGGCGGGCGCCTGTAGTCCCAGCTACTGGGGAGGCTGAGGCAGGAGAATGGTGTGAACCCCGCGGGGGCGGAGCCTGCAGTGAGCCGAGATCGCGCCACTGCACTCCAGCACTCCAGCCTGGGCGATAGTGAGACTCCATCTCAAAAAAAAAGAAAATCCGACAATACTAACAGATGGCAAAGATGTGGAACAACAGGACTTCATATCTTGATGGTGAGAATAAACTGATAAGTCATTTACAACAATCTTTAGTATGTTGATTTATTTAAAACATAATTCACATTAGAGCATGAACCAGTAATAACTGTGATGGGTGTGCTTTTTTGTTTTTATTTTGGTAGGCCATTTTAGGGATCAATTTGGCAAAATCTAATAAAGTGGAAGATATGCATGTCCTATAATCTAGCAATTTTACTCCTAGGAATATACCCTAAATAATTGCTCATGCATGTTCATAAATATTTGTGTACAAGAATATTCATAGCAACATTGTTGGTAATAGAAAAAACTGGCAGTAACCTAAGAGTCTAACAGGAGAATGAATCAAAACATTGTGATGGTTCATTCAACACGAAGTCGAATGTTTTACACATAGTATAATACAAATGTAACGTTAAGTGAAAAAGAATGAATAGGAAGTAAAAGGAATCTCACAAACACAGTATTAAGTGAAAAAAGCAAGTTCTGGAAAAAACACACACAGTTTTACACCATTTTTATAAAATTTAAGAACAGGCAATTAGGCCGGGAACAGTGGCTCACGCCTGTGATCCCAGCACTTTGGGAGGCCGAGGCAGGTGGATCACTTGAAGTCAGGAGTTTGAGACCAGCCTGGCCAACATGGTGAAACCTCGTCTCTACTAAAAAAATACAAAAATTAGCTGGGAATGGTGGTGGGCACCTGTAATCCCAACTACTTGGGAGGCTGAGGCAGGAGAATCGCTTGAACCCAGGAGGTGGAGGTTGCAGTGAGCCTAGATTGCTCCATTGCACTCCAGCCTGGGTGACAGAGTGAAACTCCATCTCAGAACAAAACAAAAACAAACAAACAAAAACACAAAAAGCAGGCAATAATAATATTAGTTTGGAATAATTACATATCTATTAATTGTAAGTTTATTGAGAAATATAAGGGAAGTATAAACATCAAATTCAGGACAGTATTACCTCATGGGAGGAGAAAACAAGGGAGATTGACTGATGGGCCTGATTCAATCAGGTGAAAGAGCACAACTGAGACTTCTCTGAAGAAGAAGAAATTCCACCTGTGGATAGCAGTTTCTGTTCTTGCCCTGGCATTCCAGCCTCCCCATCTTGATGACCTACCTATGGATTTTGGACTTGCCGTTCAGCTCCCACAGTCACCAATTTAGTGCAATAAATCTCTTAACATATCTCCTACTGGTTCTGTTTCTTTGGTTGAATCCTGACTGATATACCTGCTTTAGGCTAAACTCTTTGTACCTTAACTCTACGAAAAGTTGAGTGAGATTTCCATTGTTTGATACTGCAGTCCACCTACTGTATCCTCTCTGAAGAGATTAAGATAAAAGTGCTTTTGATATATTGTAAACCTCAAATGCAGCACAAAACTTTGTTTATCCTTTGACACATATAAATTAAAAAATTAAGGAAACATCATAATGATGAACTATTATAGAAGAATTTCTATCGAAGTGAGGAATAAGACAAAGATGCTCGCTTCTACTTATAATGGTCAATGAAATAATGTAAGAAATGAGAGAGAAATGTTGAAAAGAGACAAAACTGCCACTATTTGCAAATAATATGATGGTCTGCATAGCTAACTCAGGAGAATCTGATGAACGATTAGAACCAACAAGAGAGACCAGGCGTGGTGGCTCATGCCTGTAATCCCAGCACTTTGGGAGGCCGAGATGGGCGGATCACCTGAGGTCAGGAGTTGGAGACCAGCCTGGCCAACATGGCAAAACCCCATCTCTACTAAAAATACAAAAAAATTAGCTGGGCATGCTGATGGGTACCTGTAATGCCAGCTACTCAGGAAGCTGAGGCAGAATTGCTTGATCCCAGGCAGCGGAGGTTGCAGTGAGCCGAGATTGTGTCACTGCACTCCAGCTTGGGCGACAAGAGCAAAACTCCATCTCAAAAAAAAAAAAAGAACCAACAAGAGAGTTCATTAAGATGATAGATAAGAGATCAACGCAGAAATAGCACTAGCATTTTTTCAAACTTACAATAACCAATTATCAAACATAGTGGAAAAGGAAGCCACATAGTGTGAAGAACTGTAATATATGGGGGAATGTACCTATGACAAATGACAAAGCTTTAATGAAGCCCATACAAGAAGACTGGAATACATATAGATACATAACACATTCTTGAATGGTATGATTCATTATTATTATTTTATTTTATTTTTTTTTTGAGACTGGATCTCACTCTGGGTCCTAGGCTGGAGTGCAGTGGCATGATTTTGGCTCACTGCAACCTCCACCTCCCGGGTTCAAGTGATTCTCCTGCCTCGGCCTTCCGAGTAGCTGGAATTACAGGTGCCTGCCACCACACCCAGCTAATTTTTGTATTTTTAGTAGAGACGGGGTTTCACCATGTTGGATAGGCTGGTCTTGAACTCCTGACCTCAAGTGATTTCCCCTGTCTCAGCCTCCCAAAGTGTTGGGATTACAGGCGTGAGCCACCATGCCCGGCTATGATTCAGTATTATAAAGATATCAATGAACTCCAAGTTTATCTATATATTTAATGAAATCTCAGTCAAGAGTATTTTTTCATGATGTTTAATAAGCTAATTAAAAATTCATCTGGAGGAGAAAAAATAAAGAATAGACAATAATTTGAAATAGTACATAAATAAGCGGGGGAGGAAGTATTAGTCTAACAACATATACAATAAACCATTAGAAGCTCAAATCATATGGAATTAGTACAGGAACATTAAAAAAGTAAATGGAACAAAATGATTTTCAGAAATAAACCCATGGACATATGGGCATTTCTATGACAAAGGTGGCATTTCTTCTTAGTGGGAGGAAAAGATGGAATTTTCAGTAAATTGTTTTGAGATCACAGGATAACCACTTGTAAATAAAGTTCATTATTTATCTCAGATCCTAATTAAAAATAAATTTAAACTGTGAAATATTTATACATGAAAAAGAAAAAACAGAAGAGTATTAGAAGAGCATATAGTAAAAGTTTTCCAAAAATAATGTTGTAATAGGGACTTTTCTCCCAAAACAGTCATAAGACCTAGAAGCCATAAAAACCATGAATGAATTTGATTATAGAAAATGTTCTTTTTTTCTTTGCCTGCTTCATTTTTCCTTTATATGATTACATAAGACTTTTAAAATTCATATGACAAATAATCATGAACAAAAGACAAGTGGCAAAGAGGAACATATTTAACAATAGACAAATGTAATGATATATATAAAATATATAAAATGAGTACTCTTATAATATATTTTAAAACTCCTAGAAATCAACAACAAAAAGCAACCAACACAGTAGAAAATTACCAGAAGATATGAATAGACCATTCACAGAGTAAATAAATATGACCCTTAAACATAAAAAACTCAACTGTCACAATAATCAGGGATATCAAATTACCACAAATATCACCAAATCAAAGAAAATATTTTCTGCCCTTCAAATTGACAAACAACAACAGCACTGGCAAGATTATGAGGAAATAGATATCCATAAACTGACATGATTAATAGTATGCTTTTTTCCATACAATTTTGAGGTATCAATACGAATCTAAAGTGTATGTGCTCTTTCACTCATTAGTTCCACATACAGGTATGTTTCTCATAGAAATATTTTTACATATGAGCAAAAATATATTAATTGTGATGTTTATAGTAGAAAAACTTGAAAACAATTGAGAGCTCATCAATAAGAATGGTCAAGTAAATTTTTTTACATCTGTACTATGTTGATGACAGCAGTTAAAAAAAGAATGAGGTAAGGAAAAACTCACCAAGACATACATTTTTTTTCAAGACAGGGTCTCCTCCTGAATTTTTGCAAACTATGCATCCATCAGAGGTCTAATACCCAGCATCTATAAGGAACTTACACAAATTTTCAAGAAGAGAAAAGCAAACAACCCCATTAAAAAGTAGGCAAAGGAAATGAACAGACACTTTTCAAAAGAAGACATACATGTGGCCAACAATCATATGAAAAAAATCTCTTCACTGATCATTAGAGAAATGCAAATCAAAAGCACAATGAGATACCACCTCACACCAGTCAGAATGGCTGTTACTAAAAAGTCAAAAGCCAATAGATTCTGGTGAGGTTGTAGAGAAAAAGGAATACTTATACACTGTTGGTGGGAGTGTTAATTAGTTCAACCGTTGTGGAAGACAGTGTGGCGATTCCTCAAAGACCTAGACAGAAATATCATTTGATGCAGCAATCCCATTACTGGGTATATACCCAAAGGAATAGAAATTGTTCTATTGTAAAGACACATGTATGCGAATGTTCATTGCAGCACTATTCATAATAATAAAGATATGAAGTCAACCTAATGTCCATCAGGGAAAGACCAGGTAAAGAAAATGTGTACATATATACCATGGAACACCATGCAGCTATAAAAAAGGAGATAATGTCTTTTGTAGGGACATGGATGGAGCTGGAGGCCATTATTCTTAGCAAACTAATGCAAGAATGAACAGAAAACCAAATACAGCATGTTCTCACTTATAAGTGGGAGCTAAATGATGAGAACACATGGACACATTGAGGAGAACAACACACACTGGGGCTTATGGACGGTGGAAGGTGGAGGAGGGAGAGGATCAGGAAAAATAACTAATGGGTACTAGGCTTAATACCTGGGTGATGAAACAATCTGTACAACAAACCCCCATGACACAAGTTAACCTATGTAACAAACCTGCACATGTACCCCTGAACTTAAAGTGAAAGTGTTGTACCTGAGCGAGTTAGAGAAAACACCACACTTTGAGATGAATTAAGAGTCCTTTATTAGCCGGAGACCGAGAGACGGCTAACGCTCAAAATTCTCTCCGCCCCGAGGAAGGGGCTTGATTAACTTTTATACCTTGGTTTAGGAAGGGGAGGGGGGGTCTAGTTAAAACAATTTTACAGAAGTAAAGTAGTCAAAAAGTTAAAAGGATAAATGGTTACAGGAAAGTAAACAGTTCCAGGTGCAGGGGCTTTAAGACTATTACAAGGTGATAGACCCGGAGCTTTGGGCGTTATCAATCAGACGAATTCCTGGGAATTGCGGATATAGCTTGCCACAGTATCTTATCAGTTAATTGCATTCTTGGGTGTGCTGGGAGTCAGCTTGCACAAGTTAAGTCCTTGAGGAAGGGGCTGCCAGTAAAAGAGCCAAGATGGAGTCTGTCTGGGTCTCTTAGCCAAGGGAGAGTCAATTCAGGTGGAAACAAGGCTAGGTGATTAAAGGAAAAGGGAGAGTCTAAAAACAGGGTTAGTAAAAACAAGGTTGGGCATTACAAAAGTAAAAAAAAAAAAAAAAAAAAAAAAAAAAGACAAAGAGTCTCACCTGTGTGGCCCAGAGCTGGAGACCATCGGCACAATTATAGCTTACTATAGCCTCAAACTCCTGGACTCAAGTATTCCTCCGGCCTCAGTCTCCCAAAGTGTTGAGATTACAGGCATGAGCCACCAAACCCAGCCAATGTGCATATATGAATGAATGAAAAAAGCAAATCTCAGAACAATACATATAAGATGGCCTTTTACAATCCCCCAGACATGCATATGTGTAAGTGTTAGAAAGATATCTGGATCTCAAGAAGGGTACTTATTAGACTTCTGGGGGAGAGGAGAGGAATGAGGGAGAAAAAGGAACTGTCACTTTTTACTTGCTATACAATATGTATACACCTACAATGTATTGTATGGAAACAGTTTACAATGAGAATGTGTTTGTTTACTACAAATGAAGTTCTATAAAGACTGCAAGGGTAGCCCACACTGAGGATGAAAAGGGCAGGGTCTCTATCATATGGAGAGTCTAAAAAGCATCAAAACTGATTTTGCTCATCTGAAACATGTCCTAGTCCTGGCTGCGCTCTCCAGAATCATCTCTGTGCCCCAGATCTACTAAAGCATACTTCTCAGGCTTTAATGTGCATACCAATCGCTTGGGGGTCTGGTTAAGATGAAAATTCTGATTCTGTAGGTCTGGGGTGGACCTAGGATTCTACATGTCTAACAAGCTGCCAGACGCTACTGACGTCCATGGACACTAGCTATCAGTCCATGGACCACAGCATGCGTAGCAAGGTATTAGATGACCTTTAGGGCCCCACAGAACCTGAGGGGACTACCCACTCAAGACACTACATTGCCCCCTCCCGACTTCTTTCCCTTTTACTCAGTCCCCCTTCCCATAGTTTTCTTCTGTACTTTTCCCACTATCTTCCTTGTTTCATCAGAAGAGGGATTGGGAGATTCATGGAGTCAGAATTGCCATCTTTTGCAGTCAAATTCTATAGGCCTGGTCCTTCATTTCAGCATCCCTGTTTTCTTCCCCAGTTATCTGTTCCCTTTCCTTTCCACTTGCCTTCCCTCTCTACCCTTGCCTGACCTGGATGATCTAGACCCCTGGTGGACACTCACTTTTTTCTGTGGGAAAGGCTCCAAGCAAGATGTGGGAGTTCACATTTTTAAGCGGTTCTGAGTTTCTCTGCATATCTTTGAAGGTTTTCACGTGGTTTGTTCTACCAGGATTGATCTGCATTCGGGCTCTCTGCCAAGCTACCATCTCCTTTTCCTTCTGAGAAAAGAGTAAGTTTCAGCTCTACGATTCATCACGTTTGGGAAAAATGGCTAGTTACATTTCTGTTTGCATGATATAATGAAATCATCTTCAGGATACAGGGCAGGTTGGCTCAGGCTCAATTCAAACTTCTTCCTTATCTTCTGAAACAATCCTATCCCAGGGGTTCTTAAATATATAGATTATGGATCCTGGAGTAAAGGGAGTTGGGATTTCTCTAGCTCTCCTTAGCTTTATGTAGGGAATGAGATAATGTCCATCTCTGCCATTCTTCACCCACAATTATCCTTTTTGATTACAGCCTGATATGGATCACCTAATCACAAGGAGGGCATAACAGGTGTTAAGCGTGAGAGATACAGGAGGCCAGGTAAGATCACCCCAGTGCTTCACTCTAAATTCTTTCCCATTGGTGGCATTTCACCCTTCCGAGTTCATTCACCACCCTCCCTTCTTTTCTTTGCCTTTTCTGGGTTCTGGCAGAGTTTTCTTTGCTCCTTAAAATTTTTCTTGACTTGGAGAAATGACTTAACTGTTCTGAGCTTCAGGATCCTGATGCAGAAAATGGGGGATAATGTATAACTTGACAACCAAGGGAACTTTTCTATAATGGGAAACTTACCAAACAAGAAGAAATTCTACCTCATCAATTAAGAAAAGGGCCATAAAACTCTGGGCCAGGTGCAGTGGCTCACGCCTGTAATCCCAGCACTTTGGGAGGCCGAGGCAGGCAGATCACAAGGTCAGGAGATCGAGACCATTCTGGCTAATATGGTGAAACCCTGTCTCTACTAAAAATACCAAAAAATTTTTTTTTAAAAAAAGAAAAGACAAGAAAAGAAAAAGGCCAACTCTGCCAAAGCATTAAATCAGTGTTATTTCTTCCCAGCCCTGAATTCTATTTCTTCCAGAGTGCCACCATCCCTTATTGTCTCCGTCAAGGAAATATATGTTGATTCCTCAAACTTGCTTGTCTTTTTTCTTCTTTGAATGTCTATAGCATTTGTGACAGTTTCATTTAAATATACACTCAGATAAATGCCTTCTTTCATTCAGTCCAGGTAAGTTTGCCCCACTTAAAACTTCTGATACTCACCAAAGATAGGAAACTTGCAGTATCAAAGGGATTTTCATCAATGAAATAGAAAATTGGGAGCACTACTGCTGTTGCAATAATGATGAGTTTCCATAGAAAATATCTCATGGTGCTGGGGTTGGGAACTTGCAGAGCTGTTTCCCAATCTGTGATCCTTCGATGTATTCTCAGATGTCTGAAATTTACACACTACTGAGAAAAGTTTTCATCTGATGGTAATATAAAAAAATTAAAATTACAAGATATTATCATTGAATAAGTATAGTTTCCAAAGCCAGTAATATTAAACCCAGGTTCTTATATATATACTTAAGGATCCTTAATGATTTTTTTCCCCTTCCACACAGAACTATGCCTTTCTCATGTTTGAGAAACAGATGTTTAAAATGTATGCAAAGTGCTCTTAATATCACAGCTACAGCTGCCCCCTCTTGCCTGCAAGTCTCCCTATCCATTCCTTCATTTTCCTTCTTCTGGACACCAATGTTTAACTAAATTTCCAGAGCTCTTTCTTACCTTGATTGCCCCACCTCCAAAGTCCCTGACCTGATTTCTACCAAAGACAAGGTGAAGAGAAGAGAGCTTGATTCTGTTTTAATAGGAGTTTCCAAGTGCATTATAGAGAACATTTCTTATTCACACATTTGAACCAGACAGCATTCCTAGAGGAGGTAAGGAAGGGATGATGAGGGAATGAGTCGGGAATTGAGAGGGGATGATCTCTAATGGGTATTTGTAGTAGAAGAATCTTACAAAAGCCTATTGATTGCTTCACCCTACTGACTCTCTGGAGCCAGGAAGATATTTTCCAGACTTTACTCTAGTTTGTATATATATACTACACTAAGCATCATGGAATGTTCTAAAGGAGATATCTGAAGCCTTTAATTCTCTCTCCCCGCCAAGCTCTATCCTTTCCAGAGTGCCCACTGCGCCCTGTCTACCGCTAACTCTTATGTTCGTACAGATGTCGATTTGCATCATGCTGAGCCAGTTCTGTGAGGTGGAAATCTTTAAACAGTTTCTAAGTACCCTCTTCCTCATCTCTTTGTACAGTCTTCAATGGGATCAGAACACATTGAAGCCACTTCCGAAGGCTATAGCTCCAGGCTATAGCTCCAAGAAGAAAAGACCGTGGGTTACTTTGTCCTCTCCAAACCTGAACCTTGAGCCACCATTTCCTCTTGTATTTAGATGTGATGGCCCTATGTTCCCACAGGTTTTCCTGCCTGATGCCAGAGACTGTCTTTCCTATATATCACTGGGGTTTGCTTTTCAGGGGCTTTGGGAGCAAATTCAGATTCTTCCAGGGCAGTCCTCTCCATTACCTGAAGTCTGGACTTTTTTGGTTAGGCATTCATCTTTCCTGACTCTTTTTCATGTCAGTTTCTTTTGTTCTTCTGGATGACTCATGGAACAAAAATGTAGACATGGTACTTCTAAGCACTTGTTAAGGACCTAAGGTAGGTTATGAATGGCATCAAGTCAGAGGTCCCAGGGACAATTTCCCTTTCTGGCAGGAAACTTCCAGTCCCCCAGAACTTTTGAGGGGACAGTAAATAAGGAGATTGAAAAGGTCCTCACCTTCACTGGAGCTGTAGTTTCATATGAGATTTTTTTTTTCTGGGTGCACAGTAACTGACCTGACCTCTACACCACTTGAATGTTCAGGGCTTTCCTCAAAGTTAAGAAGAAGAAAATAAAATGTTTGGGGGCCCTGGGATGGGGCCAGAAGGTGTGTGCATCCTCTGAGGCAAGATAAAGTTAGTCACCGATCTCAAATGACACCCCCTCCCATGACAACCATTGTTCTCCCTGAATGGGGACTGATTACCAACACCCAGTCTCACAGCCAGCACCAGCTCATTGGTGAAAGAGGTGGTGAGGAAGATCTAATATCAGTTTCCTAGGATTCCGATCTGGATCTAGGGTTGTGGACTGTAAGCGGTCACATTTTTCTCCAAATAAAAATAGTTTTGGCAGGTCACGGTGGCTCACACCTGTAATCCCAGCACTTTGGTGTTGCGAGAAGTCAGGGACCCCAAATGGAGGGACCGGCTGAAGCCATGGCAGAAGAATGTGGAGATTGGGAAGATTTTATGGACATTTATTAGTTCCCCAAATTAATACTTTTGTAATTTCTTATGCCTGTCTTTACTGCAATCTCTAAACATAAATTGTAAAGATTTCATGGACACTTATCACTTCCCCAATCAATACCCTTGTGATTTCCTATGCCTGTCTTTAGTTTAATCTCTTAATCCTGTCAGCCGAGAAGGATGTATGTTGCCTCAGGACCAAGTAATAATTGCATTAACTGCACAAATTGTACAGCATGTGTGTTTGAGCAATATGAAATGTGGGCACCTTGAAAAAAGAACAGGATAACAGCAATGTTTAGGAAACAAGAGAGATAACCCTAAACTCTGACCGCTGGTGAGCCGGGCGGAACAGAGCCATATTTCTCTTCTTTCAAAAGCAAATGGGAGAAATATCGCTGAGTTCTTTTTCTCAGCATGGAACATCCCTGAGAAAGAGAATGTGCTCCTACGGGTAGGTCTCTAAACTGGCCCCCCTGGGCGTAGCCGTCTCTTATGGTCGAGGCTGCAGAGATGAAATAGACTCCAGTCTCCTATAGTGCTCCCAGGCTTATTAGGAAGAGGAAATCCCTGCCTAATAAATTTTGGTCAGACGGTGGATCTCAAAACCCTGTCTCCTGTTAAGATGTTATCAATGACAATGGTGCCCGAAACTTCATTAGAAATTTTAATTTCGCCTCAGTCCTGTGATCCTGTGATCTCGCCCTGCCTCCACTTGCCTTGTGATATTCTTATTACCCTGTTAAGTACTTGATGTCTGTCACCCACACCTATTCGCACACTCCCTCCCCTTTTGAAAATCTCTAATAAAAACTTGCTGGTTTTTGTGGCTTGTGGGGCATCACAGAACCTACCGACATGTGATGTCTCCCCCGGACGCCCAGCTTTAAAATTTCTCTCTTTTGTACTCTGTCCCTTTATTTCTCAAGCCGGCCGACGCTTAGGAAAAATAGAAAAGAAACTACGTGAATATCGGGGCAGATTCCCCGATACTTTGGGAGGCCAAGGCCAGCGGATCACTTGAGGACAGGAGTTCGAGACTAACCTGCCAACATGACAAAAACCCGTCTCTACTAAAAATACAAAAATTAGCCAGGTGTGGTGGCGCACACCTGTAATCCCAGCTACTTGGGAGGCTGAGGCAGGAGAATCACTTGAAACTGGGAGGCAGAGGTTGCAGTGAGCTGAGATCATGCCACTGCACTCCAGCTTGGGCAATAGAGTGAGACTCTGTCTCAAAAAAGAAAAACAAAACAAAAAAATAGTTTTATTGGTTTTTTCTCAATTATAAATATAATACATGTTCAATTAAAACATTAAATCAATTACAAGAAAAAAGAGTAAAAATGACTCAAAGCAATAACCTCTTGTTAATATCTGGTGAACATATCGAACCTGTCAATCAAGGAAAATGACCAAGGCAAGTCTCAGTCATTTTAGGAGGTTTATTTACCAAAGTTAAGGACATGTGCCTGGGAGACAGGTCTCCCAGGCTTTTCACCAAAGATAATTTTGAGGGCTTCAATATTTAAAGGGGAAAGAGCAGGATATAGAGAAATACACAATTTTCATGTGGGGGGGTAGGGAAAAATAGTCATTCATGTGTTTGGCCCAGTGAATCTGTATTTTTACATAAGATAGCGTAGACAATAGGCAGAGGAAACAATCAGATATGTATTTGTCTCAGGTGGGCAGAGGGATGACTTTGTGTTCTGTCCTATGTCCGCTTCTCCCCAGCACCTGTGAAAATAAGCCATCAATTTACATCGCCATGGTGAACTTTCAACGGAAGCTCTTTAGGGTAAAGATCTTGGGACCCACAAGTGGGCAAAACGTGACGGAGGTATGTGGCTTTTCATTTTTGTTGTCATTTTACTTAGGAACCAAAATGGGAGGCAGGTTTGCACTCCGCAATTCCCAGGCTTGACTTTTCTCTTTGGCTTAGTGAGTTTGAGGTCCCAAGATTTATTTTCCTTTCACAAATAAAAATGAGAAGGATGGATGGAAATCTGACTTTATGGCAACAGAGGTCAAGTGACTCAGAAGCTCTCCAACAGTGTCATTTGAGCAACACAGCTTCCCAAGTGTGGCAATTTCTCTGGGAGTTCAGGGAAGAATTAAATCTGTCTCCACAAATGGACCATTTTCAGTTTCCTTGGGCAATTTCTAATTCTCACTTATCCCAGACATGCTGTCCTTTTCCCCTAAAAATTTCCACCACTCCTCTTTATCTGTTGCCTTCTTTATTGTCCTTAATAATTAATATCCTAAGTCTGTCTTTCCCAGCGCTATTCTGCCCACCATTCCTAGACTGCTCTGGAAAGCATATACCATTGGCCGCTATCTAAGGAAAAAATGATGGCAATATAATGCTATCATTTTTATAAGTCTAGAATTGCAGTGTGCACTTGCAAGACACCCTCTTTCAAAAGAACTAGATCTGAAAGAAAATCAGTTTTTTTCTTTCCTTTGGTAATGATGTTGCTTTAATAAAGTCACATGCTCAGAATACGTTCCAGTTTCTCTCTCCCCTTTCCCTCTTCTTCTTTGGTTCCATATTTTCCATCCTCCTCCTTCCTCTTCTTGATCCTTATCTCCTTCCTATTCTTCTGCTGCTTCTCCTGGTCTCCAAGGAACACTCCTTAAAAGAACGATGTAGAGAGCGCCCGGCGCAGCCTCAGCCGCTGGAGGCTGCTTCCGGAGCCTGGCGCGCAGGCGCAGACTCTGCGGGGCGCAAGGCTGCCGCGGTGCAGGTGCAGAGGCTGGGGCGCTCCTCCTCGGAGGGTGCCCGCGGAGACCTACCCTTTGACGCACCCTCGCTGCGGATTGGGGCCTCCGGCTCAGAGCAAGGTTGAGCTCAGCTGCGGGCAGGGTAGGAGGCGGGGTGGATGTGGCAACGACGGTGGTGCGATGGTAGCCTCTGAGGAGCCTGTCCACTTCTTGCATCTGTACAGCCCCTGGTGCAGAATTGGATTCTGTGGTTGGGTATTTAAAGGACATTATCATGGATAAAGAATTCTGGGTATTATAGAAATTTCATGGACAAGTACTGCCAGGAGTTTGAAGATGCGGAAGAGAATAATCACCTGTGGTGTCTTAAAAAAATTTTTTTTTTTGGAGACAGGGTCTCGCTATGTTGCCCAGGCTGGAGTGCAGTGGTGTTATCAGGGCTCACTGCAGCCTCGACCTCCCGGGCTCAAGTAAATCCTTCCATGTCAGCCTCTTGAGCGGCTGGGACTACAGGTGCACATGGCTACTTTTTATTTATTTATTTATTTATTTTAAGGGACCGAATCTCACTACGTTGCCCAGGCTGGTATGGAACTCCTGGATTCAAGCAATCCTCCCACCTCAGCCTCCTGGAGTGTCGGAATTAGAGGCCTGAGCCGCTGTGCCTGGCTATGCTGCCAATTTTAAAAAAATTTTATTTTAGGTTCAGGGGTACATGTGCAGGTTTGTTATAGAGGTAAATTGCCTGTCATGGGGATTTGGTGTACAGATTACTTTGCCAGCCAGGTAATAAGCATAGTACCTAATAGGTAGTTTTTCCATCCTAACCCTCCTCCCTCTGTCTACCCTCAAGTAGGCCCAGGTGTCTGTCTTTCCCTTCTTTGTGTCCATATGTTCTCAATGTTTAGCTCCCACTTGTAAGTGAGAACATGTGGTATTTCATTTTCTGTTTCTGTGTTAGTTCCCTTAGGATAATGGCTGCCAGCTCCATCCATGTTGTTGCAGAGGACACAATTTCGTTTTTCTTTTATGGCTGCATAATGTTCCATGGTGTACACGTGCCACATTTTCTTTATCTAGTATACCACTGATAGGCATTTAGGTTTATTCTATGTCTTTGCTATTGTGAATAGTGCTGCCACGAACATATGTGTGCATGTGTCTTTATGGCAGAATGATTTATACTCCTTTGGGTATATACCCAATAATGGGATTGCTGGGTCAAACAATACTTCTGCTTTGAGTTTTTTGAGAAATTGCCAAACTGCTTTCCATAGTGGCTTAACACTCCCTAACTAATTAACATTTCCACCAACAGTGTATAAGTGTTCCTTTTGCTCTGCTATCTTGCCAGCATGTTAATTTTTGACTTTTTAATAGTAGACATTCTGACTGATGTGAGATGGTATCTCATTGTTGTTTTGATTTGACTCTGATGATTAAGTGATGGTGAGCATTTTTTCATATGCTTGTTGGCCATGTGTATGTCTTCTTTTGAAAAGTGTCCATGTCCTTTGCTTACTTTTTAATGGGGTTGTTTTTTGCTTGTTGATTTATTTAAGTTCCTTATAGATTCTGAATATTAGACCTTTGTTGGACATGTAGTTTGCAAATATTTTCTCCCATTCTGTAGGTTGTCTGTTTACTCTGTTGATAGTTTCTTTTACTGTGCAGAAGCTCTTTAGTTTAATTAGGTCCCATTTGTCAATTTTTGTTTTTGTTGCAATGGCTTTTGGCATCTTCATCATGAAATCTTTGCCAGGTCCTATGTCCAGAATGATATTTCCTAGGTTATGTTCCAGTGCTTTTGTAGTTTTAGATTTTCCATTTAAGTCTTTAATCCACCTTGAGTCTATTTTTGCATATGGTGAAAGGAAGGGGTCCAGTTTCAGTCTTCTGCATATGGTCAGCCAGTTATCCCCACACAATTTATTGAATAGGGAGTCCTTTTCCTCTTGCTCATTTTTGTCAACTTTGTGGAAAATCAGATGGTTGTTGGTATGCAGCATTATTTCTTGGCTTTCTATTCTGTTCCATTGGTTTGTGTGTCTGTTTTTGTACCGGTACCCCATGCTGCTGTTTTGGATGGCAGCCTTGTATATTTTGGTAACGTGATGCCTCCAGCTTCTTCTTTTTGGTTAGAATTGCTTTGGCTATCCTACTTCTTTTTTGGCTCCATGTGAATTTTTTTTTTTTGAGACGGAATCTTGCTCAGTTGCCCAGGCTGGAGTGCAGTGGCATGATCTCGGCTCACTGCAACCTCCACCTCCCGGGTTCATGCCATTCTCCTACCTCAGCCTCCCGAGTAGCTAGGACTACAGACGCCCGCCACGACGCCTGGCCAATTTTTTTTTTTTTTTTGTATTTTTAGTAGAGACAGGGTTTCACCATGTTAGCCAGGATGGTCTTGATCTCCTGACCTTGTGATCCACCCACCTCAGCCTCCCAAAGTGCTGGGATTACAGAAGTGAGCCACCGCGCCCGGCCGGCTCCATATGAGTTTTGAAGTAGTGTTTTTCTAACTCTGTGAAGAATATCATTGGTAGTTTGATAGGAATAGCATTGAATCTGTAATTTGCTTTGGGCAGTATGCCATTTTAACAATATTGATTCCTCCTATCTATGAGCATGGAATATTTTTCCATTTGTTTGTGTAATCTCTGATTTCTTTGAGCACTGCTTTGTGATTTTCATTGTAGAGATATTTCACCTCTCTGGTTAGTTGTATTCCTAGATATTTTACTGTTTTTGTGGCCGTTGTGAATGGGATTTATGCTGTCTATTTTTAATGAATATATTTTCTTGGTAGAAAAGTGTAAAAAATGTGTAAAAACAAAACCAAACAAAAACCTCAAAAAACAAAACCAAACAAAACAATGTTGATGAAGATGTAGAGAAATTGGAACCCTCATACATTGCTGGTGGAAATGTAAAATGATGTAGACACTGTGGAAAACATTTTGGGAGTTCTTCAAAAGTTAAACATAAAGTTAACATATGGCCCAGCAATTCTACTTCTAGGTATATGCCCAAAAGAAATGAAAGTATATGTTCATGAAAAACTTTGTACATTAATGTTCATAGCAGTATTATTCAAAAGAGCCAAAACTGAAAACAACCTAAATGTATATCAATTGATAAATGGATAAACAATGTGTGATTCCATACAATGCAATATTATTCAGCCATAAAAAGGAAGTGTCGATCCATACTACAACAGGTGTTAACCTTGAAAACATGATGCTGGGTGAATGCCAAACACTAAAGGCCAAATAGTGTATTATTCCATTGATATGAAATGTCCAGAATAGCAAATCTACAGAGATGGAAAGTAGAGTAGTGGTTGCTAGGGGCTTGGGAAAAGGCGAATGGGGAGAGTTTGATCATTGGTCTAGGGTTCCTTTTTGGGGTGATTAAAATGTTCTGGAATTAGATACTGGTAATAATTGCACAACTTTGTGAATATGTGAAAAAACCTACTGAATTGTACTTTTAAGGGATTGCTTTTATCATGCATGAATCATATCTCTCTTTTAAAAAGAACTCTAAAGTCCTAGAAAAAAATGAAATAAAATTATCTGACTGTCCTGGGAATGCTATTTCTCCTAAAATATCTTCTTGTATTCAGTAACCCTACTACTTCTTCTGAGCAGACACCTACCCCAGGTGCTTCTAAGTCAGGTTACTGTGGGATAAATTGATGTTGAGCATTCCCCCTGGGATCCCCTTCCCCCAGCGTTCATGTTGGTGTGTCAGCAACATCACACAACTTAACATCACACACCCTCTGTTCCAAATACCACAGACAGGATTTACACAAATCATCTGTATGAATGTTACCAGTGGAAGGTATACAAATTACCAGCGGGCGGTGAATCTATATGGGTGTGCAGCAACTTCAAGAATTCGACTGAGGGGCAGAAGTCAGAAAAAGAGACTGAGGCAAGTTGCAGAGCAGGAGTGGAAGTTTATTAAAAAGCTTTAGAGCAGGAAAGAAAGGAAAGTACATTTGGAAAAGACCCAAGTGGGCACTGAGAAGGTCAAGTGCAGTGTTTAACCTGGATCCTAGGACTTTATAGGCTGGCCTTCTGCTGGTGCCTTGCACCCCTTGCCCATGATTCTTCCCTTAGGCTGGACTGCCTGCATGCACAGTGCCCTCTTTATCCTTGGAAAGTGAGCTCATGCAGTGTGTTTAGGACGTTGTGTGCATGCCCATCTGAGGCTTTCTTCCCTTTTCTGGTGGTGCACCCCTGGAACGCCATACTCTGCCATTTTGTCTCTTACTGTACATGGCCGGGAAGTTGCTTCTCCCTGGTGTCTGCATTCAATTAACACTTTAGTTCTGCATCCTTGGATTTCAACCAACCACGGATCAAAAATATTCAGAAAAGAAAAAAAACAATAAAAATAAAACAACAATAAAACATTTAAAAATACAGTATATAACAACTATTTATATAGCATTTACATTGTATTAGGTATTATAAGAATTCCAGAAATGATTTCTACTATACAGGAGAATGTACGTAGTTATAAACAAATACTATGCCATTTTATATCAGGGACTATAGCATCTGCAGATTTTGATATTCTTTGGGTGTCCTGGAACCAATTCCTTGGGGATACCGAGGGATGACTATAATGTGATAATATAAACAGGAGAGTGCATTAGCTAGGGTGGAGGAAGTCGAAAACCCTGCATTCACACTCTACAAATATTGTGGGTTTGCTTGCTCAACATCCATTTCAACTTTTCCTAAGGGCCTCCCTGTTTGCAGAGACTGGAAAACTAAAACCTGCATTTTTGGATTCTTTAGCAGCTAAAGTTCTAATATGATTTTTAGATATAGGTTTCCACAGTCAGATGGACATGTATGAGATCTGGAAATGCAACATTTGTAAAATGGGGATAATAATAATATCTATCTCATTGAGTTTGATGTGAGATATAGATATATATCATATATATATAAAAATACTATATATACGTTGTATTCTCTCAGTCTGTAATATGCTATACATAATATAAACTATATATAGTATAATCAAGTAGTAGCATATAGTGAGTGTATGTGTATATATGTATACACAACACATACATATCTAGTCTATACTATATGTAATATATATTTTATAGAATGTAGTATATATATAGTTATCTATACTAGATATAGTTTAGATAACCACCATATATAGTATATTATATACTGCATATATATGTGTGTGTATGCACACACACACACATACACACACACAATTGTCTCTTGATATCTGTGGAGGATTTTTTCCAGAACCCCCTGTGGATACCGAAATCCACAGATGCTCAAGTCCTTTATATAAAATGGCATAGAATCATACATCCTTGTATATAAGCTATGCATATCCTCCTGTATACTTTAATCTCTCAGTTACTTATAATACCCAATATAATGCCTACACATCACTTCATCCACATGGATTCAACATAGCACTTGGCATGCAGCAAATTTTGCTTTTTGGAATTTTGTGGAATTTTTATTTTTCAAATATTTTTGATCTGTGGTCAGCTGAATCCATGGATGTGGAATCCACAGATATGATGGGCTGACTCTCTCTCCCTCTCTGTCTCTCTTTCTCTCTATCTATATATAATAGAGTGCCTGGCCCATAGTAGGCAGCATATGTGTATTAGCTATTATTAGCTATTTTTAAAAGTTACATATTTATAAGGTATAGTTTAATGTTTTGATACATTTTTGTGTTGTATGATGACCAAGTCAGGGTATTTTTTGTTTCCATCACCTCATGCAGATCTGCTGGTGATGGGAATCTAAAATGCAGCCAAGGTTGGAAACCACTGGCTTTGGGCCTTAATCACGGTAAGGAATTTGGGCTTAAATGAAATCGGAAGATGCTAAAGGGCTTTAAGCAAGGGAATAATATGACATTTAAAAAATATTTCTAAGAGATAGCTCAGGCTCCAGTATAAAAAGACAGCTTGGAGTGGGGAAGGAGAAGGAGGAAGAAGAGTCAAGTGGTTACAGAAGCCAAGTAGAAGATGATGGTGTAGTTTTAATAGAAACAAGAGAAAAACAGTTGGGTTTGTGATGTCTTTTGGAAATGGATTTCACCAATAGGTACTGATAGATAGGATGTGGGTAGCTGTGATGGTTAATTTTTTTTTTTTTTTGAGATGGAGTCTCACTCAGTCACCCATGCTGGAGTGCAGTGGCGCGATCTCAGCTCACTGCAAGCTCCGCCTCCCAGGTTCACGCCATTCTCCTGCCTCAGCCTCTCAAGTAGCTGGGATTACAGCCGTCTGCAACCACGCCCGGCTAATTTTTTGTATTTTTTAGTAGAGACAGGGTTTCACCGTGTTACCCAGGATGGTCTTGATCTCCTGACCTTGTGATCTGCCTGCCTCGGCCTCCCAAAGTGCTGGGATTACAGGCGTGAGCCACCATGCCTGACCTGTGATGGTTAATTTTACGTGTCTACTTGACTGGATTAGGAGATATACAGAGAGCTGGTAAGGCATTATTTCTGGGCATTCCTGCGAGGGTGTTTCTGGAAGAGATTAGTGTTTGAATCAGCTGGCAGTAAGGAAGATCCACCCTCAATGCAAGGAGTGCCCATCCAATTGCTGAGGGCTTGGATATAAAAAGACAGAATAAAAGAGAATTCCTGCTCTTTCTTCTGAAGCTGGGACGCCATTCTTCTCCTGCTGTTGAACATCGGAACTCCAGGTTCTCTGGCCTTTGGACTCCAGGACGAGCACCAGTGTTTCCCTAACCCCTGCTCCATACCCTCCAACCCCAAGTTCTCAGGCATTTGGCCTGAGAAAGAGTTACATCACTGGCTTACACCTGGTTCTGAGGTTTTTGGACTTGGAGTGAGCCATTTTACTGGCTTCTGGCTTCTCAGGTTCTCCAGCTTGTAGACAGACTATCTTGGGACTTCTCAGCCTCCATAATCATAATCATATAGGCCAATTCCCATAATAAAACTCCTATCTATCTATCTATCATCAATCAATCATCTATCCATCTATCCTACTGGTTTTGTCTCTCTGGAGAACTCTGAATGATACAGTAGGTTAGACTAGATGAAGTAAATCAAAATCTCTGGGGCATCTCTGACAGCATCTGTGTCTCCCAATCACATTTGCATTGGTTCTGCTAGATCATAAGGCTCAAGTGGCAGGGTAGTTTGCTCCACAACCTTGACCTTCTGCAGAGATTTTTCTTGCTCCAGGTCTGACTCAAAACTAGCATCCTAATGTGTTACTTGGCAAATGGATTGGAGTAGCATGCCCAGAAGTTGCGTATGTTGCCTCTGAAATCCAATAATTTCCAGCAAGCATTGGATGTCTCTTCATGGTGAATGGTACAAGATGCAAAGCAAGGAAACATGTCTAACTTTAGAGGGAATAGCCCAATATGCCCTATCCTGCTGAAACCCTAGAAACCTCATGGTGTATTAGGCTCCTGAGTTTTCAGGAAGTCTGCCTCCTAACTTTTGGTGTCCACATATCTGACCAAGGGATCTAGAGTAGTCACTAGTAGTACTTCCTGATCACACGTCCAGTGAACATAATGTCATCAATTTAGTGGGTCAGTGTGACATTCTGTGCAACATCAGGACAATCATGGTCCCTGCAAACTATTATGACAGAAAACTGGAGAAGTAAAATAGCTCTGGGCCAAGGTGTTAAAAGTATACTCTTTCCTACCTTCTAAATACATACTGTTTTTGATTCTCCTTATGGTGGGAATGAAAAGAAGGCATTTGCCAGATTAGTAGCTGAATTCAGGTGCCAGGGGCTTTGTTGATCTACTCCAGTAAAGATTTGCAACTCAAAACTGACTACATTTGCCACAATTGACGTCAATATTTAGGATCTGTCTGGCATCTGCACTAGCAAAATGGGTGAGTTCAATGGGGAATTATGGTGGGAATCACATAATTGCACCTGTTGATTCTTTTGATGATGTTCCTAATCTCTATATTTCTCCCTAGTATTGCTTTTGGTTTACTGTTTTGGTGACAGTTGGTTTATTTTATAATAGCCCTTCCACCATGGGTCAGGGAATTAATGTGGCATTTATCTCTGCCAGTTCTAAGTATATTTATTCCCTCTGTACAATCTGGGATTTTTCGGGGGAGGGGACAATGAAATATGTGTTTTAGGCTGTGATGGATAGCCTGTGAGATGGGCAAGGGAAAAGACTCTGTTACCTGACTTTCTTAAACCTCCTCTTTGACCCATGGATGATGGTGGCAGTTTGGGTGTCCAGAATTAATGTTACTTCAGAGCCAACATCCAAGAATTCATAAAAAGTCTGAGTATTTCTCTTTCTCTGGTTCATAGTTGTTCTGGTAAATTGCTGCAAGTTTTGGAGGGAAGGCTTAGGAAGATTCTTGGTATACTCTATTAGTCAAATTGTAGGTCCTTCCTCAAAAAGATCTGGCCTCTATCTCAGAGAAGGGGCTCCAAGTCTGAGCTGGCTCAGGGAACTGAGTAAAATGTTATGAATTCTCACTTCTGCAACTCAAGTATGTGTTTGCCAGACCTAAAATTTTTCTGCGTGTGTCAACAGCCTGTCAGTAAACTACCTGCCTATTTTGTCTCATTTCTTTCTTTCCTAGAGCCTGTGGATCAGTTAGTCACTGCTACAGATCGCTGTGCATCAAAGCACTCTGATTGCCACTCTGATTCTCTGGCTTACTATAGTAATGGAGCTCACCTTGCCTCTAGTGGTTAAATGCTATTACTTGGTCTCTACACTCCAAGATCCCACTATTCTCAGTGAGGTCAAATAACTCAGTTCCACTGGGCATTTTTACTGTCATCTCCAGTTTGCAGAAAACAGGTAACACAGAGCTCTTCAATGATGCGAGTGTCCCCACACCAAAATATCTCTAAATGTCTTGGTGAAGGGGTCCTCTCCCTCCTTGGAAGAATGGTTCCAGCATTCCCCATATCCCTGAGCCTTTAGACTCCTTTTTCCATGGCATGCCTAGAAAACTCAAGTATTCTGATCTCATTAACTATAGACCATCATCAAATCCAGGCTTCTGTGAACACCTCCATTAGTAGTAGACCACGAATGTAGGCATTATTAATATGTTGGCTCTCTAATGCTCAAATGAGTACGTTTAATGTTGAATTCCAGATTAATGTATTTGTGTCACTAAATTCACCTGGATAGAGCCTTATATTCCTTCTCCCTTAGAGTCCACTCCCATATATGCTGTCTGGGCTCCTGCCAATACAGATTGGTAAGGGATTACAATTCTTGGAGTTTATAGGCCATTTCCTTCTGGAGCAGGCCTTGTACCACGTGGCATTATGGGCCTAGAGACAATGAGATGTGCAGAAGAGGACTGGTTTCCTCATATAGGAGTAGACTGCTTATTCTAGAAAGTGAGGCTTAGAGGAATTTGGAGGTTTAAATCTCATCCTTGTCTGCCAGAATGTTCCCATCTTAGGTCTCAGGGTCCACTCCTTCCCCACCAGTGCTCTTATCTTAGATTGAGAGAGGGTTGGTCATTTACTTGGCACTGCCAACTTGGCAAGTATTGCAGACAGTCCCTGGATCTGGTCTTCAGTCATAAGTGTCCTGCGACTTCAGGAGATGAGGAACTCCTTCAAAATTGCCATTTTTAAATTGTACTTTTCACAGCCAAGTGACTCTATAATCTTTGTAATTGCTGTTGTTTCCATAGAGACTAAAGGCCACAGCCCCTTCATTCCTATGGCCTCACCCTCCACCTGAACATTCTTTTTTTTTTTTTTTTTTTTTGAGACAGGGTATTGCTCTGTTGCCCAGGCTAGAGAGCCATGGTATGATCATGGCTCACTGCAGCTTTGAACTCCTGGACTCAAGCAATCCTTCCACCTCGGCCTCTCAAAGAGCTGGGACTACAGGTGTGTGCCACTACCCCTGACTAATTAAAAAAAAATTTTTTTTTTTTTCAGAGACAGGGTCTCACTGTGTTGCCCAGGCTGGTCTCAAACTCCTGGCCTCAAGCAATCCTCCCGCCTCAGCCTCCCACAGTGCTGGAATTATAGGCATGATTCACCATACCCAGCCACCTGAACTTCATCTAGTGCTACCTACCCCTGAAGATAATTTGAATAATCATGATGCTGCCATTTGCCAAGATTATCCATGCTCCCCATCACTAAGAAAGCTATTCTCATGATGAACTGAGTAAATTTAGTTCCAGAATCCTGACCTGAGAACTAGTTTCCTGGAGCCACTGCTGGTACCAACTACAGTTTAGTCCAGTACTGTCCAATAGAAATATGTGAGCCACAAATGCTTTTTGTCACTTAGGTAATTAAAAATATTTCTAATAGCCAGATAAAATAATGAAATAAAATTAATTTTAATAATACATTTAATTAATCCAGTAGATTCAAAACATGATTTCAATATGTAATCAATATCAAACTTTGTTAATGAAATATTTTTGTTCTTTTTCATACTAAATCTTTCAGCTGTGCATTTTAGACATATAACACATCTTAATTTGAACTAGCTTCATTTCAAATGCTCAATAGCTGCATATAGCTACCATATTAGACAGTGCAGATTTAGTGAGATGGTTATTAAATAAAGATCTAATAACAGGACTATTTACATAGATGAGGGCAGTGGGGAGAAACTGGGGGCTAGTAACAGAACTGCCACTACCCCTCGGCCCCAAAGGAGGAAGGAAAGGAGAAGTTACTAGAATTAAACAGAGAAAGTTTTGCAGAGAGGGCTGCCTTGACAGGGCTGCAGCTTTTGGTAGAAGGGCATGGCCAGAAAAGAGGAGGTCCTGCAGGGAAGGATCCATAATAACTATCCAAACCTCAGTCTCCTCCTCCCTCTAATCACATGCCAGGCTCGTATTAGCCAAACCCAACCAGAAGCCAGAGGGCAAGGGTCCTGTAGATGTAGGCCACACTGTCTTCTGGGGCAGAGAGTAGAGTAGAGAAGAGTGAGTGTGGACATCTAGCATCTGGTATGATGTCTCCCTTCACTAGATAAATAGGGATGTTGTCTGGCTCGTTCATCACTGTGCACAGCACCTGGAACATTATCTGGAGCATAGTAAATGTTCAATAAATATTTGTTGAATAAATATTGGGTAAGATGACATTTCTCAATCATTGTGATCCGGATGGAAACTCCCATTTGCTAGAGAAAGGACAAGCACAATTCCTCAGAAGAAAGAAAAAACAGTACAGTGGACAAAACATTGATGTGCTGTTAGACTTGTGGGTCCGCCAGTGGTTGTGTGTATGCTATACCTCTCTTTTGGTAACAAACTTGATGTCCCTCCTCTCCACTCCAACTGTAATTAACTCTAATAGCATTTTAGGGAAGCTCCAAGGAAATAACACATGTAACCTGAAGATTTCATGGGCATACAAGGATAGGAATGCGGTATGGGTTATGTTGTTAGAAGTCTCGTTGGCTCTCACCACTGTCACCCTTGCCCGAGTTTACTTAAGAAGTCAGTTCAGTGACCAGGCACGGTGGCTCATGCTTGTGATCCCAGCAGTTTAGGAGGCCAAGGTGGGCAGATCACGAGGTCAGGAGATCGAGACCATCCTGGCTAACATGGTGAAACCCTGTCACTACTAAAAATACAAAAAATTAGCCGGGTGTGGCTGCACGCGCCTGTAGTCCCAGATACTCGGTAGGCTGAGGCAAGAGAATGGCTTGAACCTGGGAGGTGGAGATTCCAGTGAGTCAAGATCGCGTCACTGCATTCCAGCCTGGGTGACAGAGCAAGACTCTGTCTCAAAAAAAAAAAGAAAAGAAGTCAGTTCAGTATGAAATAGAATGTTTTTGTCCTGACAGCACATTTGGGGAGGATGTGATTGGCCCAGCTTTGGCCATGTGTCTGACCCAATTAACTGTGAGCAGGGAAGGAAGGCTAAAGATATTGCCATGGTCCACCTGTATGGATTCAGAGCCATAAAGAAAGTATTGTGAGCTGGGAAAAAATTCCAAAAGATATCTATGGCTGAGGGTTATTAGGGGAAAGTATAAAAAGAGTCTGTTGGATTTGGCAAGTAGGATTCTTTAGTGTTCTAAGGAAGAGACATTTTAGTGCTACTGTGTGGGAGGGGAGCAGAAGTTGAGATGGCAGAGGTAGATTGTATAGGAGATGGGTTGTACAGGAGATGATAAAATCTATTTCTTGATAAGTGTGGATAAGAAGGGAGAGAGCAGTAGGAATGGAAGCTAGAGGAAATCTGGAGCTGGGGAAAGATTTATGTATTATTGTTTCCCCCTATTTTACAGATAAGGAAATAGACAAAGAGAAGTTAAGTAAGCTGCCTAAGATCACACAGCCAGTAAAGTGAGAGAGCAGAGATGTGAAACTAGGAAACTCCAGAGCCCATACTTCTAACCAATGTGCATACCACTTATAAGTGCATTTCCTTTTCTGCATGGCACTAGGTTGACTTGAGTGGTGTTAATTGTGAAGAGGTCTTTTCTATTTCTGTAATATAAATATTCTGATCCTCGACACTGCTGTTTCCCCTTCTTTCCTGGAATGCTCAGACTCCCTTCACCTTGGTGAGATAGCACTCTTCTGGTTCTCATTCTCTCTCTGTATTTTTTGTAGTCTCCTCTTCCTCTACCCACCTTAAATGCTGGTTTTCCCTGGACTTCCATCCTTACACATGTCTCACTGCACACACTCCCTAGGCCTCATCTTCCATGTCTAGCCCTTCTGCTCCCATAACCCTCTATTTGCTCACAGACACATTGTGTCTTTACATGTGTTATAATGAAAAATATGATCAGAAATGATAAAATGGGAAAAAAGTGCAATAGAGAAAACAGACATTGCCAAAAGTTGTTACTTTTTTGTTTTGTTTTGTTTTTGTTTTTGAGACGGAGTCTTGCTCTGTTGCCCAGGCTGGAGTGCAGTGGCACGATCTCGGCTCACTGCAAGCTCCACCTCCCAGGTTCATGCCATTCTCCTGCCTCAGCCTCCCGAGTAGCTGGGACTACAGGCTCCCGCCACCACGCCCGGCTAATTTTTTGAATTTTTAGTAGAAACGGGGTTTCACCATGTTAGCCAGGATGGTCTCAATCTCCTGACCTCATGATCTGCCTGCCTCAGCCTCCCAAAGTGCTGGGATTACAGGTGTGAGCCACTGCGCCCGGCCAAGTTGTTACTTTTAAAAGAGTAACAACTGATAAACCTCTGGGCAAGACTGATCAAGAAAAAAGAACATAAACAAATCACCACAGATATTAAGATGTGGCCTGGCCGGGCACAGTGGCTCATGCCTGTAATCCTAGCACTTTGGGAGGCCGAGGCGGGCAGATCACGAGGTCAGGAGATCGAGACCATCCTAGCTAACACGGTGAAACCCCATCTCTACTAAAAATACAAAAAATTAGCCGGACGTGGTGGCAGGTGCCTGTAGTCCCAGCTACTCGGGAGGCTGAGGCAAGATAATTGCTTGAACCTGGGAGGCAGAGGTTGCAGTGAGCCAAGATCATGCCACTGCACTCCAGCCTGGGGGACACAGCAAGACTCCATCTCAAAAAAAAAAAAAAAAAAAAAAAAATGTGGCAAGGGAATAAGCCGTAATTTGGCAATGTCTTACATGAAATGGAAAAAATCCTTAAAAAACAACTTATAAAAATGAACACATGAAGAAGTAGAAAATCTGATTAGTTTGTATCTATTAAAGAAATTGATTTCATGATTAACTAATTTCCCACACAAGAAAGTATAGGCCCAAATAGCTTCATGAATGATTTTTTCTAAATGTTTAAGAAATAAATAATACTAACTTTAAATTATTTTAAAAAGTAGAGGAAGGAATACTTCCCAATTGATTTTTATGAGGCCAACATAACCTTAATACCAAAACCTGACAAGGACTTTATAAGAAAAAAAAATTACAGCCCAATCTCTAATAGAAATATAGGTGCAAAAATCTTGAATGAATATTAGCAAAATGAGTCCAGCAATCTATAAAAAGCATAATATATCATATATAAATGAAAAATTTTCCAGGAATTATCATTTTGATAGATGAAGAAAAATGACTGAATAAAATTCGATATTCATTCATGCTAAAAAAAAAAAAAAAAAACCGGCCAGGCGCGGTGGCTCACTCCTGTAATACCAGCACTTCGGGAGGCCAAGGCGGGCGGATCACAAGGTCAGGAGATTGAGACCATCCTGGCTAACACGGTGAAACCCCATCGCTACTAAAAATACAAAAAAAAAAATTAGCCGGGCGTGGTGGCAGGCGCCTGTAGTCCCAGCTACTCGGGAGGCTGAGGCAGGAGAATGGCGTGAACCCGGGAGGTGGAGCTTGCAGTGAGCCGAGATGGTGCCACTGCACTCCAGCCTGGGTGACAGAGCGAGACTCCGTCTCAAACTCTTAGTAAACGAGGAATAAAAGAGAGACTTCCTTAATCTGATTAAAGTATCTATTCTCCTCCCCTAAAATACTTAATGATGAATCACTGAAAGTTCCCCCAACCCCTGAGAATAGAAATGAACAAGGATACCACCATCACAATTTATTTTTCTGTTGTTGTTTTTGATATGGAGTCTCACTCTATTGCCCAGACTGGAATGTAGGCGTGCTACTACCACCACCGCAACCTCCGCCTCCGGGGTTCAAGTGATTCTCTTGTCTCAGCCTCCAGGGTAGCTGGGATACAGGCACCCATGCCCGGTAGGTGGGATACAGGCCACCACGCCCGGGTAATTTTTATATTTTTAGCAGAGATGGGGTTTCACCATGTTTGCCAGGCTGGTCTCGAACTCCTGACCTCAAGTGATCTGCCCGCCTCAGCCTCCTAAAGTGCTGGGATTACAGGTGTGAGCCACCACACCTGGCCTACCATCACAATTTCTATTCAACATTTTACTGTGAGTCCTAGCCAGTTCACTAAGCCAAGAAAAATAATTTAGAAAAGGAGTATGATTTGGAAATAAATAAATAAAATTGTCATTATTCGCAGATGACATGACTGTATGCAAAGAAGATCCCAAAGAATCTACAAACTATTAATACGTGAATTTAGCAAGGCCACTGAATACAAGGTAAATATACAAATATCAATCGTATTTTCTATATACAAAATACTTTTTTTTTGTTTTTTCTCTTTCTTTGAATTCTAATTCTAAATACAAATAATTAGAAAATAGAATTTCCATATGGTACCATTTATAATACAATCAATCCTAACAATAAATCTAACAAAAGGTATGCAAGCTAAACTGAAAACATTAAGACATTATTATTGAAAGAAATGAAAAGATATAAAGAAATGGAGGAATATACTACAATATATTCACAGATTGGAAAACTAGGAATATAAAGATATAAATTCTCTATAAATTGATTTATAGATTCCTGCAATACAATACCAATCAAAATTCCAGGAATTTTATTGTGGAAATTGCCAATCTGATTCTAAACCTGATAGGAAAATGCAAAGTGCCAAGTTATGAAGATCTAATATAAAGCTATAGTAATTCAGGCAGTGTGATACTGGCATAAAGATAAAGAAGTAGACCTATGGAAGAGAGCAGAAAGTCCAGAAACAGACTCATACATATGTAGTCACCTGATTTGTGACAAAGGTAATGTTGTAGTATAGTTGGGAAAGGACAATCTTCAATCAATGCTGCTGGCAAATTTGATATCCATTTGAAAAAAGAAATCATGATCCCTAACACTACATGCAAAATAACAATTTCACATGGTCTAGGGTTCCTAAAGGAATAGGAGAATCACTACTAGGTAGGTATTTGGTACTGTTAGTGATGTATTTACATCTGGTAAAATAAGTCTCTCATTATTCTCTTTCAGAAATTTCTTGAATACACTCATGTTTATTTTTACAGGTAGATCTTAAAAATGTCAAATATAAAGGAAATGATAACTCATTTGGAATTTTATTAGGATTGCACTTAATATATACATATTCCTTTTTTTTTCTTTTGAGACAGAGTCTCACTCTGTTGCCCAGGTTGGAGTGCAGTGGCATGATCTTGGCTCACTGCAATCTCCACCTCCCAGGTTCAAGCAATTCTCGTGCCTCAGCCTCCTCACTATATAATGATAAAGGGGTCAGTTCAGCAAGAGAATATAACAATTATAAATATCTGTGTACCCAACACTGGAACTTTCAAGTATATAAAGCAAACATTAGTAGATTTAAAGGGAGAGATAGACTACAATACAGTAATAGTAGGGGACTTTAACACTCCACTCTCAGTAATGGACAGATTGTCCAGATAGAAAATTAACAAAGAAACACTAGAGTTAATCTACACATCAGACCTACTAGGTCTAACTGACATTTATAGAACATTTCACCTAACTGCTGCAGGATACACATTCTTTTCATCAAAACATGGAACATTCTCTAGAATAAACCATATCTTGGACCACAAAACAAATCTGAACAAATTCAAAAAAGTGTAGAAATTATGTCAAGTATGTTTTCTGACTACAATGGAATAAAATTAGAAATCAACAAGAGGACCTCAGAAACTTCACAAACACATGGAAATTAAACAACCTGCTCCTGAATGACCAATGGATCAATGAAGAAGTTAAGAAGAAAATTTTAAAAATTATTGAAACAAATGAAGATGGAATACAACATACCAAAAATCTATGAGATACAGTAAAAGCAGTACTAAGAGGGAAGTTTGTAGAATCTTTACTACCTTTTAAATAAGGCCCAACAAAAAGAACTCACAAAAGCCATACCCCAGAATAAATATATGAAGGAATGAATTTATATATGCTCTGAATTCTTTTCTTTTCTTTTTTTTTTTGAGACAGAGTCTCTCTCTGTTGCCCTAGAGTGCAGTGGCATGATCAGGGCTCCAGTGCAGCCTCAACCTCCCTGGGCTCAAGCAATTCTTCCACCTCAGCCTCCTGAATAGCTGGGACTATAGGCAGATGCCACCACACCTGGCTAATTTTTGTATTTTTTTTGTAGAGATGGGGTTTTGTCATGTTGCCCAGGCTGGTCTTGAATTCCTGAGCTCAAGCAATCCGCCTGCCTATGCCTCCCAAAGTGCTGGATTACAGGCATGAGTCACCATGCTTGGCCCTCAATTCTTAAACTAAAAATGCTAACTGGATGGTTTCATGTCCTTAGGTAATAAATTGCTTATTTCCATCAAGAAACCGTATCTACCAATTTAGTAATTTTTATGCTTTTGTTTGGGCATATGGAACACTGATGAAAGTTATGGATCTTTGCTGTAGGAAAATGTAAATACGAAAACATGCAAAGGCTGCATCGACTTCTTGGGAATTCACAGACAGCTGAAAGTCCATGTTTGGACTCTCGGTGAGGTCCGATGTTTGGAATTTTGGAAGACTGGACCGTGCATGAAGGCAAAAGCCAGTTCTACCTTCAAGTCACATTTCAGGCCATTCTCAATATTCCATAAATGATACCTACCTCAGGGAAAGATCCTAGGATAAGAGATCCATGTAGAGAGAAAACTGGGGAAGATCTTGGTGAATACTTTCATCTCTCTGGCTCTTGGGGGTCAGAAGGACCCAATTCTCTTTCTGCCTCTTATAAGGATATATCATTTATATTGAGTACCCTGGAATGACTATAAACATGGTACTCATGACTGAATTCAAAGCTTTAATTTCTTATCATCTGTGTTGAGTACATCCCCAAACCTGATCCTTCCAGAATTCACATTGACCCTTTTATCCCTATCCTTTCTCAGACTTAGTCCAGATGTTGATCTGTCTAATCCACACTGTGGACTCCTGAGAGCCTGTTACCAGCAGTCGTACGCATCTCACTGTCCCCACAAAGTCTTCACTGTATACCTTCTGATTGAATTTCCCCTTTATCAGTGGTCCCAGCAGGGTATAGTGGGCACAGACTTTTCCCTCCAGAACAGGCTCATAGCCCAGTTCTACCTGCCCATGTTGCAGGCAATATATTGCCTGCTTACCAATGCCTGTCAGAAACTATCTGGATCACCTTGTGAATCTGACTGAAAACTGCAGTATATGAGTGGCCTAGAATGAGATACTTAGTCTGGAGGTATTTTTCCTTCAGTGAATAGGCATATTCTGGCTGATGAAAGCTTTTCATTACTATGTTAGTATAAATGAGGGCAGGAGGATTGTTTGGCTCACCAAGATTCTCTTCCTTTACTTTCTCCTTTTGGTAACATGTGTCCTTGGAAGTAAAATTATAGTCCCTAGAGTGGAAGAGACTGGGAGCGAGGCTAATTGAAACTGTCTGGCCCAAGAGGAAACCAAAATTTGATAGAAGCAAGTGAGTACGAGTGTCCTTATGGAAGAGGAACAAGAAAGTGGTCAGGCGAGAGAGGTCACTGGTGTGGAAAACTTTCCCAGAGATGCTCAGGTGGGAGAACTCCAGGATCACCCAACATAGTTCTTTCCAGGCTAATAATGCTGAAGAGACGGCAGCAACAAATTTAGGGGTGCAATCAATATGATCTTCCACCAATAGAAAGTAATCAGAGAGGTTGCTAGCGAAGTTCATGAGGAGGGCATGATCTACTTTCTGTCTGGAACAGAGGGCTTCACAGGGTGACGAGTGATTAACGTCACTCAGATCTCCTGGGAGAGGGGAGCTACCATGGATCACCAGCAGCTTCCCGGCCCCAGTCTGTGCTGTGAAGAGACCTGAAATATTGGCAGCTGTTTGGCCAAGCCATTCAGGGTCAGGACCTGACGGGTGGACCAGCACCACGATATACTCCAGCTCATGTTCTGAGGAAGCTTGGAACACGGACTACAGGATGTCCAAGAGGTAGCTCCCACGAGGATGCTGCATTGAGGCAATCCCCACGGTCAGCAGTCCTGGGGGAGACATGAGGCACATGAGCACTTTAGGATGGTGAAGAGTTCCTAGGACTCTCCTCCCAGGTCTTTTCCTTAGGCTGATCCCAGTGACAATTCACATTTCTTTTCCTGGGGCATGTAGTCCAGATGGGAGGTTAACATCTGATCAGAAATTGTGATGTGGGCAGGGCGCGGTGGCTCACGCCTGTAATCCCAGCACTTTGGGAGGCCCAGGAGGGCGGATTACAAGGTCAGGAGATTGAGACCATCCTGGCTAACACGGTGAAACCCCGTCTCTACTAAAAATACAAAAAATTAGCCGGGCGTGGTGGTGGGCACCTGTAGTCCCAGCCACTCGGGGGGCTGAGGCAGGAGAATGGCGTGAACCCGGGAGGCGGAGCTTGCAGTGAGCCGAGACCGTGCCAGCCTGGGCGACAGAGCAAGACTCCATCTCTGGAAAAAAAAAGAAGAAATTGTGATGTGGTTTTATTTGGTCAAAGTACTGTGGTCATTACTTTGGAAGGCTCTTGGGGAAGCTTTGTGAAGGGCAAGGCACTCTAGCATGGGCAAGGCTGCTGGGTACCAAAGGCAAATTTGCTGACTTGGCAAAATATCTTAGCCTGGCCTTGACCTTCAATTATCTCAGCTACCACAGGTCAACCTGTGGATTAGAGGATCTCTGGAAATCTATGTAAACCCAAGGGTCCAACAGTCTACTGCACTGAGACCCAAAGTCCACACTTTGCCCTCTACCCAATACCTTTTCCCACGGCTCCTTCTGGCTCCTCTCTCTTCCTGTTTTCCCCTCCCTGGGGGCCGACCATGACTGAGCTTCACGATGGGACAGCTCCTTCCCAGGGTCACTATGGCCTTTCTGTCCTGTTGGTCATTCAAGGGGTGACCAGGGGAGAGGAAAACACACCAAATTCTACAGCGTGGCCTTGCCTCAGAGCACACTCTTTCCTTGCCACATGCTAGTGACTTCCCTTTTTGACCCTCCTTCTTTTTTCTGGCTAAAATACCCTGTCTGATCTTCTCCCAGTCAGACCACTCCCTCCCAGGTACTCACTCTTTTCCTGGGGAGGGGCTCTAGCCAGGAATTGGTAGCTGGCATGCTGGAGAAGAGGGAAGTCTCTCTGCATCTCCTTGAAGGTTCGCAGATGGTTCTTGCTTTCAGAGTTGATTTGTTTGACAGCTATTTGCGAAGCTATGTCCTCCTTTTCCTTCTGAGGATAAGATATATCAGTCCTGAGGTTCACCCCCTGATTCTCTGGAGACAATTGAGGAGCAGATCCCCCTTTCAGGACAGGCTGGGCAAGCCCCAGCTTCCTGTGCCCAGGGAAGCCGAGTGTCAGGGCTCAGGGAACCGCTCTCCCCACCTCATCATGAGACCACACACGCCTTTCCAGCAGAGGCCATGGGTCCTAGGTTGGGAAGTGGGGCTCCCTGGTTTGTGTGGAGTGCCTGCGGGAAGGGCTAAGGCTTGTGCGGAGTAAGCACTTGCCTGCCCCCACCGTTGTCAGGCTGGCCAGTGTCGTCTACCTCGACTTAGGCCTGGGCTAGGTTCTGTGAGATATGCTGGCACCCAGTGCCTGGCCCTGTCCTCAAGGAACATAAGCCCCAGTGCCTCAATTCTAGAGTCCTTTCTTTTGCTCAAATCTGACCACGCACACAGTTCTGAACCACTCCCCACACCTGCCCTGTGCTTAGCTCCAGCTGGTCTGAGGTGTTTTATGAAAAATGTGGATTTCAAAGCCTGGCCAGGCACTGTGTGGGGTTTGGTCTTCTCACTTGCAGATGTTGTCCACTTAGGGAAGCTATTTCCAATCCTCCATGTGAGAAATGGGAAAAATCACATCTCCATGCTAGGTCCTGGTTGGGAAGTGGCCAGCACCCAGGTCCTCATTGTCTGCTAGTCCTGCCAGTCAGCCTGGTACTTTAGAGGTGGGCGTGCACTGCCCTCTCCACACCTGGAGTCCCGTTTCTTCCTCCCTGCTCCTAGTCAAATCCCACTGATATATGAAGGGATAGTGGAAAGTGGCTGTTTTAAATTCAGGAATTTAGAAAGTAACTGTGAATCAAGCTGGTAGTGTTGGTTTTGAATGATTTTTTCAACAATACACGAGTCCTTTGCAGAGTTTTTGAAGGAAAGCTACAGGAAGTCTCTATCACTCCTATTCCATACCCCTCTGGCAAGCGGATCTCCTAGTAACCACAAATTAGGCATCTCATTGTCAGTTGTCTCCTATGTCTGGTACTACTCTGTTTTCCCCTGGAAATGTCCGTTTTCTTCATCTATACTTCTCTACTGTCACCATTGATGGTTATAACAAATTACTCATGTATTTCTTTCATGGGTTAGCAATTTACAGAAAATAAATTGCCCTTTTTTTTTTTTTTTTTTTTGAGACAGAGTTTCACTCTGTTGCCCAGGCTGGAGTGCACTGGTGTGATCTTGGCTCACTGCAACCTCTCCCTCCTGGGCTAAAGCCATCCTCCCACCACAGCCTCCCAAGTAACTGGGACTACAGGTGTGCACCACCAGGCCTGGCTAATTTTTTGTATTTTTGGTAGAGATGGGGTTTCACCATGTCAGCCAGGCTGGTCTCAAACTCCTGATCTGACTACCTTGGTCTCCCAAATTGCTGGAATTATAGGCATGAGCAACTGCGCCCAGCCATCTTTTCTTAAGAAAAACAAAACAAAATTATTTCACTTCCTTTATGTTTATTAAAAAAATTATTCTGTCTTTACTTCTCTTTTCTGAGAACATTTACAGTGATTCTAGAGTTTCCCACATAGATGGGGCCTAAATTTTGACTTTTATTTAGCTATTTTCCTACTTAATAATTGAAAATGGGTTCCACTATCAGGTTCTGGTACTCACCAACAGAAGTTTATATTCAGCATTTTGGATTTTCTCATGGAGGAAGAAGCTCAAGAGGAATAAGGATATAATTGCTGTGACATATTTCCCAAAGCAATGGTGCATGCTGCCAGGGGTTGGATGTAGCTCTGCAGAGAAATGTGGGCAGCACATGGATCTTAAGTACCTCCTCCTCAGAGAAGCACACAGGCGCCATTTTCTTACCCTTTCCCCTTCTGTTCCTACTTCAAGGTATCACTGGCTTATTCTTCCCTGAGCTTTCTCCCTCTGCGTACTAACACCTCTCACCCCAAATTTTTGCTACCTGAAAACGGCAAAAATTGTCGTCTAAATGGCCTTTTAAAAGGCCAAGGAGCTTGATTCTATTTATTCTTTACATTCTGTCCTTCCTCATGGGTTTTCAGATGTATTGTTACTTTCTAGTTGTTTATGACAGGAAGTTAACTAAAGCTGCCTTTATTCACCTGCTTAAGCCAAGGATACGTCTTAGGAGGACCATGCAATAGAAGGGAAAAACCCTCCTGGAGTAGGGATCCAACCAGAAGAGGTGTTGTACCAAGGAAAGGAAACCAAAATAGAAGGTAAAGGGCCTGAGTATGATGCTTTCAAATCCCTCATCTCCACTAAACCTCCCCCCTCCTGTCTCTCAGCCATTATTCTGACTGATTCCTCAAGGCTTACCCTTCCAAACTCATGTTTGGTTGGGGCAGTAGAATTTTTGTAGGAACTTCTACCTCAGAGTCAAGTAAAAAATCAATATTTGAGTATAAGCCCTTCATTGCATGTGCCACATTTCCAAGGGAAATATTGAGGTAGCAAGGAAAATGGAAACTAACTGGAAGTTTCTAACCACGTGAAAATTCTCACCATAATCAGAGCAGTATGTCCACTGGAATCATTTAATCTGTCTTTGGACACACACAGACAAATATAACTTGAAGTTCCTCTGAAAGCAGGGATTCTTCTGAAACTAAAAATAAAACAACCTTAGTGTCTGAAGGGCAGGGCTCTGACTGCACAGAGCAGGTTGAAGCCACTGAATGTCTCCTATAAGACAGCCAAGCCTGGTCAACACTCTCAGGAGACACTACCTAGCAACCATTGTTCTTTCTGAATGGGGAGCAGGCAGCTCATCATCTCCCCCATCACTTGTAAGTGAAGGTTAGATTTGGGTGGTGAGAAATGTTAACACCAGCTTTCTAGCTGTGGTAAACACAGTAAGTCTCTCTAAATATTACATTTGCTCCTCTATTCCTGGCCCCCTTGCAGTTAAGTGAGGCCACAATACTAACTCTAGCCAATGAAAAATGAGTGGAAATTAGTATGTGTCCTTTCTGGGGCAAGACAGTAAAAAACCCATGTGAAATTCTCCATTTTTTCTCTTCCCTTACTCTGGTGACTAAGTTGGCTATGCATTCCAGATGGCATAGCTGCAAGACAGTGGAGCATCTGTCAGCCTAGTTCCCTGAGTGACTATATGGAGCAGAGTCAACACCTGGATGAGACATATAATTTGGGGGAGAAATAAACTTTTATTGTCTTTAACCACTGAGATTTGGGGTTGTTTGTTACCACAGCATAACTTAGCTATCCTGATTTGACCCAGTATTTTAGAAATTGTTTAGAATGCAATTCCACCACTTTGAATTAAATTGGCAGGTTTTGAATAATACCTTCAACAACTTAAAAGCCCTCATGGAGAATTGTAAAGAAGAGCTACAGGGAGGTGTTGAGTCTTTCTTCATTACTCTCATTCCATATCCCCTTTCCAGGCTAAGATCAGGCCCAACGGATAAGTAGATCTCTTAGTTACCACAAATTGGTCATTAAACCTCTATTCTTTCCTAGCCCCCTTGTTGTTAATGTTTGACCCAAGAAATTTCCATATTCTTTCTCTTCTCTGCTTCAGTTTTATCACTGACATCATCCCACTTTTTCCCTGGCCTTGTGGAATTTTACTATATGTGTGCATGGCCCAGTAGTCTTGACTTGAGGAAACTCACATGCAGATTTCTGGAGCTCTTTTTCCTGCGTAGTTCTCTCCTTCCTGGAATTCTGCTCTGTAATGTCTGTGATTCAGAAATTACCTCAATGCAGAAAGCCAGGGGAACTGTAAGGTTTACTTTGTGTCTGTCCTTTCTCTCCTGGGATACTTGTTGTTCAATGTCCAAAGGCATTTTTTTCTTATATTTTATCCAGTTTTCTAGTTGTTTATAATAGGAAGTTAATACCAGTTCTAATTATCCCATAAAGATCCTAAATTCAACTTTTAAATCTAAAAACATCTACAATTATAGATGAGCTTTACTTAGTGATAGTATTATTTTGCTAAAGGCACATGTATAAAACTATAGGATTATGCTACAGGTCATGATTCACTTGAGACTGAGATAAATAAGCATCTTTTTCCTCTTCCTCTTCTCCTTTTCCTTCTCCTACCCCTTCCTACTTTTTCTTCTTAGTCTTTAAAAAAAGTTTCCTCATCTTCTTTCTTCTCTCTCAACCAAAATGCTTCTTTTAAAAAAAATTTATATAGAAGTAAAAATGAGCATAAAATTTCCAGTATAAAATACAATTATTAGTCTAAGAGCTAGTATTTTTGTAACTTTGGTTTGAGACTCCATATTTTGTTTTCTACATCATTTTAGAGACTAATACATTTTAGAAAACAACTATTAGTCTATGTTTTTGGACACACAATGTATAAAGATATTTTATGATATCAATAGCTGAAAGGGGTGGGGAGCCAGCAGTATAGGAGCAGAGTTTTTGTATCTATTGAAGTTAAGTTGGTATAAATTCAAATTAGAGTGTCATAACTTCAGGATGTGAAGTGTAATCCCCATGGCAACCTTAAATAAAATGGTTATAGAATATACACAAAAGGGAATTAGAAGAAAAGTAAAACATTACACTACAAAAAACCCCAGCTAAATACAAAAGAAGACAGTAATGCAGGAACAAGGAACCAAAGAGCTATAAGGCATATAGAAGAACAATAGCAAAACCTGTGTGAGATTTTCCTGCATAGCCCTGGTATTTATATGGTTTATTTAAAAATTGGCCCACATTGTTATTTTTCAAAATATAGTTTTCTCTTATTCAGCTCTCCTTCCTTTACATTTTATAACTTGACAATTCTGAGTATTACAATAGTGATTCTTTCCTATTACCCACTGTTGATGCTATTAGAGAACTTTTATGTATTCTACAAATATTCTTTCTTCTTTGTTTTGAGGCAGTGTTTTACTCCTCTTGCCCAGGCTGGTGTGCAGTGGTGTAATCATGGTTCACTGCAGCCTCAACTTCCCTGGCTCAGGCAATCCTCCTGCCTCAGCCTCCCAAGTAGCTGAGACTACAGGAGTGCACAACCACACCAGCTAATTTTCTGTATTTTTAGTGGAGACAGGTTTTTGCCATGTTGCTCAGGCTGGTCTCGAACTCCTGAGTCCAAGCGATTTGCCCACCTCGGCCTCCCAAAGTGCTGAGATTACAGGTGTGAGCCATTGTGCCCGGCAAAATATTCTTCCTCATCCCGAGTTTTTTTTTTTTTTTTTAATCATCCTACTGTATTATATTTTATTCAAAGTATTTGTTAGCTATCCTGACATTCTTGATCATTGGACCATTATCCTATGTACATTAAAAAAAATTTGTGACTGGCACATAATAATTGTGCATATTTATGGAGTGTAATGTGATGTTTCAATAACTGTATAAATTGTGCAATGACCAAATTAGAGTAATTAGCATACCCAATTAGCATACCCATCACCTTGAACATTTATTTCTTTGTGAGGATAACATTAACAAACCTCTCCTCTAGCTCTTTTGAAACAGACATTATTGTTAACTCTAGTCATCCTAGTATACAATAGACCACCAGAACTTATTCCCGCTAACTACAGCTTTGTACTCACTGAACAATCTCACATTATCCTTGCTCCCCAACTACCCTCCCCATCCTGTGGTAACCACTATTCTAGTCTACTTCTTTTTTTTTTTTTTTTTTTTTTTGAGACGGAGTCTCACTCTGTCGCCCAGGCTGGAGTGCAGTGGTGCGATCTCGGCTCACTGCAACCTCCACCTCCCGGGTTCACGCCATTCTCCTGCCTCAGCCTCCTAAGTAGCTGGGACTATAGGCGCCCGCCACCACGCCCGGCTAATTTTTTTGTATTTTTAGTAGAGATGGGGTTTCACCGTGTTAGCCAGGATGGTCTCGATCTCCTGACCTCGTGATCCGCTCGCCTCGGCCTCCCAAAGTGCTGGGATTACAGGCGTGAGCCACCGTGCCCAGCCTATTCTAGTCTACTTCTATGAGAGTGACTACTGAGATACCCCACTCGACATACTGAAATTTTGCCATAGCTTATCAAGGAACTATATTCCAGGACCTCCCTTTAGAAGAGGAAGAAGAAATCACAGAGGGAAATTGGAAAATACTTAGAGATAAATGAAAATTAAAATACAACATACCAAAACTTAGAGGATGCAACAAAAGCCATGTGGAGGGGTTAATTTATAGCTATAAATTCTCATATTTAGAAAGAAGAAAGATCTCAAATCAACAACCTAACTTACAGTTTCAAGAACTAGAAAAAGATAACAAAGTTCAAAGCTAGCAGAAGGAAGGAACTAATAAAGATAAAAGCAGAGATAAATAAAATAGAGAACAGAAAAATAACAAAGAAAATATGATGACTCACACCTGTAATCCCAGCACTTTGGGAGGCCGAGGTTGGTGGATCACTTGAGGCCAGGAGGTCAAGACCAGCCTGGCCAATGTGGTGAAACTCTGTCTCTGCCAAAAATGCAAAAATTAGCTAGGTGTGGTGGTGCACATCTGTAATCCCAGCTACTTGGGACGCTGAGGTGAGGGGATCACTTGAACCCGGGAGGCAGAGTTTGCAGTGAGCTGAGATTGCACCACTGCATTCCAGCGTGGGTGACAGAGCGAGACTCTGTCTCAAAGAAAAAGAAAAGAAACTAATCCAAAAGTTGTTCTTTGAAGAGATGAACAAAATTGATAAATCTTTAGCTAGACTGAGTAAGAATAAAAGGAGAGAAGACTTAAATACTAAAATCAGAAAGTGGGACATTACTATTGATTCACAGAAAGAAAAAGGATTATAAGAGAGTATTATGAACAACTGTATGCCAACAAATTGGATATCCCAGATTAAACAGACAAATTCCTAGAAACACAGAACCTACCAAGACTGAATCGTTAAAAAATAGAAACTATGAGTTGACTCATAATTAGTAAGATCTAATCAGTAATAAAAAAATCTCCTGACAAAGAAAGCCCTGGATCTGATGGCTTCTGTGGTGAATTCTACCAAACATTTAAAGAGCTAACATGAATCCTCAAGATGTTCCAAAAAATTTAAGAGGAGGAAACACTCCCTAGTTCATTCTGTGAGGCTGGTTTTGCCCTGATACCGAAGCTAGCAAAGATACAACAAGGAAACTACAGATCAATATCCCGTTTGAACATTCATATAAAAATCCTCAACAAAATACTAGCCAAAAGAATTAAGCCGCATCTTAAGGATTATATACCATGATCAAGGGGGATTTATTCCTGGATGTAATAATGGATTAACATATGAAAACCAATGTAATACACCACATTAACATAACGAAGGGGAAGAAAACCACATAATTATCTCAATCGATGCAGAAAAAGCATTTGACAAAATTCAACACACTTTCATTATAAAAACATTCCACAACCTGGGAATAGAAGAAAATTACCACAACATAATAAAATCATATATAAAGAATTCACAGTGAACATCATACTGAATAGTAAAAGACTAAAAACTTTTCCTGTAAGATCAGGTACAAGGCAAGGATGCCCGCTTTTGCCACTTCTACTCAACATAGTACTGGAAATTCTAGCCAGAGCAATTAGGTACAAAGAAAGATAGAAAAAAAATCCAAATTTGAAAAGAAGAGCAAAATTTTATCTGTTTGAAGATGATATGATCTTATATGTACAAAGTCCTAAAGATTCTACCAAAAAAACCTGTTAGAACTATTAAACTAATTCAGCAAATTAGCAGGATACAAAATCAACACAAAAACATCAGTTGAATTTCTATGCAGTAATAAACAGAATAAACACTCTGAAAATGAAATTAAGGAAAAAGAAATCTATTTCTAATACCATCAAAGAGAACAAAGTCCTTAGGAATTCACTTAGCCAAGGATGTGACTTGTACAATGAAAACTACAAAATATTGCGAAAGAAATTAAAGAAAGCATAAATAAATGGAAAGCCATCCTATGTTCATTGATTGGAACACTTAATATTGTTAAGATGTTAATACTTTCAAAGTGATCTACAGATTCAAGGCAACACCTATTAAAATCCCAATGATGTCTTTTGCAGAAATAGAAAAATCCTTCCTAAAATTCATATGGAATTTGCCTTGAGTAGGCAAAACAGTTTGAAAAAGAAGAGCAAAGTTGGAGGACTCACACTTCCTTATTTCAAAACTCACTACAAAGCTACAGTAATCAAAACATGTGGTATTGGCATAAAGGAAGACATATAGACTAACGGAATAGAAAAGAAAGCCCAGAAATAAACTCTAACATACAGTCAAATGATTTTTGATAAGGGAGCCAAGACCATTCAATGGGAAAAGGACAGTCTTTTCAACAAATGGTGCTGAGAAAGCTGGATATGCACACACATAAGAATGAAGTTGGATCCTTACCTTACATCACATACAAAAATTAAATTGATATGGATGAAAGACAAACTTGAGAGCTAAAACTATAAAACTCTTAGAAGAAAACATAGGCAAAAGCTTCACAGTATTGGATTTGGCAATGAATTTTTGGATATGACACCAAAGGGACTGGCAACAAAAGAAAGACAATTTAGACTTTACAAAAATTAAAAGCTTTTGTGCATCAAAAACACTATCGACAGAGTAAAACGGCAACCTACAAAATTGGAAAAAATATTTGAAAATCCTACATCTTTTTTTTTTTTTTTTGAGACACAATCTTTCCGTGCCACCCAGGCTGAAGTGCAGTGGCACAATCACAGCTCACTGCAGCCTCAACCTACCAGGCTCAAGTAATCCTCACCTCAGCCTCCTGAGTAGCTGAGACCACAGGTCTGCACCACCACATCTGGTTAATTTTTAAATTTTTTGTAAAGACAGGGTCTTCCTATGTTGTCCAGGCTGATCTCAAACTCCCGGGCTCAGGCAATTCTCTTGCCTCAGTCTCCCAAAGTGCTGGGATTACTGGCATGAGCCCCCACATCCAGCCCAAATCGTGTATCTTATAAGGGATTAGTATCCAGTTTATATAGAGAACTCCAAACACTCAACAGCAGCAACAACAACAAAAAAACCTGATTCAAAAATGGGCAAAAGGAGTTGAATAGACATTTCTCCAAAGAAGATATATAAATGGCCAATAAGCACATGAAAAGATGCTCAATATCACTGATCATCAGGAGAGTGCAAATCAAAACCACAATGAGATTCCATCCCACACATATTAGGATGACTACTATTAAAAAGAAACAGGAAATAACAAGTGTTGGCTAGGATGAACAAAAGTTGAAATCCTTGTGCACTGTTTGTGGAAATGTAAAATGGTGCAGCTGCTGTGGAAAACTGTATGGTGGTTCCTCAAAAAATTAGAAATAGAATTGCCACATGATCCAGTAATTCCACTGCTGGATATATACCAAAAGAATTGAAAGCAGGGTCTTGAAATAATATTTGTGGACCCATATTTATAGCAGCATTATTCACATTAGCAACTCAAATGTCCCTCAACAGATGAACGGAAAAACACAATGTGATGCGTACATAAAATGGAACACTATTTAGCAAGAGATGAAGTTCTGATTCATACTACAGCGTGAATGAAACTTGAAAATTCCCAGAGCTCTCAGCTAATTATAGTAACTGCAAGTAGAGTGTTTATAGCTAGCATGGAACTCCATTTTTTTTTTTTAATCCTACAGAGCTCCTATGTTACCCAGGAGAAAGGAATGGAACAGATATTCCCTGATAGAGGAAACAGTATAAAGATCCTAAGGGTTAGACTTGGGTCTGGCCCCCAAAATCGACTGGATCATGAAGTGTGGGATTATGAAGCTGAGGAAGATTGTGTTCACCCCCCAACTCATTCTGGTCTGCCCTTGGGACGTGGTACTTGATCAAACCTCTTCAGTTAATAGCAATTCCTTCTTACCTGGCCCCATTGCATACTAAATCCTGGCCATACCCCTTATAAGTTAGCAATCTGATTCCCAAACTTTGTTTTGTTTTGTTTTGTTTTGTTTTTGTTTTTTGAGCCGAGTCTCGCTCTGTCGCCCAGGCTGGAGTGCAGTGGCGTGATCTCGGCTCACTGCAACCTCCGCCTCCCGGTTTCAAGCAATTCTCCTGCCTCAGCCTCCTGAGTAGCTGGGATTACAGGCACCCGCCACCATACCCAGCTAATTTTTGTATTTTTAGTAGAGACGGGGTTTCACCATGTTGGTCAGGCTGGTCTCGAACCCCTGACCTCGTGATCCACCCGCCTCGGCCTCCCAAAGTGCTGGGATTACAGGCGTGAGCCACCACGCCCGGCCCAAACCTTTGTAAGGCTAATAATTTGCAAAAGCAAAAACAGCATTTATCTGGACTGATGCCCATCTTAAACAGAGTGGAATAGGGAACACAGGTTATAGAAGGAGAAAAAAGAGCATTGTCACTCTGAGAGTGGCCAGAGAGATAATGAAGAGAGCTAAAAAAATGGAGTATCATCATGAAGATGATTTCAAGAAGGATGAGATCTCATAGAAATATAAGAAAGAGAATGTAGAAAATGCAATGAAGAGGTCACTGGCTACCTTAAGAGTAGTTTCAATGGACAGGTGAATTTTGAAGCCCAAATTTGGTGACATAAGAATTGTCTAGGTGCTGAAGAAACAAAGACGATGGGCAAAAGCTGTTCTTATTAGTCATGGTAGATAGAGGAGGGAGCAGTGTTTGTCATGGAGGTTTTCAGGACAGAGTAGACTTGTGCATGTTTGTAAATTAGAGAAAGGAGCCTATAGGTGTGAAAAATATATTCATTTCTGTGATTCCTGATGTGCAAATTTTTGTAGACTCAATTATCACGTACTGAGGCTATACTGCCCTCATGTGGTGCAGACTGCCCAGGTACTTTATTCTAAATTAGAAGTATGCAAACTTGCTGTAAAGGGCCAGATAGCAAATATTTCAGACTTTGAGGATCATTCGGTCTTTGTCATAACTACGCCTTGTAGAGTGAAAGGAGCCACAGATAGCTCTTTGAGGAAGACCTGGTCCCAGCTGTACCGGAACTCTGGTCCACCCACTCCCGCAACTGACTCCCCGCTGTTCACTCTCCAGAGGAAATCGTGCCACAGACGCAGCTTTTAACAACATAAGAAAGACATCCCTGGAACCACAAGTTAATTCACTGAATTAGAATTACCCTAACCGGCCAGGAGCAGTGGCTCACGTTTGTAGTCCCAGCACTTCGGAAGGCCAAGGCAGGTGGTGGATCACTTGAGCCCATGTTCAAGACTAGCCTGGGCAATATAGGGAGACTCCTTCTCTACAAAAAATACAACATTTATTCGGGCATGATGGTGCGCACCTGTGGTCCCACCTACTTGGGGGGCTGAGGTGGGAGGATCTATTGAGCCCAGGAGGTCGAAGCTGCAGTGAGCTGATATCGCACCACTGAACTCCAGCCTAGGCGACAGAGTGAGACCCTGTCTTTAAAAATAAAATTGCCCTAACTAGCCGCAACCTAACATCCCTGGCGAAGATGTGTGCTGACTTGATCAAAAGTGCAAAGGAAAATAATCTCAAAGTGAAAGGGCCAATTTGGATCCCTACCAAGATTCTAAGAATCACTAAGAGAAAAACTCCTGTGGTGAAGGTTGTTTAAGACTTGTAAGAATCCAAGATAAATCCCCATAAGAATCCACAAGCGACTCACTGACTGACACAGAACTTCTGAATTGCTAAATTGATTACTTCCATCAGTATTGAGCCAGGTGTTGAAGTCACCGCTGCACAGGATTAATCAATTTTCTTTAAGTGATTATCAGTTGGTTAAAAAAGAAAAAAAGTAGCCACAGATAATACATAAATAGGTAGGAGTATTTCAATAAAACTTTATTTACAAAAAATACGTAGGGGTCAGATTTGGCCTGCAGCCTCTGGTTTGCTGGTGCTTGATCTAAACCTGTGTTCTCAATATTTGGACGGAACATTAAAGTTATCTGGGAATTATTTTTGTTTGCTTTGTTTTTAAGAGAATAACTCCTGGTCTTAAAGGATCCTCCCTCCTCAGCCTCCAGAGTAGCTGGAACTACAGGTGTGGCCCACCAGCCTGGCCCTCTAGGGATTGTTTTAAAATAATGTGAGTGCCCAGGCTACACCTCAGACTGATTGAATATGAAACTTTGGGTGTAGGGCCAGGTCACTAGTACTTTATAAAATGCCACCACCAGGGAGGGAGTCCATTGTGCAGTCATGGCTGAGAGCTACTGATTCAAATGAATATGCTTCTAGTTTTAAGTGCAGCCCACTTTTATTGAGTGCTTATTATGTGCCAGGTGCTGAGCTAAGAGCTTTCCGTATATTGTATTATCTCATTTAATCCTTAAAGCAACTCTATGAATTGGCAACCATTATTAAGCTCATCTTATAGATAAGGAAACTGAATTTTTGTGAGATTAAGTAATCTGCTCAAGGTCATGTAGCTATTAAGAGAAGAACAGTGATTCAAACTGAGAACATCTGCCCCTAGAGCCTGAGCTTCCCATCGCTAGGCTACTCTATTTGTTACTATTATTTTTAACTGAAAACCACTGAGAACTATGTGAATTGAACTATTTGTATCATATACTATATTTTATTTTTAAAATTTATTTTATAAAATAGAGATGGGGGTCTCACTATGTTGACCAGGCTGGTCTCAAACTCCTGGCCTCAAGCAATCCTCCTGCCTCGGCCTCCCAAAGTATTGGGATTACAGGTGTAAGCCACCACACCTGGCCATATACTATATTGTATTTTATTTTTTGCTTTTGAGACAGTCTCAGTCTGTCACCCAGGCTGGGGTGCAGTGGTGCGATCTCCTGGGCTCAAGTGATTCTCATGCCTCAGCCTCCCAAGTGGCTGGGACTACAGACACCCGCTACAATGCCCGGCTGATTTTTGTATTTTTAGTAGAGGCGGGGTTTCACCATGTTGGCCAGGCCGGTCTTGAACTCCTGACCTCAGGTGATCTGCCAGCCTCAGCCTCCCAGAGTGCTGGGATTACAGGCGTGAGCCACCGCGCCCGGGATCAATATACTATATTTTAAATAAGGCAGGTAAAGTTAGTCACAAGCAATTTTCCCTAGATTTAATAAATGCAATAAATGCAGTTTTTCTAGCCACAGCTTTTTTTTTTTTTTTTTTTTTTTGAGATGGAGTCTCACTCTGTCACCAGGCTGGAGTGCAGTGGCACGATCTTGGCTCACTGCATTCTTCTTATGAATCAGATTCTTCTCAGACCTTTTCCACAGCTTTAGCACATCATAGAAATTCATTGTTTAAGTACACTTTCAGTTTGTTTTCTGTTACAGGTTTTCTCTAACTTAGTTTGACTCCACAGGTACTTACTGTTACACGCATCTGTATAAGAGACCACCTGAGCAGGCTTAGTGTGAGCAACAAGGCCGTGTATTCACTCGGGTGCAAGTGGGCTGAGTCCAAGAAAGGAGTCAGCGAAGAGTGGTGGGATTATCATTGGTTCTTATAGGTTTGGGATAGGCCGTGGAGTTAGGAGCAATTTTTGTGGGCAGAGGATGGATGTTACAAAGTACATTCTCAAGGGCGGGGAAGATGTTACAAAGTACATTCACAAGGGCAGAGAGGACGCATTGTCACAAGGGCAGGGAGGAAGTTACAAAGTACATTCACAAGGTGGAGGGGGAGACTGTATTGTCACAAGGGTGGGGAGGAATGTTACAAAGCACATTCACAAGGATAGGGAATAGCACAAAGTACATTATCACAAGGGTGGGGGAATGTCACAATGGCTTGACCATGGTGCGGCCAGCTCAGAGGAACTTACACTTAGACTACTAATATTAATCAAAGGCAAAAGTTCAGTATGACTCTTTTAATCTTAGAGGCAGTATAAGACAGTGGTTTTTATTTTTATTTCTTATTCTTATTTATTTATTTAACAGAGATGGTGTCTCACTATGGTGACCAGGCTGGTATCGAACTCCTGGCATCAAGTGATCCTCCCATCTCTACCACCCAAAGTGCTGGGAGCCACTGCACCTGGCCAAGACAGTGTTTTATCCTGCCTCAGCCTCCCGAGTGGCTGGGACTACAGACATGTCCCAGCATGCCTGACTAATTTTTTTTTTTCGTATTTTTAGTAGAGATGGGGTTTTACCATGTTGGCCAGGGTGGTCTTGAACTACTGACCTCAAGTCATCCACCTGCCTCGGCCTCCCAAAGTGAATAGTGTTTTTTAATATATGAACTTTGGAGATAGTCTGAATTCTAACCCTGCCACTTGTATGTTAGGTACTAATTAGTCTTAGTGTTTTAATAAACTGGAATGGGTTGCCTTCCTTCTGACTCTATGTATTCTGTCCTCATGCAGTAGAAGCAAAAAGGAATCAGTCACCTAAGGTGTTTTCAAATAACAACTACCACAACTTTTTCACCACTATAATAACAGCTGAGAGGCTTGCTATGTGCTATTTTTAATGCTTTTTATGGGTTAATTCAATTAATTATTTCAACAACCCAGTGAAGCAGATGTTTTTATTATCTGAAATTTGCAGGCAAGGAAACTGCGGTTCAGAGAGGTTAAGTAACTTTTCCAAGGTCACATAGATAATAAATGGCAGAGGGAAGTTTTGAATGCAAGCAAGTCTGACTTCACAAGCTGCACTCTTGACTACTTTCAAAATATTGCTTTTTTATACTAAACTGCCTTCAGTAGGAAATCCCACTGTGAGGTATTTATTCAAACCGAAGGGATACTTTTCCAATACCTCCAAAGCAATATTCCCAGGCTTTAGGGTTTCACAGGCTATTAAAATTTAAAAGAAAATTATGACAACTAACATAGATTTGCCATCTTTAAGTTTTCAAGATAAAGGAACCTTAAAAAGCAAACACCTCCTGTGATCATTTACTATTAGTGCAAAATAAATAACTTTTTTTTTTTTTTTTTGAGATGGAGTCTTGCTCTGTCACCCAGGCTGGAGTGCAGTGGTGCGATCTCGGCTCACTGCATCCTTTGCCTCCTGGGTTCAAGCTATTCTCTTGCCTCAACCTCCCAAGTAGTTGGGACTACAGTCGCCCGCCACCATGCCCTGCTAATTTTTGTTTTTGTTTGTTTGTTTTTTAGTAGAGACGGGGTTTCACCATGTTGGCCAGGCTGATCTCGAACTCCTGCCCTGGTGATGCACCCACCTCGGCCTCCCAAAGTGCTGGGAGTACAGGTGTGTGCCACCGTGCCGGGTCTAAAGGACAGTTTAATACCCAAAAAGTAGGGTGGACATAATCTAGAAATATAGCATTCGAATGCTGTATATATTTATATGTTGTCCTTAAATTTCCCACTTTTCTGAGGAAAATATTTGAAGACAACATTTTTCTTCCACTTTCTTCCTAATAGCTAGGTTAAGCCACTTGCATTTAAACATAATAACAATTTTAGTAACTTTTACTTGTCTTCCTAGCAAGAACTTGTATCTTCTGGTCTGGAGATTAACAGTGCTATTAATTAAAAGTTGTTGCTTTTTAATAAAAGGTGGAATGAAAGAGTAGGATCATTTGTTCCACTATATTGGCCCAAGGACTTAAGAGTCTCAGAGCATTTGCTTAAAATCTTCTCAGTCTAGAAATTTTGAAAGATGAAATAGTTTTGGGAACTAGCATTTCTTTCATCCAATGCATTACAATAGTAATTACACTGCTGAAAAATGAGAGAACATTCTTGTTAAAACCCAGGTTTTTTATAGTGACATTGTAATAGGGTTTATGTTTCTTGTAACTTTGATTCCCTCCAGAATCTGAATGCCTGAGTGTTTTCAACAGGGTGCCACATGAATAGAAATCTACATCTATGTGAACCTTGTGAATTTTTTATTACACTTTTTTTGGTCTTTTTTTTTTTTTTTTTCCTTTTTGTGGAGAATGGGGTCTTGTTGCCCAGGCAGGTGTCAAACTCCTGAGCTCAAGTATCCTCCCGCCTCCACCTCCCTAGGTGCTGGGATTACAAGCGTGAGCCACCATACCTGGCCATGAATTTTTTATTGATAACGTTGTGAAATAAGAAGCCTCAGCACTTACCATCTGCATTTTGAACTGGACTACAAATGTGAATTACATATAAATAGAAAACTTATTTGAAAGAATTTTCTTTTGTTAACAGTTTATTAGACATTTGTTTCATGTTGTGACTTTAGATAAATTAAATTTGAATATTTCATAATTGTAATCAATTCTCTTCAGCTTCAATTTTAATTCCTAATTGATTCAAGCCTATTAGCAAGACCCCTGGTGGTAGTCTGTTACATAATGTTAGTAAAAGGCCTGAGGTTTTTCTCCTAACAAACTTTGTGCTAGCTCATTAGACTGAAAATAAGATACTCTCTGGTAGATTCAGTGGATTGGATGCCTGGGTCCTAAGTTTCCCAAGCCAGGCATTATCACGTTTTAGGAGCTGCAAGGAAGTTAGAAGGATAAAGGAGAATAACTTAGGAAACCAAATAACTTCCTGTTCGTTGTGGTGATACTTTTCATGCGTGTCCGTGTGAAGAGACCACCAAACAGGCTTGGTGTGAGCAATAAAGCTTTTAATCACCTGGGTGCAGGCGGGCTGAGTCCGAAAAGAGAGTCAGTGAAGGGAGATAAGGGTGGGGCCGTTTTACAGGATTTGGGTAGATAAAGGAAAATTACAGTCAAAGGGGATTTGTTCTCTGGCGGGCAGGAGTCGGGGTCGCAAGGTGCTCAGTGGGGGAGCTTTTTGAGCCAGGATAGGACTTTCACAAGGTAATGTCATCACTTAAGGTAATGGCATCGCTTAAGGCAAGGACCGGCCATTTTCACTTGTTTTGTGGTGGAATGTCATCAGTTAAGGCGGGGCAGGGCATTTTCACTTCTTTTGTGATTCTTTAGTTACTTCAGGCCATCTGGGTGTATAAGTGCAAGTCACCGGGGACAAGATGGCTTGGCTTGGGCTCAGAGGCCTGACAATACTAGCCCAGGGTCCTGCTCCGTTCCAGTTCTGTAACCTTCACTCAGTGACTCGCTTCTGTCTCAATACAAAGGAAAGGTGTTATTTTTTCTTTTTCTCCTTTTTTATTTTGAGGCACGGTCTCGCTCTGTCGCTCAGGCTGGAGTGCAGTGGCGCAATCATGGCTCACTGCAGCATTGACCTCCCGGACTCAAGTGACCTTCCTGCCTCTGCGATAGTTTTTCATGGATGCTTCTAGCAGTTTTTTGGAGATATGGTGTGTTAGGAACAAACTGCCCCAGAAAGCTTCTTGGTACTGCCGACACTTCCCCCCAAACCTCTCCGTGCTGCCCACCCCACCCCTAATGCTCTGTAACTCTTCTCCTTCCCCCAAGCCTCTATACACTTCTAAGTCCTTATGAAGCCAGCCGACTTCACTTATTAGACCTTGCTGCAATAAACAAACCCCAATTACAAATCATCCGGACCGCACAGGGAGAGGTGATGGGAAGCATAAACAAACTTTACCTACATCCTCCTGTAATAAACGTCACAAGGTAATATGTGGCAAAATTAACCAGCAAACAACCCCAGGGTCTCTCTCCCCCATATAAACCCCTCATTTTGTAAGCTCAGGGGTGCCTCCTCTGTCTGTGGTGGAGCACCCGTCAGGTTAATAAACTTCCTCGGCTGACCTTGGGTCTCTCGTCCTTTCTCTCGGCTAATCTTATATGGTGATAGATTGGAAACTTTTTTTTTTTTTGAGACGGAGTCTTGCTCGGTCGCCCAGGCTGGAGTGCAGTGACCCGATCTCAGCTCACTGCAAGCTGCTCCTCCCGGGTTCATGCCATTCTTCCGCCTCAGCCTCCCGAGTAGCTGGGACTACAGGCGCCCGCCACCACGCCCGGCTAATATTTTGTATTTTTAGTAGAGACGGGGTTTCACCGTGTTAGCTAGGATGGTCTCGATCTCCTGACCTCGTGATCCGCCCGCCTCGGCCTTCCAAAGTACTGAGATTACAGGCGTGAGCCACCGCGCCCGGCCGATTGGAAACTTTTAAGAACTCCTTCTCCTATTTTGAGAATTCAGAAATTTATGTATAGCTTTCGTAAAATAGAGTGAAGACTCTTACAGACCTATGTTAGACTAGCAGGCGCTCAGTCTCTGTGGTCCGAGATAGAGCACGAAGATGACAGCGTATACGCATTTTGGTGCTGACGTGGACCTGGAGTGTGGACAGAGGAGTTACTAAGAAGAATCCCGGAGACCAGGATGTAAACTCTCAATTCTAATCAACAGAGGTGCGGGCTCCGGGTCTGAGACACCATTCATCTCACACGAGGTACGGCGATACCCGACACCACCCAGTACAACAGCTCTCTCTCCACCTGGAACCCGGACCCAGCTTGATTCGCGGGTCCTGGATGATGACATATCCTTGCACCTGGCGATGATTGGTTGGCGTAGAGGGGCGTCGTCCGCCAACGAGACGCGGAACCCGGACCTATGTTCTCGCGAGAGTTAGCGGCCTCCGGTGTGGGATGGCCGCGGAGCCGGGCGGAGCTGGCCTGCGGCTCCCGGGGCCGGCTCTCCGGCCGGAGACATGGCCCGGGGGCCCGGCCCGCTAGGCAGGCCTCGCCCCGATACGGTCGCCATGCCCAAGAGAGGAAAGCGACTCAAGTTCCGGGCCCACGACGCCTGCTCCGGCCGAGGTGGGCGAGGGGGGGCAGGGGCGCTGAAACATTTTGGGGCTGGCGGCTGGGAGGGGGCTGGACCGTGCCGAGGTGAGCGCTCGCCTGCCCGCGGCTGGAGGGCGGCTCGGTCCGGGGGCCTGCAGCGAGGAGGAGGTCTTGGCGGGGAAGACGCTGACCAGAGAAGGCCTCTTCCTTGAGGGTTGGTGCTGTATTGCAGTGACCGTGGCGGATTACGCCAACTCGGATCCGGCGGTCGTGAGGTCTGGACGAGTCAAGAAAGCCGTAGCCAACGCTGTTCAGCAGGAAGGTAAGCTTTGCGCGAATCTTTAAAGACTCATCCCGCGAAGACAGAACTAGGCATTTTATTTTCTGTTTTTCTTGCATTCATTTAGTCGTCTTCCTGTAACCGTGTTTGCTTTTGTCAGTGTTAACTTACATATTGGGGGGGAGGAGGATTAGTCAAGAGTAGCAATTTCTGTAGCAGAAATATTTTCTTTCTTTCTTTGCATTTAAAAACATGTTTGCATACTCTTTAGTTTCCACTGTATTCTTCTTGGTTATTAATCTCTTTGCTGTACTTCACATGTTTTACTCTGCAGTTTGCTTCCTTGTTTAATAACCTTGGAGTGTTCTTTTCCTTTTCCGGTGTTTCTCTTGCTTTCAGTCTGTTTGCTCATGGGTCTGAGACTTGTGTTTTATGACACCTACTGCCTCCAGCTCAGCACCAGGGTTAAATTGGATTCAATTTGTCTCAAACATTTCTTTGTAGACCTTATGAGACTACAAATCAGCTTTTATCCTGCAGGGTTTATAGTGGAAAAATTGTACACACCTTTTTTCTTCAGGGCTGAAAAGAGTTTCTGCAACTTTGGAGTCAGTTTGCCCATTGCTTTCCTTTTTTTTTTGTATTTAAAATACTAAAATCTTTATTTTTTTTTGGTGACAGATTCTCACTTTTCTCTCTCAACGATGTTTTTTTCCTCCCTTTCCTGAATGGATGCTGATACCTTGGCTAAATTGTTTGTATTTCTGGGTGGAGCTGTGTGCCATCTCATTCTCCTCTTATTTTCTTCTAGTAAAATCTCTTTGTGGCTTGGAAGCCTCTCAGGTTCCTGCAGAGGAAGCTCTTTCTGGGGCTGGTGAGCCCTGTGACATCATCGACAGCAGTGATGAGATGGAGGCCCAGGAGGAAAGCATCCATGAGAGAACTGTCTCCAGAAAAAAGAAAAGTAAGAGACACAAAGGTATGGAGCTTGCTCTCTTTTGGTTTATTAGACCTGCCTGTGGTGACAAATTGAAGATGTTACTTTCCCAGTAGCACAGGAGGAGATATAAGAGGTGATACGAGGAGAGTTTAAAGAAAACTTGGCTCTCCATAAGAACCTTGGTAGTGGGACATGATTTAATACACCTGGGCTTTCTTTTTTCTTTTTGCTTTTGTCCGAATTCGAGAGGGAAAGAGATTAGTAACGTGTTAGTAGAGTTCTGGAGCTGTGAACTGGACTGTAGTAGCCCTTCATTGAGAACATGTTATTATCAGGTGTAAAAACACATATGGCAATGTGAAAATAGAAGGCCTTTGCATTTCTGGATTTCTGAATGTGTAAGGAAGCAGAGATGTAACCAAAAAATGTTTTCCGAAATATGTGGATTTTATGTTACTAGTTTTGTTACACACAAACATAGACATTATCTTGGGCTTTTAAGTGCTCTACAATTAGTAATGCCTGCTTTATGTCTAATAAGTACTGTGGGAAGTATAAAAGTAGATGATTTTTTAATATCCTAATGGCAATGAAATGTACACAAATGAAACAAATAATAATAAACTGATGATATATAACGTGCCAAACCATCATTCAGATTCTGGGTTTTCCTCCAGATTTAATGAGTCAGAATCTCTTGGGGTGGAACTCAGAATTTTTTTTTTTTTTTTAAGACAGGGTTTTGGTCTCTTGCCTAGGCTGGAGTGTAGTGGCAAGATCATGGCACACTGCAGCCTTGACTTCCCATCTTAGCCTTTTGAGTAGCTGGGACTACAGGTGCTATGTCATCATGCCTGCTAATTTTTTCTATTTTTTTGTAGAGACAGGGGTCTCACTATGTTGCCTAGGCTGGTTTTGAGCTCCTGGGCTCAAGCAGTCCACCCACCTTGGCCTCCCGAAGTGCTGGGATTATAGGCATAAGCTACCATGCTTAGCCCAGAATTTTTAAAGCTAAAGTGGCTCTGATGATGAGCTACGTTTAGGTGAAAGCTGATAAATAATGGTGAGGCCGGGCGTGGTGGCTCACGCTTGTAATCCCAACACTTTGGGAGACCGAGATGGGCAGATCACAAGGTCAGGAGTTCGAGACCAGCCTGGCCAGTATGGTGAAACCCTGTCTCTACTAAAAATACAAAAATTAGCTGGGTGTGGTGGTGTGCACCTGTAGTCCCAGCTACCTGGGAGGCTGAGGCAGGATAATCGCTTGAACCTGGGAAGTGAAGGTTGCAGTGAGCCGAGATTGCATTGCGCCACTACATCTCCAGCCTGGTGACAGAGCAAGACTCCGTCTCAAAAAACAATAAAAATAAAAATAAAAATAATAATAGTAAATGATGTATGTATTTTTGGTCTCAGATTTACCAGCACTTTCACCTGTGCCTGAGAATCAGATAATAGATATTTTTATTTGTTAAAGTATATTGAAGTAATAATTAATGAAATTAATGGTATATTGCTTTGGAATTATTCTAGTTATTGTTAGTCATATCCCTCTTTTTCAGGATCCGAAAATTAATACAGGTTGAGCATTCCAAATCTGAAAAGCTCCAAAATTTGAAATTTTTGGAGCACTGACATGATGCTGAAAGGAAATGCTTATTGGAGCACTTTGGATTTCTGATTTTCGATTAGGGCTGCTCGACCAATAAGTACAGTCAAGATATTCCAAAATGCGGGAAAAGCCAAAATCTGAAACACTACTGGTCCTGAGCATTTCTGATAAGGAATACTCAACCAGTATTGACATTCTTCATACTTCTTTGTCCTTAATTTTTCACTTGAAATCGCTACTTATCACCATTCTATTAGGGATTTATCTTGTTGTTGTTTTGGACTCGCTCCACAGAATGGCTTAGACTTAAGACAAAAAATTGAGATAAAATTTATTCCTTTAAAGTGTACAATTCAGTGGTTTTAGCATATTCACAGAGTTGTGCAACCATCAACATGGTCTAAGTTTAGAACATTTCCATTACTCTAAAAAGAAACCCCATACTTATTAGCATCCCTTCTCATTCCAAACCCTCCTCCAGCCCTTGGAAACCACTAATCTACTTTCTTTCTCTACAGATTTACCTATTCTGACATTTCATGTAAATGGAATCATACAATGTATAGTCTTTTGCATGTAGCTTCTTTCATTTAACATAATGTTTTCAAGGTTCATCCATACTATGCATGTATCAGTATCTCATTCTTTTTTATTCCTTTTTATTTGGCTGCTATGAATAATGCTGCTGTGAACATTCATGGACAAGTTTTTCTGTGGACATAGGTTTTTTCAGTTTTGGTTAGATAGGAGTGAAATTGCTGGATTATACAGAAACTCTATGTTTAACTTTTTGAGGAATTGCCAAACTGTTTTCCAAAGTGCGTGCATCGTTTTATATTTCCACCAGCAGTGTATAAGAGTTCCAGTTTCTCTGCATCCTTATCAACACTTGTTATTGTCTGACTTTTTAAATTATAGTGGATGTGGATTGGTATCTATCTCCTTGTGGTTTTGATTTGCATTTCCCTGATGGCTAATGGTATTTGCCCATTTTTAAATTGGGTTATCTTCTTCTTATTATTTTTTTATTTTTTGAGACAGAGTTTTGCTCTTGTTGACCAGGCTGGAGTGCAATGGCGTGATTTCAGCTCATTGCAACCTCTGCCTCCCGGGTTCAAGCGATTCTCCTACCTCAGCCTCCCGAGTAGCTGGGATTACAGGCATGTGCCACCACGCACAGCTAATTTTTTGTAATTTTTAGTAGAGATGGGATTTCTCCATATTAGTCAGGCTGGTCTCCAACTCCCGACCTCCGGTGATGCACCTGCCTCGGCCTCCCAAAGTGTTGGGTTTACAGGTGTGAGCCACCACACCCGGCTATCTTTTTATTATTGAATTGTAGGACTTCTTTATCTATTCAGATTACTAGTCACTTATCAGATACATGATTTATGGCTTACAGGCTCTTAACCATAATTCATATTTTACTTCCTTCTACTTTATCTCCATTAGGTTTCTCCATTCCATCAGACTGGTCTTTTTTTTTTTTTCTTTTTAAATTTCTTTTTATTGTATTGTTTTAGTAGGTATAATGTATTTTTCTTCTTTTTTTTAAAAGCATTTTTTTTTAATGAAACATGTAGAAGAAGAGAGAATAGTCTGATTATAACTCCATATAACTATTACCCTACTTCAACAATGATCAACTCATGGCTATTAAAAAGTTTTTTTTCTCTTTCTTTTTTTAATTACCATTTTGTTTTTATGTGCTGTCAACTCACGGCCATTTTTACTTCAACCATTACTCCCCCACTGCATCTCACACACACACACACACACACACACACACGCACACACACACGGCCATTTTTACTTCAACCATTACTCCCCCACTGCATCACACACACACACACACACACACACACACGGTTATTTTGAAACAATTTTCAGATATACCATCATCATCTCTGTAAATATTTTAGTAGTTATCTTTTTTAAAATACCATTGTCACATCTAAAAGACATAACAATAATTTCTCAATGTTATTAAAATCTTGTTAGACTTTTCTGTTTACTATTCTCACATGTTTTGCTTTTCTGAGTCCCTTGGTTTCATGTTAGCACTTACCCACTTAACATGCTTTTCCTCTTAACCTATGCCTGTCAAAATTCTTCATGTCCTTCATGACTTATCTCCATGAAGCTTCCATTTACTGATTCTATTTCCTTCGTTTTGAAAGCTCTTAACAATTATGTATAAAACACTGACAATTCTTCATTATTTACTAAATTTTGTCTCTAAAGACAGAAAATTTGTAATAGCACTCTGCTTTGTAAAAGTCCTTATGGGTCTCAGTAGAGGAAGTTTTTGTTTGTTTTTTTTGGTTTTTGTTTTGGTTTTTTGAGACAAGGACTCACTCTGTTGCCCAGGCTGGATTGCAGTGGTGCAGTCATGGCTCACTGCAGCCTCGACATCCTGGGCTTGATTGATCCTCGCACCTCAGCCTCCTGCGTAGCTGAGACTACGGGCATGCACCACCATGGCTGGCTAATTTTTAAGTTTTTTGTAGAGACTGTGTTGCCCAAGCCCATCTTGAACTCCTGGGCTCAAGCCATCCTCCCACCTTGGCCTCCCAAAGTGTTGAGATTACAGGCATGAGCCACGGCACTCAGCCACAATAGAGGAAATTTTAATAGTCGTTTGCCTTCTCTTTCACAGAGAGAAGAGGTAATGTGGGAGAAAGTGGGGCTAGACATGGTAGACTGTATCTTGCATGATTACTGGAGATTATAAGAAGGATAAGAATTAGAAAAGATGATGATGTTTTAGACATATTGGGTCTCTGTTGTGAAGAACCTAACCAAATAACCTGATCTAATCATAGAGCTGTAGGAAGCAGTTAGCTAGAAAAGCGGGGGCAACTTTGGGGAGATGGTGTAGGGGCTTTTTCCCCAGGAAGGAAGAAAGCTGGTTATTTTAGGATAGTTCTATGACTAGGTTTGAAGTAAGGGTTAGGGTTAGGATTAGCTCAGATTCAGGTATCTTTACAAAGCATGTGTATTACCTGAACCTGAGAAGTATAGTGAACATCAAGGTCAAGAGAATTAATGCTAATGAGTTCTGAAGAAGGAAGAGATAGGGACACTTTTTTTTTTTTTTTGAGATGGAGTTTCACTCTGTTGCCCAGGCTGGAGTGCAGTGGCACGATCTTGGCTTACTGCATCCTCCCTCTCCTGGGTTTAAGCAGTTCTCTGCCTCAGCCTCCTGAGTAGCTGGGATTACAGGTGCCCACCACCACGCCCAACTAATTTTTTCTCTTTTTTTTTTTTGAGACGGAGTCTCGCTCTGTCGCCCAGGCTGGAGTGCAGTGGCGCGATCTCCGCTCACTGCAAGCTCCGCCTCCCGGGTTCACGCCATTCTCCTGCCTCAGCCTCCCAAGTAGGCGGGACTACAGGCAGCCGCCACTATGCCCGGCTAATTTTTTTGTATTTTTTAGTAGAGGCGGGGTTTCACTGTGTTAGCCAGGATGGTCTCGATCTCTTGATCTCGTGATTCGCCCACCTCGGCCTCCCAAAGTGCTGGGATTACAGGTGTGGGCCACCACGCCCGGCCTAAGTGCCATCTCAGCTCACTGTAACCTCCACCTCCTGGTTCAAGCGATTCTCCTGCCTCAGCCTCCCAAGTAGCTGGATTACAGGCACGTGCCTGTTAATTTTTGTATTTTTAGTAGAGATGGAGTTTCACCATGTTGGCCAGGATGGTCTCGATCTCTTGACCTCGTGATCCACCTGCCCTGGCCTCCCAAAGTGCTGGGGTTACAGGCGTGAGCCACTGCGCCCGGCCTCCCTGTACCATCTTAAAGTCAAATTTGTTTCTTTCCTGACTGAAAATGTTTAGTGGGTGGAGACTTAAAGAGAAACCATGAGCAGGGCTTAATAGCATAAAGCTGGAATTCGGAGTCAGAAAATCTTGGTTCTATTTCCCTTGACTGAGTGGCGAGGTTTTGTTTTCTTATTAGTAAAATGGGCGCAATAATATTTTTCTTATTCCATTGAAGAATTATTAGAGTTGAATGATACAATGTGTGCAAAGGCACTTTTGAAACTTCAAAATGATGGTCAGGTGCAGTGGCTCATGCCACTAATCCCAGCACTTTGGGAGGCCGAGGCGGGTGGATCACTTGAGGCCAGGAGTTCGAGACCAGCCTGGTCAACATGGTGAAACCCCATCCCTACTAAAAATACAAAAATTAGCTGGGTGTGGTGGAGCGTGCCTGTAGTCCTATCTACTCTGGTGGCTGAGGCATGAGAATCGCTTGAACCCAGGAGGTGGAGGTTGTACTGAGCTGAGATTGCACCCCTGCATTCTAGCTTGGGCACCACTGCATTCCAGCCTGGGCAACAGAGTGAGACTCTGTCTCAAAAAAAAAGTTAAACTTCAAAATGGTGTTGCCAATAGTTGTTAAAGGCCTTAAGAACAAAACCTATTTACTTGGGCAACAGGAGGTAAAAGTTTCCAGCAGCTAGGATGAGCAGGAAATGATAAGTTTGAGGGGTTTCCTTGGACCTATTTAAAACCATTTTCTTAACTGTGCAATCCTTGGGAGAAATGAAATGATCGAGTATCTTTAGATATGTGTGTAGAAGATCAGAGATTATTCTTTTTTCTGTTTCAGAAGAACTGGACGGTGCTGGAGAAGAGTATCCCATGGATATTTGGCTATTGCTGGCCTCCTATATCCGTCCTGAGGACATTGTGAATTTTTCCCTGATTTGTAAGAATGCCTGGACTGTCACTTGCACTGCTGCCTTTTGGACCAGGTTGTACCGAAGGTGCGACCACAGAGAGCTCACTTTTATCTGTGTAGCTGATTTCATTACTGTTTGTGATTTGGAGCTACTCACTGGATGGTGATCTCTTTTCACTTTCTCTACTCCATGTCTGGGCATGACCCAGCTTTGGACTCCTTGAGCCCTTCTCTAATTTAAATTTGATATTATTAATTATCCAGGTAATTGTCTTCCATGTGGTTGCCTCCTTCCCCACTCCAGTATCCACTTTCAGCAAAACGTCTTGCTTCAAGTCCCAGAGAGAAGAGTCTTTGACTTTTCTTCAGAGGCTTACTTTAGCTAGAATGTTTAAAGCTACAGATGCCTATCTGCTCATCTTTCCAGCTGGATTAGGTGTTGCTTAGATTTGCTAGTTGTCTTTAAGTATTACAGTTTTTGTATTTATGCAGTCTTATGTATAGTTGTAGTGGTAAGGAGTAGGTAAATTATGTGATTAGTAAAAGGGCTAGTTTTTGATGCTAGATGTGGAAGTGTGGTGACAATTGTAAACTGTCAGGCTGTGGTGGGAAGGAATGTTGAAGTAGAAAGGAGTAGAGAACTCATTGTGAGATCTGACTGGAGAACCTGGTGGCTCTTCTCCAGTATAGGTTCCTCCAGGACAGGTTCTTTTTGAGCAGCTAAAGCATAATATACTGATACCAATTCAGAGTTTGCTCTTTTGTTCAGTGAAAAAGTGAGGACTTCAACTTTAAAAATGGATGGAGAACTGCAGGATTACAAGGCAAAGACGTAAAAGTTGCCAAGAGATCAAGTAGCACTGGGGACAGGCTACCTACCAGCCAGTGGATTAGTGCAGTAAAGTTCATACAGAGACCAGGAGTCTTAGAAAACTGACCTAGAGCAGGAGAGACAGGTCACATATTGGTAGGAGTAATATGTTATGTTTCAGGCACTACACGCTGGATGCTTCCCTGCCTTTGCGTCTGCGACCAGAGTCAATGGAGAAGCTGCGCTGTCTCCGGGCTTGTGTGATCCGATCTCTGTACCATATGTATGAGCCATTTGCTGCTCGAATCTCCAAGAATCCAGCCATTCCAGAAAGCACCCCCAGCACATTAAAGAATTCCAAAGTAAGTGAGAATTTGTGTTGGGGTTTGACTAATGGACTCTTGTATGGTAGGCCTGTTATCATGGCTTGTCTCCAGCTTCCTTGATGGGGAGGGGTGTAGGTCCCAGGCTGCTAGGGGACTAATGTAAACTTTCAGGGCTCAGAGATTTCACTTCTCCAAGACCTTTCTGCTGTGCTGGCTGGCTTATCTTATACTTACCTTAAAGCTTTCTGGTGCTTTTAGTGTATTCCTTGTTCTTTTTATTTTAATTTATTTTCATACGTTGTACATTGGACCACTCTAGATATAATGGTTTTGATGGTTTGGGTTAGGAAGAACATAACTCAAATGGTAGATGTATGCTGTAATTTTTAAGAGGGGCTTTAAATCACGGTACAGAGGTATAACATGAACATCTCACTATTTTTCTCTTTCTAATGCAACCTTGACATCAGGGATTCCCCTTTATTGTTGACCTCCTTAAGGATTCTGGTGTAGACTTGACTTCTGTAGCATTTGGAAGTGCCCTGTGCCAGGCTATTGCCAGGCTCTGGTAGGTCATCTCATAGACTATAAGGTACCCTGATTCATAAACCTTAGTTCTCTCAAGTTCTTTCTGTGTTCTAGGCTCTTTTTATCTCAGGATTTCCCTGATATTTTATATTCATATATTTATATTCAAGTTTCTGTCATTCTTCTGATTTGTAAATATGTCTACTAGCCTTTGGTCCATTCTCTCTTTTTCTCCTACCTGATGAAATTACTAAATCACCTTTGCCAAACAAGGTTACTCTGTTCCTACCCCAAATCTGATGTTCCATAGCATTTCCCATTCTCTTGTAGTTTGTTTTTATGGTATTGCACATTATATAATGATTCTTCTCCCCTAGTTTAGCTCTAGGGTGATCATATCCTACCTAATACATATTAATTAAAAGGGTACTATTGATTTCAAGATTATCGAGGTTCCCCCCAGCCTTGTAAACTGAGGTGGTCAGGGCCATTGGCTGAGCTCAATTTAATATCATGCTAACTGGTGGATTTAGAGAAGGAGTAGAATGCCAGGAGAGTAGGATTTCACCCAGCAGCTGCTTCTGCTTGTAATATGAGTGGACAGTGTATCTTCTCACATTTACAGTGTCCCTTTCCCCCAAAACATTTGATAGTATCAGATTAACTGTGGTGAGCATGGGGATCATCCCAAAGTTAGCCATGCCAGGAGTGAATCAATTGCTAGGAGCAGAGCAGCATTGGGCAAACTCCTCATGCTTGACACATCTTAGCGGCTCCAGTGCACAATGCAAGTGCTACTGCCTAAATTCTAAAATACCCCTATCTTCATATTCTTATCATTGTCTATTAATTTTTTTAAAGTGGACTGTAAAAAGCCAAAGTAGAATGAAAACTAAGGTCTTAATCCAAATAGTAAGCCCAGGCCATCTGGCTGCTGCTTTTGTGCCTTGTTAGAGATCTTCTGAAGAGGGTGTGGGGCCTGCAGTGGCAGGTATCCCATGCATGGCCTTGCCACTTGTATACCCATGATTGCGTGGCATTCAGGGAGTTGCCAGCATGCCTAAAGGAAGTTGTCCCATGTTCCTGGACTCCAGCTTTTCGTATTTGATTCCCCCTCTCTCTCTTTTCAGTAGCATAGCTTGTGTGGGACACTGGAGCCGTTGTGATGGCAGCAGAAGTGTTTTCCCCTTAAAGCCAAGCCCATTAATTTTGATGGAACAGCAGGACGTACAGGGCATGTCTGAAGGGCAGGACAGCTGGCACGGCGGACGACCCACCCCTTATCCCCTGGGAGGTACTTCACTTCTTGTGCTTAACCCTAGCTGTAGCCTGACTTTCACTGAGGGGCTTATTCTAGACAGAATTCAGCCTAGCTCTGTAGTTTCCTTACTGGCTGTCTGCTCCCAGAAGGTCCTGAGCAGTTTGCTTCTATTATAGGGCCAGCCCTCTCTGCCTACCTTATGGCCTTGTATCATCTTGCCTGGTGGCTGCTGGCTCTCCTTACATTTTAATGTAGAGGATTAGCCTGCTGAATCAGAGAGGATGCCCCAGTCTCTAGATACCATGTTTCTGTCTTTGAAGATAAGAACAATAGGAGCTGATGTCAGTAGCCTCTGAGGTTGACTTATATTGGTCCCTCCTGTCCTTATTGAACAGCTCTGGGATTGTCCGTTTTTATGTTGCACCAGTGTCAACTTGGGGGTCTATCTGTGCCAAAGTAAAATCTCAGCATTGGGACCGTGGCTGGCTTTAGAGCTGTCAAACAGAAAGGTTTTTGGTGATTATTTTGGTTATAGTGTATTTTGATTTTTTTCTTGGTTTATTTTATTTTTACTTTCTTATAGTGCTTACTTTTCTGGTGCAGAAAGATTGTTGGGAACAGACAGGAACCAATGTGGGAATTCAACTTCAAGTTCAAAAAACAGGTATGTGGTCTTCTCTTTGTTTTTCAGATAATACTTTGTTCTAAGAGATTTCCCTAGGTATCTTTCTTAGTCTGTTTGTGCTGCTATAACAGTACCACAGATTCTGGGTAACTTAAAAAGAACAGAACTTTATTTCTTAACAGTTCTGGAGGCTGGGAAGTCCAAGATCAAGGTGCTTGCAGGTTTGGTGTTTGGTGAGGGCCTGGTCCCTTTGCTTCCAAGATGGTGTCTGATTGCATCCTTCAGAGGGGAGGAACGCTTTGTCCTCACATGGTGGAAGGTGGAATGCCAAAAGGGGCTGAACCTGGTGTGAAGACTCCTTATAAAGGCCTTAATCCCATTCATGAGGGAGGGCCTCCCCAGTAGGTCACCTTCTAAAGGCCCCACCTCTTAATACTACTGTATTGGAGATGAAGTGTCCACATGAATTTTGGAGGAGACACAAACATTCAGATCATAACACTAGGCATGAAATTGCCTTAACTAAAATCAAACAGTGTACAGCCTAAAAATCCAAAATCTGAAATACTTCATAATCTGAAACGCTTCATAATCTGAAACTTTCTGAGTGCCAACATGATGCTCAAAGGAAATGCCTACTGGAGCATTTTGGATTTTGGGTTTGTGAATTTCAGATGCTCAACTGGTATAATGCAACTATTCCAAAATCTGAAAAAATTGGGAACACTTCTGGCCCCAAGCGTTTCGGATAAGGGATACTCAACCCGAAATGCCATGAAAACAAAAGGTAAGAGGAACTATGCTGTATTGAAAGACAAGGATAACAACCTACTGCAAAGAGTAAATCTTGAGTGGATCCTGGATAAGGGAACAAAGCTATAAAAGACATTTTGGGGCAATTTAGGAAATCAGAATGTGCTATGGATAATATGAAATAATTGTTAATTTTCTTATGGGTGATAATGATAATGTGGTTATATGTAAGTATATACTGAATTATTTAAGAGTGAAGTATAAATGTTAAGAGAACATATTAAGAGAATAGTTGCCAAAAGATTAATTGCAGTTACAGGATAGTGGAAGTCTTAAGTCACCATTACTTTGTCAATATATTTATATATTATTTAAACTTATTTACCATGAAAAAAAAAGCTTTCATTGTGGAAGGAGGAGCCTCATGTATTTCTGAATGTAAGCCTAAGAGACAGAGAAGACAAGTTACAAGAACTCTGCAGTTGCCAAGCCAATGAAAATTTTTTAAAACCTGGAAAAATTATGCCAGAGGCACATATATTGTTTACTAATCTGATTACTGGCCAAGCCTTGAACAGTGACAGTGACAGTATTACTCAAAAGACACCTGTATTATTACGTGTAATTATGATCACCCTATATTCTTATGTGGAATTATGAGCAGATATGGCAATAGGTTTATGGGTTTCTCTCTCACTCTGCATATAAAACCCATAAACCCATTACTAAGTAGAGGAGACAGGTGAAAACACATGGAATGGGGTGGGGTGGGGGTTGTGGGGATGGGGTTGGGGGTGCGGGGATGGGGTGGGGAGGGAGACGTTTTCACTTGTCTCCTCTATTTAGTATCTCACTGATGAGACACAAATACTGCTAGTTATTCCTCATGTGATGGCAGGTGGGTTACAGATAAGTTTGTCATTAAAGTAAACCTTATTTTCCTATTGATTTATTTCAAAAACATGGTTCTGGAGAAGAATTTTAGTTCTGATATCTTGCATTTAATAAGATCTGCACAGTCTGTGATACCCATTAGACATTGGTAGAAAGTCCACCATAGACCTTTCTGAGAAAGGATTGAGAGGCAGTCTTAGCAGTGGTGAAATGTGACTAGAAGCAGACACTAGGATTACTGTAGGAAAGTGAATGCCAAGATTTTCCTTTAGTTCCGAGACTTGTGATTCTTTTGTTTTATGGTGTGTGGAATGAGGTGGCCACTTCTGCTTCCATCCCTTTTGTGCAGCAGATGTTCTTTGGAGTCTGACAAGTTACAAGGAATTTGCAGTCTTTCAAACATTGTAGAACCTCTGGTAGAGGCCGTAAGTTTCCATTTCTTGTCAGATGGCAAGGAATACCATCTAAACGAAGCATAAACCCATTGCCACATTGGCTCATCCAAATGTATTTCCCCTTCTTTCAAAGGGTAGGTTTTCTTTGATCTCTGTATAGAAACATGTATAAAGAGAGAAGATAAAAGTGTATCTCACTAGCTTTAGTTGAGCCATAGGATTTTCTTTGATGGACTCTTAGAGCCATATAATGTTTCTTCTAAGCCATTGGATTAATTCTCAGTTCTCTTCAGTCCCCTAGGTTAAAGAGCAAGTGTACAGGAGGATTGCAGCCTCCTGTTCAGTACGAAGATGTTCATACCAATCCAGACCAGGACTGCTGCCTACTGCAGGTCACCACCCTCAATTTCATCTTTATTCCGATTGTCATGGGAATGATATTTACTCTGGTAAGTGGGGACTCAGGATGTCATTCTCAGCTCCTCTTTTTTTTTTTTCATTCTGAAAGGAGGTGAACCGCAGCTTTTTTTTTTTTTTTTTTTTTCTTTTTAAAGAGACATGGTCTCACTCTGTCACTCAGGCTGAAGTGCAGTGATGGAATCATCGCTCACTGCAACCTTAAAACTCCTGGGCTTAAGCTATCCTCTTGTTTCAGCTTCCCAAGTAGTTAGGACTACAGATGTGCGCCACCACCCCTGGCTAATTTTTATTTTTTGTTGCAGTGGGTGTCTCACAGCATTGCTAAGGCTTGTCTGAGACTCCTAGCCTCAAGCAGTTCTTCCACGTCGGCCTCTCAAGTGCTGAGATTATAGGTGTGAGCCACTGCATTCAGCTTTTTTATAGACTTTTGCTATATCTGAGGTTTGAAGGATATTTGTAAATTTAACCATGAAGGAAGGTATCTTTTTTCAAAAAAAAAAGTTTGAACTCAGTCCTGTATATTAGCAACAGACAGATTTGTGGAGACATTAATTGTATCTGAGAATATTTTACCTTCTTTCCTTCTTTGTAGGAAAGGGAATGTTTTTGCATTTTCATGTGTAGTGATCATTAATGATTGAGAAACATTATCCTATTAGGAAGAATGATGAGATACATACATGGGCACTGGATGTCAGGACCTTGAAGCATGCATATGGGGTTACAAATGGGATATTAAAATACAGGGTGACCAGCTCAGCTCTGTCCTTTGTGTGATATTATCACTGTTCAAGGCTTGGCCAGTAATGAGTAAACAACGTATGTGCCTCTGGCATATTTTTCCAGGTTTTAAAAATTTTTCATTGGCTTGGCAATTTCTTACATTCAGAAATACATGAGGTTCCCCTTCCACACTGAAAGTAGCTTTTTTTTAAATGGTAAATGATTTTAAATAATACATAAATATACTGACAAAGTAAAGGTGACTTAGACTTCCACTATCCTGTAACTGAAATTAATCTTTTGGGAACTGTTCTCTTAATGTGTCTGTTAATATGTATGTACTCTCTCTCTCTCTCAAATAATTTTGTATAATTGAGATCGTGTCATATATGCAGTTTTGTTTTGTTTTGTTTTGTTTTGAGACGGAGTCTCGCTCTGTAGTCCGGGCTGGAGTGCTGTGGTGTGCAGTCTCGGCTCACTGTAACCTCTGTCTCCTGGTTTCAAGTGATTCTCCTGCCTCTGCCTCCCAAGTAGCTGGGATTACAGGTGCCCGCCACCACACCCAGCTAATTTTTGTATTTTTGGTAGAAATGGGGTTTGGTCAGGCTGGTCTCAAACTCCTGACCTCAGACGATCTGCCTGCCTTGGCCTCCCAAAGTGCTCATTAGGGAGGTTTTCTTTAGCATAGTTTAAACATGTGAAGCTGAGAAGGCCTTATAAAATTCTCCTTAATTTTTTATATCTTTAAAGATTGGCTGAGTGTGGTGGCTCATGCCTGTAACCCCAGCACTTTGGGAGGCCGAGGTGGGCAGATCACTTGAGGTCAGGAGTTTGAGGCCAGCCTGGCCAACATGGCAAAACCCTGTCTCTACTAAAAATACAAAAATTAGCCGGTCATGGTGGTGCACGCCTATATTCCTAGCTACTCGGGAGGCTGAGGCACAAGAATCGTTTGATCCCGGGAGGCGGAGGTTGCAGTGAGCCGAGATCACATCACTGCACTACAGCCTGGGCAACAGAACGAGGTCCTTTCTCAAAAAAAAGGGTGTTTGTGTTATAATTTAGAGATTAATCTTGTGGCCTAGCCAGTATAAATTAGTCTGGACTGTTTCATTTCAGAGTGAGTGCTTGGAAACCAAGGTTGTGTCAGTTGGATACTGAATTTGCTTTTCCATTTCAGTTTACTATCAATGTGAGCACGGACATGCGGCATCATCGAGTGAGACTGGTGTTCCAAGATTCCCCTGTCCATGGTGGTCGGAAACTGCGCAGTGAACAGGGTGTGCAAGTCATCTTGGACCCAGTGCACAGTGTTCGGCTCTTTGACTGGTGGCATCCTCAGTACCCATTCTCCCTGAGAGCATAGTTACTGCTTCCCATCCCTTGGGGGCAGCCTCGAGTCTAGTCCATTAGTAATCAGATTCCAGTTTGGACAGGGTGGCTGCATTGTATATCTGGTTAGTAATGTACATGCTCTTCAGGTTCTAGGGCTCCTGTTAGGGGAGGGAGAAATGTTGAATCAAGAGGGAAAACAACTACTATGATTTATAAACATATTTTAATGTAAAAATTTGCATTTAAAAGGAGTGGCCCTGTTTTCTGTGTTAAAACCCCATTTGGTGCTATTGAGTTTGTTCTTTATTCTTTTATCCCAGTGAAAGTTGTTGATCTTGCTGTAGGGAAAAATTAAACTCTTTGAATCTCCAAACAAGGAAGTTTCAGCATTCCCTTATGGATCAGAGGAAACTTAGAGGCCTGAAATTGTTGCTTCCAGTTTAGCTGCCCCTCAAATTCAAGTGAATATTTTCCCTTCTCCCTTTACCCGTCTCCAGAAATAAAGCAGGTGACAGGGTTTTCAGAATCTTACCAGATTGACTTGTGTATCTTTTTAAAAAAATAATTTGTGATATTTATTGCATACATTTTCTTTTGCCAGTTTTGGATTTTAGGTTTTTTTTTGCATGAGGCTGATAGTGGTGATGACGACTTTCTACCCTTGGTACTATACTAGGAACTTTACATAGTATCTCTACTTCTCACAGTCTTGCAAAGGTGATATTATTCCCGTTTTATGGTTGAGAAAACGGAATTAGTGACTGTACCTATAACACCAGTAAATGCAGAGCCAAGATTCTGACCCAGGTCTTTTTGTTGTACCATAATTTTAAAAGATGAGTCTCATTTTTCTTGTGGTAGATGGTGGTAAAAGGGAGTAGGCAGAGTGTACATAGATTAAAAAAAGTAAAAGGGTAAGTAAAAAATTGATTGTGGTATACCTTATTCTAATCAGCCGAAAAAGTATAGAAGATTGATGAAATGACCTTTTAAATATGTATTTCTGAGTAAAATGTAAAACCAAGAAAGTTATTTCAGGAAGGATAGTGACACTTTGATTGAACTGTTGGAAAGGCATTTATTAGGCTAAAACGTCATTAACAAAATGCATTGCATGTTGAAACCAGCCTCTTGAACCATAAGCACTTAGCGACTTTGCTCTGCCCTGTACTGTGCTGCTTCTGCTGTCATCCTGTGTGCCTACAGAAGCCTGGTCTTCCGTCCATACAGAAATGCTTATGTCCTCCTGTTGTTTAGATGACTCCTGTTGTTCAGGTGTACTCTCAGAAGAGAATCACAAACGTTTTTCTGTTTTGCTAAGAAGAAAACCTTGCTGCTTGTCTCTCCTCCCACCCTCCACCATCCAGAATTAACCAGTGAGCTGGATATTACCTGGATATTGCCAGGAGGTGGGCATTAAGACAGTATTCTTTAAAAATGAAAATCTTGTGGAGGAAAATATTGTGAGGCAAACTGCTAAATTTGCGGTTTTTTTTTTTAACCATCTTCCCTAGGAATATTCTTAGAAAGCATCTGCTTAATTTTGCTGCTAACAGCTAACCTTATCCCACGTTGAGGGTGGTATTAAAACTGTACACACAGAGTGAGCCTGGGTCAGTCAAAAACAGAATTTGGGCATTTAAGTGGTAACAGACAAAAAACCTAAGGACAATGAGCACTTTGCAGATCTCTACAATGAAAAGTTGCCTCTTTGAGGCAGGAGGAGAGAAGCACAGTCCCTGCCTGGTTGCCTGAACTAAAGATGCCATGGAGCAGGAGTGTCTTGGTGCATTGTTCCCCGCTTAGGAGTACCTTTAAAAAGGGGGTGAAATAAATTTGGCTTAATAATTGTATTCTGACTCAGCTCTGAGTTTTTTCTGTCAAATTCCATGGTATGGTGACAGATACAGTACTAGATACTGCCTCAGCTCTCTCTCAGCATAATATTGACAAACATTTGGTAAAATGTGTTATCAGTGGTTATCTTGGCTTCAGCCTTCCTCTGCATTGGCTGAGTTGCCGTTTCTAGTATGATGCATGCTTTATTAGTGACAGGATGTGAAGTGTCTCAGGGATTTCCTTTTGGTGAGGACCCCAGACCACCCAAAGAATTAGAACTTTCTGGACTGCAGGTTATACACCGTGATTTTGCTGTCAAGCAACATAAATTGATCCTTGAACACTGTGAGAGTTATGGACACAGACCCTCACACAGTTGAAAATCTGCTATAACTTTTGACTGCCCCAAAACTTAATAGCCTGCTGTTGACTGGAAGCCTTGTTGATAACAAACAGTTGATTAATGTGTGTTTTGTATATGTAGTATATACCTTATTATAATAAAATAAGCTCGAGAAAAGAAAATGTTATTAAGAAAATCATAAAGAAGAGAAAATACATTTACTGTTCATTAAGTGGGTCATCATGTTGAGCAGGCTGACGAGTAAGAAGAGGAGGGGTAGTCTTGCTGTCTCAGGGGTGGCGGGGAAGGAAGAAAATCTGCATGTAAGTGGCCCTGTGCAGTTGAAGGCCGTGTTGTTCACGGGTCACAAATTCAGCTTCACTTACCCACCCCTCAGATCAGAATTACTCAGATTTCCCTGTCTTCAAAGAGACGTAAGGAAATTATGCCAAGTGGTGAATATATTGGGTGGAAGAGAAATGAGAGAAGGTTGTATGTGTCACTGATCTCAACTATAGCATTTGCTGCTGATATAGAACATGCTGTGTATATATCTATAAATACACACACGAACACATTGCATGTATATAAAAATTGTTCACACTTTTAGTGGTGGTTACTGGGTATTGGTAAAGGATTGAGTAGGCACTGTGATGAAACTTCACAAAGCAGATGGAAAAGATGCATTAATAGCCACAGGGGGCAGGGTAAGGGAGCAATTCAGGAAAATGGAGAGGCTTAGCTAAAATTTGTCAGTCAGGAATTTTGGCATTTGAGACTTGTTTTCATACTATGTATGTAATAGACAACCCCTTCATTTTGTAGTAACAGTGTTAGAACAGCCAGGTGCCTGAAGGCAAGCGACACAATTCACTGAAGAGCATACTACAGATGTAGTATCTGGATATCAAGTTTCCCCACTTAAAAAATGGGTGCGATCAAAGAAAAGCAGGATGAGAGCAAGCGTGAAAGGTGACAAACTATTGACAACAATTACAAGGCCGAGACTAAGGCCAATTTAGGGAACGGGCTGTTAGACTAGGAACAGGGGCGGGTTCAGAGGGAGGGGCAGAATGTGGGCAGCACTCCTGGGCCCTGAGACCCTCCTCCTGGGCCCTGAGACCCTCCTGCGGAGTAAAACCCTGGCACCTCGCCACCTCCGAGGCTGAACCAAGATGGCGCGCGGCCTCAAAGCGGCGCTCTCGTCACGTGCCCGGACCGGAGAGGCTTGGGGGCGGGAGGCGTGGCCTCAGTCGCGGCAGCCCGGCCCCGCCTAGGGGGCGGAGCCGGGGGGGGTTGTCTGCGGAGGAAGGGGGCGGGGCCTCGCGGCCGGGCGCTTGGGCGGCGGAGGCTGCAGCTACCTCGGCGCCGGCTCGGCTCTAGGACGTGTCGGGCTGCCCCGGTCGGGGGCGGCTCCCTGCTGCCTCCGAGCCTAGCCGCCTGGCCTTCGGCATTTGCAGGCAGGTGAGCGCCCAGAGCCTGGACTGGGGTAGGATGCGTCTTTTCCCCATCTCCAGCTCCCCTCGACAGTTTGGGGAGGGGTCTCGTCTATCGCACCTCGGGAAACAGCCCTTTTTGACTCCGTATGTGCTGTCTCCGGCAGGCGTCGGTACTGCTCCCCGCGCCGCCCCTCGCCGGCCTTTGCGGTGCCCTGTGCCCTTGGGGGTGAGGATGGGGGCGATGCCCGATCTGCGGGGAGGGCGTGGAGTGCGCCCTCTGCTCCATCGGCTTCGGGGGAGGGGGCCGAGTTGGCGAGTCTCCCGGTGGGAACGGAGCAGACTGCGCCCCCATTTCCCCTCCAGGAGAGTCAGAAAAAGCGCCTCTCGGCTCCGGGGCCAACCCCACTCCTTTGGGGACGCGATTCTGAGGGGCTGTGGTCTTCGCTCTTCGCGGGGGTCTTAATCCTTTCCGCGTTCCTCATAGCACCCCTGTTCCTGTCGCTAGCTCTCCATTCCTCGAACTGCCAGCCTCAGTCTGTGCCAGAGATGCCCCCATCTCCGCAGTGCCAGGGCGGTGGGGTGGAAGGAGCGGCCAACCCGAGGCCTGGTGGGGGTGGGGACGGGGTGGGCGCAACAGGAAAAGAGGGCTGGAATAGAGATGCCTGAACTGGGAGGGTGGGAGTGGGGCGCTGACTTACGTCCACGCAGTAGGGATGTTTTCCAGCGCAGATTTTGAGGTTTTGATGGTAGGTGGGAAGAGAGAGGTCGGGCTGGAGGACTTGGAGACATGGTGTAGGTGGTTTTCTTTGAGGAGGAGGAGGGATCCAGGACAAGGTGCCACTAGGAGCTGATGTCACCTTTGAGGAGAGGTGTGCTGGTAGTTTCCATCAGAGGAGCAGGAGAGTTGGGGCCGTTCTGTGTGGAGAGCAAGTGGTTAAGGAGGCTCTGCTTAGCAGGGAGATCCCCTCCTGGTGTGAGCTTAAGGGTCCCCTCCAGGAGCCAGGTTTCAGGGATTTCCCGTAGTCCTTTCCAGAGTTCTTGGATCTGGTACCTAGTACTTTGCTCAACATCCAGCAAACATTTATTGGACACCTACTATCTGCCAGATACCTAGCTCGGTGCTAGGTCTTCTGAAGGCAATTTACAGCCACGGAGCAGCTGAAAGGTACACATAGTAGGCACACGTAGCAGGTATTCTGTTAACACCTCCCTCACCCCCCACCCCCATTCTGTTACATTGCTGTTGGATTAGAAAAAGAAAGAACTGTGTCCAAGTGCTTTCAAACAGCTGTCTGAATTAGACTCCAACCTACACACCCCCTACCACTATTAACTGGCCAGGTAGTCCCAGGGAAGCTGCCTAAGCAAAAGGGCAGCTTGAATGATTTCCCTTGGTTATTTTCTCAGTTTTTGTCCTGAGGCTTGAGGAGGCTTCTTGGGGTAAATGGTATCTCAAAGTAAGGAGATAATGAATGACAAAATGGTTATTGGGGGCCAAGAATGTCCTAGACACTCTGTGTAGTGGGAGACGCCATCTCTGGAAGATGGAATAGTGTGCGGGAGGAGGGTGTGGAAGGGAATTTGCATCCAGTGGGGTTGGGGTTTGTGCTGCTGAGCATGTCGTGATGTCAGAACCATGCGGTGCAGGAGGTCTGGCTGCTGGGCTGTAAAGGAGGGCTGGAGGGGCAGGGCATGGCAGGCAGCCAGGCTGCTGGGTCTCATCTCTGAGTTGATTGCTGAAATCTTAGAGTTGGAAAGAGTTGTCAGGGATGGCTTGTAGGTCCTCACAGAGCCTCTGAGGATGGCAGAGCTAGAGCTAGGCAAGAGAATGAGTAGTCAGGCTGTGGTGGTGATGAGGTGGGGATGAAAGCTCAGCAGGGCGGGGGAGCTGGGTGCTAAGGGGGTTTTAAGATATGGGCAGCTAGCCGAGGCCTTCAAATGCCAAGGACATTCTCCCCTGGGCTTTAGGCCCTACTGTGTTGGCTCCATAGGTGAGTTGCTGTAGAAACAAGGTGTGGCAATTGAGTGGTATGGAGGGGGGTGTGTGTGTGTGCACGCGCATGTGTGAGTGTGTGTGCTTGTGCATGTGTTGGAGAGGAGGAGTGGTGAGGAGCAGGGAGGATTGAGGGAGTGAAAGCTGCCTCAAAGTCTGGGTCCTACGTAGGGAATTGAGAGAAATGGAGGGGAGGGAGTGGGGTCAGAGGGAGGGACAAGTGTGTATTGCAGCCACATGAAGTCACCATCTGTCCCCCTCTGGCCTGCTAGCTCACGGACCTATAATTAGCTCTGGAGGGCATACGGTGCTGGCTCACAGGAGCGTGGCACTTCGGGTGGCCAGCAGAGTGGAGGATTCAGAGGGACCGTGGTCCTTGATGCACTGTGGAAGGGGCTGCTTCTAGGGGACCCTCTGCATTTGCTGTACTGGGAGGGGCCTGAGGCAACTGAGAATGTCATGGGGACAGGGCTGGTGGGGAAAACAGCAGTGGGGGAAGGAGCTCTAAGCGAGGATGGCAGGAGACTCCAGGGCTGGGCTGAGCCTGAGGCCTCCCCGCTTGTTGCCTGGCTGCTGGCCCACTGCACAAGAAGCACGATTGCTGCCCAGCTCATTGCTCTGCTTTCAGAGAGGCTCGGGTGCTGCAACCTCGGGGCCTCCTTGAGGTGTCTCCATCCCCCCCAGGTGAAGTCAGCTCTAGCATGGAGTAGCCACCTGCCTTTCACTTGGTGGTTGAGAGGCCTTGGCTGGGGATGCTTCGTTCTGAGAGAGCTGGAGGAGAAGCTGCCACCAGTTAATTCCGTTGGTCAAACTCCAAGTGGTGCTCAGCACTGACCCCCTGGCTGTGCCAGAGACTGAGAGTTTGGTCACATGCGTCTCTGTACTGCTCTCCAGTGATTACATGTGTATCTGTGTTCTCTCAAGTAGCCTGTGAACTTTCTGTCTTACATGTCTTTTGCTTTCGTAACAGTATCGGATGCATGGAAATCACTCAGTAAGTGATCGTTGGATTGAATTGAAGAGGTCTGTCTTCTGATCCCCTGAGTTCCATGAAGCAGGGCCTCCTTGCCACTGGAGATATTTAACCTGGAGCAGCGAAGCCTCTGGGGACCGAGGACACTGGTGTTACATCCCTTTGGGGGCATTAGATTCTGTGGGCAGTAGATGAAGTGAAAACTCCCCAGTCTCTCATAAAGCATGGCATATGGGTTTATAACCATGAACAGTAATATGAATGTATAGATATGGTATATATGTATTCTATATTATATAAATAGATACTGTATGTACTACTGTAGAGTGATTTTACAAAGAGTGCATACGCACAATATGATTTTGTAGTGAAGTGTCAGATGAAATAGCTGATTTGATTTTAGAGGCCTTTATTGCTTATTTCGCCCAGCTGTTAAGAGTTGAATTCTCATAAGTTAGATATATACTTGATGTGCCTTCATGGCCACTGACTTCAGATAGATAACTGTCATTTCAAAGAGAGATGGGTTTTCCATTCAATTTAAGAAAAAGCTTCCTTAGAACGATGAAGCCTTCCTCATTTGATAGTGAGCTGCTTGTTCCTGAAGGATAATCAAGTCAAGACTGGGCTGCCAGGGATGTTGTGAAAGGAACTCCCACACAGGGTGGGAAGTGGCCTGTGTGACCTCCGAGAGCCCTTCTGAGTCCAGGTGTGAGGTGAGGCTGGATGGGAGAGGGCCTCGGCAGCTGCTTCAGAAGATGGCTCTCCTTTGGGAGTGGAGGCCTGGGGAGTGGGGCCGGGCCTGGAGCTTTGCATGAGCTGTTCCGTGAAGAGTGGGCATTTTGGGACACTCAGGGGGGTGACCCCAGCAATCTCATGGACATGGAGGCCTGGGCTTGGGAGATGGTGTAGTGCATCCCCGATGGGTGGGGGTAGGTAGAAAGATGGGGTGGCCCCAGTTCCATGACTTCAGCTCAAACTAGGCTAGTTGTGGAGTGCTCCAAATTTTTGGTCCTACTTTGGGGCAGAGCACCTGGAGCAAGTGGAGCTTTCATTCTTTCAGTATCACCCCATCCCTCCCTCCTCTCTTGCTTATACCTTCTCACACAGGTTCGAGGCCACACGTGGACTTACGCTCTCTCATGACCAGCAGTACACTTTCATGATCACACACGCATACTTGCACAAGCTCTCACAGCCCCCATGTGCTCCTGGGAGCACGTATGATGTTATGAATCCCAGATGCTTGTGCATGTATGACCACACACATTTACTGTCATGGCTGTGTACCCACACATGTGTTCTCATGACCACAATTAGATGCAGTCAAGATCTCTGATGTGCTTACGGATACACACATCTACACACTGTCATGAGTCTATATACCTACTTGCTCTCATGCCTATGCTCTCGGGACGCCATTCTTATGACCATACCTTTATACATAGACATACATACAACATATACTCTCTCTCTCTCGGTCCCCTTTTCCCCTCTCTCTCCCTATTGCCCAGGCTGGAGTGCAGTGGCATGATCATGGCTCACTGCAGCCTCAACCTCCTGGGTTCAAGTGATCCTCCCACCTCAGTCTTCCGAGTAACTGGGAATACAGGTGCATGCCACCATGCCCAGCTAGTTTTCATATTTTTAGTAGAGATGCGGTTTTGCCATGTTGCCCAGGCTGGTTTCTAAGTCCTGAGCTTAAGTAATCTCCTTGCCTTGGCCTTCCAAAGTGCTACTGCGCCCAGGGCTTATGCCCGAGGCATGAACTGCTACTGCACTGGCTTCTCTTCCTTTTTCATGGCCACACATGTATAGCATGCGTTCTCATGATCACACACACACTCTGTTGCATGAAGACACATGACACCCCCCCATTCCCTTTTCATACTGCCCCCCACTTCTGTGACCACATACAAATGCATGTTTTTTATGATGCCTACATTCCTCCCTGCAGTTCTGTACTCTGGGCTTTTTACACCTGGTGCCTATTAGCACTCTGGACCCATCCCCTTCTCTGCTCTGCGATGGCTCCCTAATCTGATGGGTTGATCTACGAATGCGGTGACTTTGAGCATTTTTTTTTTTTTTTTTTTTACCACCAGAGGACCCTGTTTAATATTTGTCCCACATGGATCCCTAGTTTTGAAATATTTTTATTCTCCAAATTTGCTATGCTTATTAATTTGTTTCTTCTTCTGCAAACATTATTTGAGGACATTTGTGTTGATTAATGGCTCTGATTAGCAGAAGATGTCTAGGGTTTTCTCTGGGAATGTACTTAATGATGTAAGTTCAGCAAAAGCTGTGTCTGTATTTGGTGGTGCAGACTCATATTTTGACTTGGTAACTGTATGATCACTATTAGACATTTGGAGTGTGGAGAATAGTTGGTTGGCTCCTGGTGTTACTTGTGTAGCGTTCCCAGGGTTGTCACTGTTGCACTGATGTACAGCCTTTCTGAGAGAACGTGTGTGTGTTTGTTTTTTTAGCAGGGGGCTTCTGTAGACAATATTTAAACTAGGGATTTTCTAACCTCTTCATGGACTTGGAATCCTTTTATACAATTGAAACCTTAATCAGATGTCCCATAAAACGGACAGATTTGGAGTCGATGGTTTTAAAGTAAGAAAAGGGAATTTAGAGCCTTTTGAGTTTGTCACACCTCTTCACCCTCCTTTTGGCCTTGGACTTCCCCTAAAGGTACTTTGTCGTAAAGCCTAGTTTGCAAACACCAGTCTTAAGTTAAAGAGGTAGGTGTGACGTCTATAATTTTGGGTACTTCAGAAGAGGAACTATTTGCGGATGGGGGCTCAGAGGCTTGTAGTTCTCCCTTTCCCGCTGGGTTTTTTTTTTTTTTTTTTTTTTTTGTTGTTGTTGTTGTTGTTGTTTTTGAAATAGGGGCTTGCTCTGTCACCCAGGCTGGAGTAAGCAGTGTGATCTTGGCTTACTGCAGCCTCCGTCTCCTAGGCTTAAGTGATCCTCCCACTTCAGCCTCCTGAGTAATTGGGACTACAGACACATGCCGCTGTGCCCAGCTAATTTTTTTTATTTATTTATTTTTTTGTATAGAGGATGTCTCACTATGTTGCCTATGCTGGTCTTGAACTCCTGGGCTCAAGCAATTTCTCACCTCATCCCCCCAAATTGCTGGGATTAAAGGCATGAGCTACCATGCCTGGCCTTCCCCATTAGTTTTGACATTAGTCCTCCTAGGGTGGCAATGGCAAAGGTGACCATATGGCCAGGTGAAACCTGTGTTCTGATGTGATTGTTAACAGTGGTTTATTGTCCAAACCATGATCCTCTTGGTTTAGAGGGTCATGGTTTGGACAGTAAGTTCTGTGCTCACTCAAGTGATAGGCCATGTCTTGGGAAAAGGTGGCCCATGTCTAACTCCTGGGGAGCAGCTGGAGAGCTGGGCTTCACAGACTCAGGCCCAGGGGAGCCTGTCTGAACAGATGCTTCCTTCCGTGTCCCCTGAATGAGCCTGGCATTAGGAGGCTGAGTGTATTCGGCAGCTGGTACTAACCTGTGCTTGGGCGGCATTTTATACTTCTCAGAACTGTTTCATGTCTGTTACCTCTTTGAGCCTCTTGACAACCTGTGAGAGCACTGGAGCGTATTGTGTGTTATAATGTTCATTTTCCAGAATTGGGAACCTGAAGCACAGAGGGATAAAGTGTCACTGCTAGTCGTGTCGGGGGCGCAGAGAACTGGATGCTTTTGAAGGGATCTGTGGCTAGCAGTGGAAACTCTTAAGTAGGGCTTTTCCAAGAGTTTTTTCTCTGGGAATGGCTTCCTGTAGCCAGAATAGATTTTTAATTTTCTTATTGTAGTTTGGTGGGCCCAGCCTTGAGGCGCTTTGGGAGCCTAGGGTGCTGAGAGTTCATTAACACTTATCGAGTGTTGCTGGGTGCTGATCTCAGCACTTTGTGTAGGCTGACTCTAGACATCCTCTGTCCCAGCTGTCTGAGGTGGGTACTGTTATCATCCCCATTCACAGAGGTTGGGGAATGGAAGCTCAGAGAGATTCAGGATCTTCCCAGGGTCACCTGCATGGTCAGTGGGCATGACAGCCTTCAGAATCATCAGCTGCTCTGGAGTCTGCCTTTCAAGACAGGAGCAGCCCCCATCTTGCTCTCAAGAAGGTTTAATTTTCAGACCAGGTGTGGTGGCTTACACCTGTAATACTAGCACTTTGGGAGGCCGAAGTGGGCAGACAGCTGAGGTCAGGAGTTCAAGACCACCCTGGCCAAAATGGTGAAATGCCATCTCTACTAAAAATACAAAAAAAAAAAAAATTATCCAGATGTGGTGGCATGCACCTGTAATCCCAGCTACTCGGGAGGCTGAGGCAGGAGAATCACTTGAACCCAGGAGGTGGCCATGTCAGTCCTGTTTTGGAGTTCCCTTTCTTTGAAGTCAGTCAGGGATGGACTGCCCTGGAATGACCATCAGCACAGGTCTGTTCAGTTCCATGTGTGTTAGGGCCCTGTGTTAGAGTACTCAGAGATGGGTCTACAGATGAGATGATGTAAAGTAAGAGAAATCCCATGAAGAGAGGTATAACTAGAGGGCAATGCTGGGTCAGCAGAAGGGCAGGTCTCACACACTGGAGGGATCAGAAGAGACTCCATGGAGGAAGTGGTGTTTGAGATGAGCTTAGCAAGGTGATCTAAGCTCATGAGACCAACATGGAAAGGGAGATGAGAGGCAGGCCAGTGAGGATCTGGACAAACAGTAGCGATAGGTGCGTCCTGGGAGCAGGCCTTAGTGAGCAGGGCTAGGGAAGGGCTAGGGAGCAGCAGGAGAGGAGGTAGGGCTGGATTTCTGGAGGAGAGGATGGGTGAGGGCCAGGCTTCTGGGGGTGCAAAGCTGGACAGGGAAGAAGGAGAAGCTTCTGGGCAGCCTGAGGCATGGGCAGCTGGGCTGCAGGCCCATGTTGGGGAGAATGTCTGAGAGCCCCAAGGATGAGGGCTCCGAAGAGTGTCTGTTTCTGCAGTGCCTATGGGAGTAGGGGGCAGTGGGGGGAACTCAGGGAAGTTGCCTACAACTTGGTGTGGAGCCAGCTAGGGGCTGGGAGCAGAGATTTGGGTGCGTGGAGGATGGGGCCTTCCAGTGGGGCCTTTCAGTCACCCATGGCCTCATGACCATGTTGGCTGCTCTGCAGAGGCCTTCCCCAGGCTGGAGGAGGAGAAGGACAGGGAAGGCCGAGGAGAGCTGTCCTCCGGCTGCCATCACCCTGATGAGGGGTGGGAAGGTTTCTTGGAGAAGACATGAAGTCTGAAGGAGTTGTCTTTACCCTCTCTCTTCTTCCTCCTTCTTCTACCCCTCTTTGGCACGAGACAGACAGATTGAATCCTGGTTCTTCATTTCACTAGCTGCATAGACTTGGTTACATGACATTGCATCTCAGTTCTCACTTATGTGAAATGGGAAGAAGAATTACATCTTCCTTGCAAATAATTATGAGGATTAAAATAAATTAATCCATACCACTTGGAAGCACAGTGCTGGGCACACGGTAAATGTGAGTGACTTATAGCAGCTCTGGCGACCACTATTTTTCTGGAAGACCCCCGCCCTCCCCATTTCTTTAGATCCTCCTCTGACCTCCAGCTGGGCAGGTGTCCGACCCTCCTCTTTTCCCTCGTGGCTGCCACCTGGAGGCTCCCTTTTTGCCCAGCTGAATAGCCCCTCAGACACTCCTAGCAGCCCTGCCCCGGGCTGTGGTCTCCGCAGGGGCTGGCAACCTTGCCTTTGTCCAGCTCTCTCCGTGGCCAGGCCTGCCATCTGGTAGGCAGGAGGGAGCCAGGCCTGTATGTGGGGCCATCCAGAGCAACAGACCCAAATGCCCATCCCTCCTGTGTGTTAGGAAAAGGTGGGGGTGACTTTTGGGATGCCAAAGAGGCCCCCAAGTTACCTCTTCTGTGTTTCTAAAGGCCTAAGGCCTACTTTTTGTCCAATCCCCCACCCCCCCCACACACACACTCACACCCACTCACTCTTGAGCCCTCTTCGCTGTTTCACAGCCTGCCCACACTCCTCCCCGGCAAAGCCCCTTGCAAATGCTTGCTTCGGGGACTGGCAGCTTTCGCCTCTGAATCAGGACCTGTGAGTGTTACTTAGAAATTGTGCGGGAGTTGAGGAGGCTTCTGTTAGGCTGAGATGATAATTGCGCTATTTAAAGACGGCCCTGGAGCCAGAAGGAGCTGGAAGGAGCCAGGTGCCCCACGTGGCTGTCCTGGGGCTCCCTTCTGCTCACTGTGCCTGTGCAGCAGACAGGACAGGGGCAGGAGGTCCTGGACAGTCATCTCAGGGGCATCTGCCTGGCAGTCCTCTCTGGGCTATCTTCAGACCAGCTCTACATGATGCCATTTGGCCAGGGGAAGTGGAGTTGCTCGCTGGCACCTGGTTTAGAGAGAGGCCAGGAAAGGGCTAGTGAGAAGAGAAGCAACCAAAGCCAGCTTCTCAGTTGCTAAAATGACCAGGAGGATTTGGGGAGGCCAAGTTGGACCAGATAGCCAGTACCTCACAGTGGTACTGAGGTCTTGTTCTTCCTGAGAACTCCAGCACCTTTCCTATAAGCAGCTTTAAAAACTCCACCCAAAGGCGGCCAACACTAAGGTAATTCACATTCCCGTGCAATCACAGGGTGCTTTCTACTCTTCATTTGCTGCCCAGCCATGATCTCATCCCTCTAAGGTAGGCAGAACCAGGGTTGTGGGTTTTATCTTGTAGCCAAAACCTCAGTAGGTGATAACAAGCCTGAGGTCAGCCAGCTGGTCTGTGGCAGGACTGTACTCCAGTCTCCTGAGTCCCTGCTCTGGGCTTCTTCCTTTATGCTATGCTACGGGCTGCCTGGGGATCTGCTGGGCTGGGGCCATTCCTGGGATACCTAAGCTCCTTCCTGGCACACTGCAGTCTTCTCCAAAGTTAGCCTCTGCCACAAGGGGCCCCTTCCCTAGCCTAGTCTTCTCTTTTGGCCTCTTACGGCATCTTGGTGTGTGTGGAGGGGTGGGGGAAGATGGGGAGGTGGGCCTGGATGTGGCTGAGCTTGGGAGGGTAGGCTGGGGCCATATGGCCTTTCAGCCTCAGGGTGGAGGGACCTGGGCATGGTGGGTGGGAGAATTGGAGGAACGGCTGTTATCAGCATCAGGGAGATGGCAGCTCTGGACAGACTGGGGCAGCAGCATCTCCTCTCCACTCCCAGCTGCTCTGAGGAGCAGGGAGGTGCGAGTAGGCTGCCCTGGCAGCAGCAGTGTTGGGGAAAGGAGGAGGCAGACCAAGCTTCTACTTTATACTTCTGTAGCCTTCTGGGACCCTGCCCTCCACAGCGGCTGTCTGGCTTGGGGAAGGATCCCCTTGACCAGAGTTTGTGTCCAGTTTCTATGCATGGGAGTGTGTATGTGGCCACATGTGTATCTGTTCTAGGTCTCTGTGTTTCTGTCTCGGGGCATGTGTGTGTGCATGCCCACATGCCTGCTTGCACTACTACGCCCTTCTGGGAAGGGCTGCGAGTGTGAGCTCTGAATTTTCAAGCTGGTGCACTAACTTTCCTTGGATCTAGACCCCACGTTGCTCCCTAGTCTCCCTCTTTCTTTCCCCTGTTTCTGCCTAGAGCATCAGTACTCTGGGGAGGGGGTCCAGGTAGGAGAGGCCTGGCCCTTCTCTGTTTCCCCTGCTGGGTTCAGTCCTGCCACAGGCCTGTGCAGTGTCTGACCTCTCACCTCACACTGGGTCCTGATGCTTCTTGTCCACCCTGACCCTCCTAGTCTGCCTGTTATTCTCACCCCAAGGGTAGACAGAAGGCTTTCCCTGTGTCTCCCATAAGATAAGAGAGAGGGGAAGGAGGGAAAACGTCATTTTTGGGCCACCTCTAGTGTGCCCATTGCTGTGCTGGGGGCTTCACATCCCTTCTCTCCTGCAACTGGGGCCTCTGAAGACAGTCCTTTCTGAAAAACGACTAAGGTGGTAGCTTTCTAATGTAGACAGGGAGGTTGGAATCTGATTGTAGGCAGAGAAATCCCCAGCTGCATGCAGCCTTTTTCTCGTTACTTTCACGTTACTTCATCGCCGGCTTCCTTTGCTCTGACCATTGGGCCCCTGTGCCAGGCTCAACGTATCAGCAGAGCCAGGCTATGCACATGCTAACTGACATCACTGGTGACTTCTGCAGTGTCAGCAATGGGTAATGATGCCGAGAGAGCAGATTCTCAGCCATGATAGGGGCCACACTGTAGCCCCACCGTAGGAGAGTGGCACCCTGCACCTCTATATCACCCCTGGGTTCCTTTCCATCATTCAGTCCCTGCTCCGATGCAAAGGTAGGAGGCTGTGAACTCCGAATCCAAGCCTGCTGTCTGCTAGGCCTGCGTGCTGTCCTCCTTGGCACATTTTGGAAGTGGGGAATGACTTGAGCTAGAGCATCCTCCCTGAATTATGGGCATTGTAGCAGGTCAGGGCTCTCTGCCTGCCCCAGTACCCAGTCTGTGCCTCTCCAAACCCTTAGCCATGTTGTGCCAGTATCCAGGGCAGGAACTACTCTGCCCCTGTTTCCTATGACCCCAAGAGTCCAGCCTTCAGGACTCACAGCCACTCCCACTAAGAGTCCTTTCTACCCATCTGCATTTGCCTTGGTTGGCTTAAGTGATGGGGAAAAGGTTGGAGGTGGCACAGAGACCCTATTTCCTCCCCTCCAACCCCCAGGTCTCAGGAGGACTCTGGGCATCCTGCCAGCTGCTCCCCTGCCGCTGACTGAATCATTTCTATATTTGGCCAGTGATCCACATGGTAGGGGAACCACTGCCACTGCGGCTGCACTTCTGACAGCTGTGGGGAGCAGGGGGAGGCAGAGGCTGGGCAGTAGGTATGTGCATTCCTTGGGAGAACTAAGGAGGTGCCATCAGAGTGAGTAAGCCTGGAGAAGGGGCATGCACCAGCACCTCCCTCTCCTCCCCCACGTTCTAGTTAAGGTCCTGTCTCCTCTGCTCCACCCCCTCCCCGATGCCCTTCTCCACCCAGTTGGTACTCACAGCAGTCTCTTTTCCCACAGACACACTGCCCTCCAGAAACGATGGGTGTCGCTAGATCCAGCTGGGACTCTGCCAGCCTCCGGCACTCAGTCTAAGAGAAGGGCCATCTTCCAGCCCTGCTGTCCCTGCCTGTCATGGCCACATTTGGCTGCTGTCTGCATGTCTGGGGACACAGGGCACCCAGCCCCAGCCCTGAGAAGTTAAGCCAGGCCTTCTGGCTCGGTTCCACAGGGGCACTCCAGACCCCAGGCCCCTTTCCGAGCAAAAGCAACTGATGCTATGGGAGAAGCCCCTGCCCACCTGTCCACTCGCCTGGCACTGCCCACTCTGAGACCCATGCACTGGGTTCCCCTGGAGGTGCCAACCCTGTGAGTCCCTCCCTGTCCCCTGACGCTGAGAAGGCCCTGCCCACCCCCACCATGTGTGAGGTGATGCCCACAATCAATGAGGGGGACCCCCTGGGTCCCCCTCATGGCGCCGATGCTGACGCCAACTTCGAGCAGCTGATGGTGAACATGCTGGATGAGCGGGAGAAGTTGCTGGAGTCTCTTCGGGAGAGTCAGGAGACCTTGGTGGCCACACAGAGCCGGCTCCAGGATGCCCTACACGAGCGGGACCAGCTCCAGCGCCACCTTAACTCCGCCCTCCCCCAGGTAAGGCCCGAAGGCCTGCGTCTCTTTTAACCCCTTTCCTTTCCCTAGCCCTGCTAGATCCACTGGGCCCTCAGCCCATCTGCATCTATTTGCATATCAACAATTGGAATTCACCGAGCGTTTACTCTCCTTCATCTCTCTACTTGAATTCTTTCCCTGTCACTCCCAAGCTCCTCAGTCTGGAAGGTGAAATGGATGGAATTTGATGTGGGTAGAAAAACGCAGCCATAGGTGTCAGCTACAGTGAGCTCAGGCGGCCAGTAGGTGGCACCCTAGACTGGAAAGAAACCTTCTCCCTGCCTACTCCTCTCCAGTGCCCTATTCTTGGAGGTGGGTGGGGAATCACAGACAGTAGAGACGGGAGAAGTCTTAGAGATCGTCTCGTCCAGCTCCGTTATTGCATAGATGAGAAAAGCAAGAGACATCACATGGAAGATGATAGGCAGGGCTGAATCTAGCAGCCGGATGTCTCAACATCCTCTCTCGCACTCCTCAACAGACAACCACCAGCTGTCCTGTAGTCCCGTGTACTGTGTCCTTTCTGTGGACCAAGCACTTTGTAAGGATTCTCTCACTAAATTCTTACAACCCTGAAGTTGGTGCTGTTACTACCATCATCCCATTGTACAAATCACGGAACTAAAGCTGGGGAGATGAGTAAGTTGCTCGTGGCCATCCAGGTAGTGTGTGGTGGAGGCGGGAACTGAGCCTGGGGCTAAGTGCCTGGAGAGGTCAAGTTTCTCACCACTGCACCTATTTCTCCCTCACTGCATTGGCCTGAGAGCTCCCTGCTGATGCCTGCTTATCACCCACTTGGTAGATATTCCAGGCATGGCACATGCTCTGGGGATGCAGGAGGGAGCAGGAGCCTGGATGATTTGGTTCTTGGGCTGTTTAGCTGCTGCTTGTCAAAGAAGCTGTGAACTCTGCCTGATAACCAGGCCCAGAGAGGGCTGGGGGTTGTGTGTCTGTGAGACAGTGCTCACAGTGACTGTGGGAACATCCTGCCCTTTCTGCCCCTCATATGAGTGGAGAGATGGGTATTGAAAGCCAGCTCTGGACACACGGCATAGCCTACCCTGACCCAGTGGGGGCGCTGCTGGGGTTGGGAAGGCAGCCCTGAGGAGCCAAAGAGCTCAAGCCTCAGCGCCAGGACCTTCCCGGTGTGTGGGGAAGAGAACCAGGGCTGGGCCTGAGTGGGTGAGTTTCCTACACAAAAGTGATGCTTGGTGGACAAGAATACGGAGCCCTGGTGAAGCAGCTGGGTGGGCAGGTGGGGACCTCCTCTTTCACTGTGCATGAGGCTCTGAACTTGCCCTAGAGTGAATGAACTAGTTCCTGCCACCAAGGAGCTCATTGACTAGGAAGGAGATACACAACCCATGTGACCGGAGAGAATGCAGAGGAAGATAAGAGAGGCCCAAAAGGGTTATTAAGCACAGTATCAGTGATAAAAATAGCTGCCTTTGATGGGCTTGGGCTAAGTGCTTTCTATACATTGGCTCATTTGACTCTCATACCAGCACCTGGAGGGAGGACTGTTACCTCTGTCTTACAGATCAGAGAATGAGGCTCAGAGAGATTAGGTAACTTATTCAAGATCATACGGCTAACAGGGGCAGAGCTGAGATTTGATCCCAGTCCTACTTGACTTCCGACAATGAAGCTTCATGAGGGCAGGGGTTGTGTCTTTCTTGTCACTATATCCCCAGTGACCTGCACAGGACCTGGTACATGATAGGTGCTCACAAATATTTGTGGTTGAATGATGGACTCCCAAGTTGGTGTTCTTGACCACTCCTCCAAATGGCTTTCAGGAGAGGGAGAGAGTCTCCCCATGGGGAGTCTGGACAGCTCCCAGCCAGGCTGTATCCTTTGAGATGGGCTTTGGAGGATGATTATGATTTCATCGGGTGGTGACAGAGGTTTCCCAGGGGGAGGGAGTCCACTGAGCTAAGATGTGATATTAGGAAGGCATGCTGGTGTTTAGAAACAGCAGGTGATCCAGGTTGACTGGGTCTTAGGGGATATGGAAATGACGTGAGAGAGAAGTTTGAAAACCAGGATAGGAAGTTTGTATTTGTAGGCTGGGTGCAGTGCCTCGCTCCTGTAATCCCAGCACTTTGGGAGGCTGAGGTGGATGGATTGCTTGAGGTCAGGAGTTCAAGATCAGCCTGGGCAATGTGGCAAAACCTCATTTCTATAAAAATCTCAAAAATTAGCTGGGCATAGTGGCAAATGCCTGTGCTCCCAACTACTTGTGAGGCTGAGGTGGAAGGATCGCCTGAGCCCAGGAGGTCCAGGCTGCAGTGAGTTGAAATTGAGTCACTGCACTCAAGCCTGGGTGACAGAGGAGACCCTGTGTCCTGTGTTTGTAGACAGCATTGTGCTTTGGGAGATTTGTAGACAGCAGGGTGTCAGATAGGTTAGAGGTGGAAGGGAGGGGACAGGTATCCTGTGGTGGGGGAGATAAGACAGCTGCTGAGCTTGAGGCCAGGAGAAGGGGCAGCACCAGCCTTTTGGTGGTGGTGTCATGGTGTAGGGCTGGGTGGCAGGCTGTCAAGCCCTGTCTCTGGTTACAGGCATGTGTACATGAGTGCGTGTGCCTGTGAAAGTGTGACTGTGTTTGTGCGTAAGCTGAGGGGTGAGGCAGCATCAGGCCTGGGCTTCTGGAGTGTGAGATGCTTGACCTTGACCACTTTTGGCCATGGCCCTGACAGAAAGGCAGTAATTGAGTAATAATGTCAGAGGTTCATGGTTTCTCATGCTCTGGCATCTCTTGTCCCTTGTGCCCTCCCACAACCCTTCTAGCCCCTTTTGCCCTGTCTGGAGTGATGAGAGGGGATTGGGAGTTCTTCCTTTGGTCATGAATCCTTGGTGTGCGAGGGAGGCTGCAGGTTAGGACAGGGATGAGGCCTGTTGCATCACTCTTAGACCTTGGACATCCACAGAGTTTGGGCCACTCATTTGAAAACCTCCCTGGAAGGAGGTGATGTTTAGCTAAACAGCATATGATGAGCCTGGAATGTGGGAGCAGTCTCTCACCCCTGTATGCTTGTCCTGATGGGGGAGGGTGGGCTGGCAAGGTCTCTGAAGTTATCTGGGCCTGACAGTGTGGAAATGGGTCCCTCTAGAAGTGATACTTGGTACATGGATATTTGGTAAAGCCAGGGCAGGTGCGTTGGCATCAGGAGCTGGGATGTAGCCCTTGCTTGGTTGAGCAGGGCTCCTAGAAAGCCTGACTGGGCAGGTCTGCATGCTCTCTTGCTCCTATGTAGGTAGGTCCTTTGATCTGCTTATTTCCCCTGCTACTTGCAGTTTGCAAAGCCCTGGGATGGGACTGGAAGAGCTCCCTGGGGTGCTCATGCAGACATTATCTTCAAAAGCTCTTTCTCTTCCCTCTTTCTTTTATTTATTTATTTTTATTTTTTGAGACAGAGGCTCACCCTGTCGCCCAGGCTGGAGTGCAGTGGTACGACCTCAGCTCACTGCAACCTCCACCTCCTGGGTTCAAGTGATTCTCCTGCCTCAGCCTCCGGAGTAGCTGGAATTACAGGTGTGCGCCACCACGCCTGACTAATTTTTGTATTTTTAGTCGAGACAGGGTTTCGCCATGTTGGCCAGGCTGGTCTCAAACTCCTGACCTCAGGTGATCTGCCCGGCTCAGCCTCCCAAAGTGTTGGGATTACGGGCATGAGTCACTGTGCTGGGCTTTCTCTTCCCTCTTTCATATCCATCATTTCTGTTTGGACCTTACTCCACCAAACCAGAAGCAGAACTCCCCTCCATCAGTTTCTAAAGGAAAATGTCATTGAATTCCTGGAGAAATGGAAATGCCAAGTGGGAGGGAGGATGTAATCTGGTCATATTGGTGGCTGGATGGGGAAGGGTCTGCAGAGCAGACTCAGTGACTTTCTCACTCTTGTGTACAACTCTGTTCCCTTGGATTCTAACACATGGAATGCACGGAGGACCCAGAGATGTGGACCCCTCTGGAGAAGCACATGCTAGCTACAGGTTTACTGACCTGCAGTGTCGATGGATTGGGATTTTGTGGGGGAGGTGGTGAAAGTAAGGGATGGGTGAGAGGATCCCACCACTGACTTGCAAGTGCGGGACACTGCTTTGGCGGTGAATCCCCAAGCACTGAGGGGCCTTGGGGGTTTTCAGGAATTTGCCACCTTAACCCGGGAGCTGAGCATGTGTCGGGAGCAGCTTCTAGAGCGGGAGGAAGAGATATCAGAACTGAAAGCAGAACGGAATAACACACGGGTAAGTGGGGATGACCTTGTGTCACACGTGCGCGTGTGTGTGTGTACATGTGTGTATGGGGGTGTGTTGTAAAAACCTTGACCAAGAGAGCAGGCAGGAGTGGGGCCAGGCACAGTCCTAGCTCAAGTCCCATCCTTCCCTCTTCCTGTCTCCCATCCTGGGGTGAGAGTTACATCGTTTAACCACCAGTGCTGGGCTCTCCACCTGTAGTTACTGGTTCACAGAAAGCTCAGGGTCCTGGGGAGAGGCCGGGGCAGTCACCTTGGGTAGTATCAGTTGGGGCAGCAGCTCTGTGCCCATTTGGAAGTATTTCAGTGTTTTCACAGTGGGATGGCTGTACTCATGTCTGCTCGGGGATCACGTGGACCCTGTTTGTAGCCTCTGGGGCACATGCTTACAGCTCTCCCTCTCACCCTCCCCTGCTCTCCCTGCCAGCTGCTTCTGGAACATCTGGAGTGCCTGGTGTCCCGCCATGAACGGTCACTGCGGATGACTGTGGTGAAGCGCCAGGCCCAGTCACCTTTGGGGGTCTCCAGTGAGGTGGAGGTGCTGAAGGCCCTCAAGTCACTGTTTGAGCACCACAAGGCCCTGGATGAGAAGGTGCCCACCTGCCTGCCAGCCTCCACATCCAGCCAGGCTGCCCTGGAGCCTCCCATGTATCCCTTCTCTGAGATTTCCACATCTGGTATTTAGGGAGCACTGGCTCCCTCCAAACATTGTCTTAACTTCAAGGTCCTCCTGTTAGGCTCCCTCCTTCAAATGTGCTGCTTAGCAGGCCCTTCACTGTCCTCATGCTCAGTGGTGGTAGACCAAGCCCAGGCTCTTCCACCCTGACTCAAGCGGGGTCCCCCTTTCTTCCTCCATCTCCCCTTACCTCGAGCAGGTGCGAGAGCGGCTTCGGGCAGCGCTGGAGCGAGTCACCACCTTGGAGGAGCAGCTGGCAGGTGCCCACCAGCAGGTAAGCTGCCTGCTTACCCTCAGTCTGCAGCTCCTGGAAGTCCAGGCTGGTTCACCCCGTGCCCTACTCTGTTTCTCTTTGGATTTCTCCCTGCCATGGCTGGAAGCTGCTAGGCAAGGCTAGGCTGAGCACCTCTTTCTAGGAGACATTTTTTAACTAAGACAGGGGCTTTGGAAGGGTCTGGAATGTATGGGAGGTTCTCTTCTCTTTGACTCACCTGGGGCTTGTGCCCTGTAGGTGTCTGCCCTGCAGCAGGGGGCAGGGGTGCGGGATGGAGCGGCAGAAGAGGAGGGGACTGTGGAGCTGGGGCCGAAACGCCTGTGGAAGGTAGGTCATGGGGAGCTGTGTAGCAGGAGTCATGTGTTCCCCAAGGTGGGAGGTTGGAGGCCCGGCCCTGCCTTAGTTCAATAGACTAACTGCTTGAATTAAATTTGGGGCTTTCTCCAATATTCCCCTTCTCTTTTCTTCTTCTCCCTACCCCATCTGCAATGAAATCTGTAGATTTTTATTTTAGTACCCAACACATGCTGGGCACGTCGTACGCTTGTCTACTTGAATTGTTAGGCACCATCTGCCTCATGTGGCAGCATCAGGCAAGATTCCTTCTCTGTCTGAACGTTTGTTCCCCAAGTCATGCCCCTTTCTGGGTTACAAGAGGCTGGCTTAGCAGATAAAACTAGAAACTTGTTTTTCAAGAGAGACACAGGATAGCAAGGTGTTTGGTCATTGTCAGAAGTGACCTCCTGGGGCCCAGAGGGAGGCAGTTGTAGCCAGAGGAGTGCTGTGATGTTGGGGGCAGAGCCATGACCTGCTCTGGGTGTGCTGTTCCTCCTTCCACCCCTGGGATAGGGGAGTGGGGTGGGTGGGATGCTCCTGTGACTCACAGAGCTATTGTCCCTATCCCTGGAGGAGGATGTGGGCCGGGTAGAGGAGCTGCAGGAGCTCCTGGAGAAGCAGAACTTTGAGTTGAGCCAGGCCCGGGAGCGACTGGTCACCCTGACAACAACCGTGACTGAACTCGAGGAGGACCTGGGCACGGCCCGCCGGGACCTCATCAAGTCGGAGGAGCTGAGCAGCAAGCATCAGCGGGACCTCCGGGAGGTGCGTGAGGGTGCAGGCCTGCTCCGTGACCTCATTGTGGAGGGTGTGGAGGGAGAGCCAGGCAAAGGCTCTGGGGCGTGAGACTGAACACCTGCCTCCTTGCCTGGCTCCATTGTCGGGGGCAGTCATGGAAGGGGTGGGCCAAAGCCAGAAACTGACAGGGGAGTGTAGCTCATGCCCCTTAATGGGTTCCAATCAGCCAGGTGTGGGTGGGGAGGCGTAGACAGGATGGGGGCAAGGAAAGGCTGGTTACCATCCCTCTCGTCCCCTCTTCTCCCAGGCTCTGGCCCAGAAGGAGGACATGGAAGAGCGGATTACTACACTGGAGAAGCGCTACCTGGCTGCTCAGCGCGAAGCAACATCCATCCATGACCTCAATGACAAGCTGGAGAATGAGCTGGCCAACAAGGAGTCCCTGCACCGCCAGGTACCTCCTCAGGGTGGGGTGGGGATGGGCATTGTACTTAGCCCTGGAGGTGTCCTCGTGAACCTACTGGTGGTGGCTGAGGAGCCCCTGGGGTCCTGCAGGTCACTCTTTGAAAGGGGAAGTCAGGCGTCTCGGGCAGCCAACAACCAAGATTGTCCCTTGCTGCTTCTGACCTGTCATCTGCTCTCTGCTGAGGCTGGGGTGGGGGTGGGGGCTTCAGTGTTCCCTTTTGAATCACTTCACCGCCCCCACATTGCTAGTGTGAGGAGAAGGCCCGACACCTGCAGGAGCTGCTGGAGGTGGCAGAGCAGAAGCTGCAGCAGACGATGCGCAAGGCAGAGACGCTGCCAGAGGTGGAGGCTGAGCTGGCCCAGAGAATTGCAGCCCTCACCAAGGCAAGTGGGCCAGGGGCCTGGGATCTGCCTCTGTCCTCCATGTTCTGAGCTCTCAGGAAGCCAGGCAGGGAAGGGAGCGCGTGGGAGGCGCACTGGGCCAGGAGCCAGAAAACTGCTTCCCGCCATGTGATTCCAGGGAGCACACTGCCTTGCGCCTGTCAGTTGGAAGAGTAATCCCTGTCCTCATCACCCTGCAGGGATGTGACAATCTCATAAGAAGGGGTGTAAAAGTACTTGAAGGAGAAGAAACTATGTTGATGCAAAGTGTTTTTCTTTTTCTTTTTTTTTTTTAATCCTCTACACCATTGTGGTGAATACTTTCTTTCACTTGGGGCTGGAGCAGAAAGATTAGGACTTTCATCTCTGGAAAGATGAAACCTTAGAAGAGAAATGGTATACATATCCCTGGAGGGCAAAGGGGTGAGAGTTAGGTTGAGTACATCTTTGATTGCCAAATTGAAGCTTCTAGATCTAGGGACTGCTCCTGGTTGTTTGAAGGCTGCAGTTTTAGGATGAAGAAAAGAGAATATAATTTTATTTAATGGATACTTTATGAAGTAGTAATTCCTGAGAGGTGTGCTGGCTGAAAACATAATAGGTTCTGGAAGAGCCAGGTAAATGCATGGATTTAGACATGCAGGGGTTAATCAAAATAATTTAGGAGTGTTTTCAGCTGGTCAGCCTCATATGGGATCTTCGAATCCGTGGCGAGAAGAAAACTGGTGTTTAGGAAGCACCAGGCACAGTGCTCGGAAGGGAGAGGCTGGCTGGCCAGTGTGCAGCTCAGCTGCTTCGAGGACGGAACCTGCAGCCTGGCTGTGTCCCAGCAGACCCAGGACCAAGACTGTTTCTGCCACTGACTGTCTCTGCGACCTGGGAAAAGTCATCCCCTCCCTTAACTGGGCCTCAGTGTCCTTAACATTATGGTGGAGTTAGACGGGATGTTCTCGGAGGTCTTTCCAGCCTCGAGGAATGAAGGATTGGGTTGAAATCACAGCAGAGGATGTTATGTGTGGGCTGCTGAGCAGTCAGCTTTAGTATCTCCCAAAGCTGACATGAAGGCATGGGCTGAAACGATTAACACAGTCAAGTGAGTCATCGCAGGAGGAGTTTAAGGAAGGATTTCCTGACTAGAAGAGATGTGGCTCTCTAGAATATCTTGCCAGCAGAGACAGTAGGGTCTCCATCTCTGGACATCCATGACTGGAAAGGGAGACTACTCCACCTGGGCTGATTTAACAGCAGAGCTGTAACCATGCGAGGCTAACATTTGTTGAGTGCTTACTGTGTTCTCAGTATTCACCTTGGATTATTTCATTTAGTCTTTGTGATGGTCCAGTGGGCCCAGGTGCTGTTATTACCCACATTTTACAGTTGTGGAAACGAAGGCACACAGAGGTTTGGTAACTTGCCCAAGGTCACACAGGTGGTAAGAGGGAGCCAGGATTTGAACCCAGGCAGTGTGGCACGAGTCCATGCTCTTCAGTGTGGTTCTATCCATCTGGAGGCATAGAGGTTTATGGTAGCTCATGCTTTCAAGTGGAGCTTTTTCTGGAAGCATGGGGATTATTTACAGTTTCTTGAACTGCTAGCTTCAGGATGTTTTAAGGCTAGGCCTGAGCGAGGAGGAGGCAGGGGAGACCTGGCAGGTATTGAAGTACCTGGGAAGAAAGGCAATGGGGATGGTGGTCCTGCTCCAAGATGATAAGTGGAGGCTGAGCTTCACTGGTACTGGGGGCCATGATCCCCAGGGCCACCCTGGCACCAGGGTGCAGGGGATGCGGGGCCTGAGCAGGAAGAACAGATCTGCGGGCTGCACCGACCCATCCCTGCCCCTAGGCTGAAGAACGGCATGGCAACATTGAGGAGCACCTGCGGCAGCTGGAGGGACAGCTGGAGGAGAAGAACCAGGAGCTGGCACGGGTGAGGGCACCAGGCTGGGCCCTCAGGCCCCCTCCTTCCCCCAGGACAGGCTCCCAGGGCGGTCTGTGGAAGGGGCACGGAGGAAGGGCCTGGCCAGGGACACAGCCCAGAGTGGGAGCAGGCTGGCAGGTGAGGGGGAGGTGGTCAGGAGAGTGGAGAGAGGGGCTCCAGAGGATGAGAAGAGGACAGGGGAGGGAGTCAAACTCCAGCGGGAGAGGGTGGTCCTCCCTGGGAGGGCGGCCTGGTGAGAGGCAGGCGGCTGTGCAGGTGCGCCAGCGGGAAAAGATGAATGAGGACCACAACAAGCGCCTGTCGGACACAGTGGACCGGCTGCTCAGCGAGTCCAACGAGCGTCTGCAGCTCCACCTGAAGGAGCGCATGGCAGCCCTGGAGGAGAAGGTGCCCAGAGGGGCGGGGTTGGGATGCGAGAGGTTAGTGCTGGGTGTGGGGAGGGGGGAGGCGGGACTCCGATGGGCGCAGGCGGGGTCTCAATGGGGTGGGTGGCCAGCCTGGAGAGGTGGGGCTGAGACTGCACACCCAGAGGCTCAGGTCCAGATTGGGAGAGGAAGGCAGGGCCCTGGCTCACAGCTGCTCTCCCCCAGAACACGTTGATCCAGGAGTTGGAGAGCTCCCAGCGGCAGATTGAGGAGCAGCACCACCACAAGGTACCCGGCTGCGGCCAGCCCCGCCCAGCCTGGGAGGGCCGGGTTGCAGGGAGGAAAGGATACCCTGCTTTTAACGCTGCTGCTCTGATACCCAGCAGCGTTAGTGCATATGTTAGTGCACTACATATGTTATTCTGTGATTTCTCACTAGAGCCCATCATGGTAGGTGCATTACTGCCCACAGGGAAAGAAGAAACTGAGGCCAGAAGCATAGGGCAGAGGTGGACAGCAGAGAGGCAGGGCCCAGTGAGGGGCTCCACCCCAGGATTTGGAGGGAGCTTCAAACCCTAGTGCAGCCAGAGCCTGGTGATTCTGGGAGGATTTGCCTCCGTCCTGGCCTCGGCAATGTCTGTGAGGTCTGCAAGGGTGCTGGGGCCTTCTGCTGCCCAGCCTCATCTGCTGTGCATTTGTGCAGTAGTGAGGGGTCGGCAGGCCTAGGCTAGCAGATCCCTCCCCTCCTGGCCCTGCCCCTGCCCATCCTTGCACTCAGTCTCCGGTTGGACCTCTTCTCTTTTGGTGTCATCTGTGGGCCTGGCCTGGGGCCCCTGGCTTTGGACTTTGCAGTACATTCTTCAGCTTCTCCCCAACTCTGCTGTCCTCTTTGTCCCTCTCTGACTCCCACCCTCCCTCTCTGCCCCTCCCTGGCCCCCACTTCCGCCCCAACCCTGGGTCTGCTGGCACAGGGCCGCCTGTCTGAAGAGATTGAGAAGCTGCGCCAAGAGGTGGACCAGCTGAAGGGCCGAGGGGGGCCGTTTGTGGATGGCGTCCACTCCAGGTACTGCAGCGCCAGAGGCTGGGCATGCCAGGACGGGGTCCTGATGGACCCTGAGGAAGGAGACGTCCTTCCAACAAAAGACTGCCCAGGACCTCAGGGTCCTCCTCTTGTTCAGGGTGGGACACTGAGGCTCGGATAACTTGGTCAGAGTCACCCAGCTTACTTGGGCAGTTTGGGAGGGAACACCTGTCCACCGAGGGCTGCTGAGAGGCGAGTCATCAGACAGTCAGTGCTCTGTCCCCGCTGTGGTAGGACATAGGCCATGATTTCTGCTTCCTTGACAGAGGGCACACCCCTGAGAGAGGCCTGCACATCCCTTGCTTAGCCATGTCCCACAAGGCCCACTGGTAGGGAGAGCCACTCACTCCAGTTCTCTTGAGAGTCAAGGACCACCCAAGTTCAGGCAGCAGGCAGAAAGGCAGCAGGAGAGATTGGAATGAAGCATCAGAAACTTCCTTACTGGAAGTTGAGATGCCATGGCAATCCTATGGACTTGGCATCCCTTTTCTTGAAACCATTGTGAGAGATGGAGCTCATCTCCTAATGCTTGAATTAGGCCCATGTTTAGGGAACCTCTGGATTTCCCCCACATTTTGTGGAGCAATGGGTATTGAATTCAAACCTCGAGCCTGTCCTCAGTACCCAGGCCAGAGAGGTGGGGTGAAGACAGAGGAGACTGAAGCGGATGGTGCCTCTCAAGGTTCATGGCTCTTGGCTGTTTTCTCTCCAAACCAAAGTCTCTTAGATCAGAACCTTTGCCATTCTGTTTGGTCATGTGCTTGCTCTATCAGGGAAATGGGGATGAACTACCATGAAGAAAGGTTAATGGAAATATGCATATGGATGTGTGTGGAGGGGCAGTGCTTGAAATAGGGAAGGGGATGTTGAGCTTGAAGAAGAGAAGCCCACGGGTGTCTGGGGTGGTAGAGACTTAAGTGCCATCTCCACGTTTGCCAGGAATTATTGTATATGGGTATGAAGGGAAGCAGAGGATGGAGACAGGCAATAGTAGTTGGCATTTCTCCTACCTCTCGCATCCTGACCAGAAGCGACAACCCCTCAATTAGTAAAATACAGCCCACTATACACCAAGCCATTTGCCACTGCATGGCTTTTTTTTTTTTTATGGTTGGGAATGCTTGGGTTCGACTATAGAATCATTGGATACATCGTGGAATTGGGGCTGAGTTGCAGGGAGAAAGGGGGAACATGCAGGAACTTCCCTCTCCCTCCAGTGACCTCGTATGGTCTGTTGTAGGCTCACTGTGTCCCTTCACTCTGGACTCCCTCAAGGGTTCCAAGTAGGAAGGCACAGGGAAGAAGTATCACTAGGGGAGGCTTCCAGATATTCCAGGAGATTGTTGCTTGGGTCCTAAAATCTCAGGGTTGGAATAGACTCTTGGGACAGTCAAAGTATTTTCTCTAGCTTGTGTTTCTGACAGTGTCAGGGCCTTCTAAAGCTTCCTAGGCATAGGGGTATGCCTGGCTTGAATTTTAACCAGGGACTCAGTCCAGATTATGGGGAGACCCGAGGAAAAGTGCTGGGTAGAAGACCAAAAAACAAAGACCCTCAGAGTGAAAAGGGCCTCTAGACATCATCCCTTCCAATCTCTCCCAGTGCCTGGAGCCCTCCTGCGCCATGTGTGTCAGATGGCCGGAGAGCCTCTGCTCGAATACCTCTTTGATGGGGAGCTCAACTTTTTAAAAGCCAGCAGTTGCATCATGAGCCAACCCTTGCCATTAGAAGATCCTTCTTATGCCAGATGGAAAGCTGCTCTCTGGAACTTTCTCCCCTGGCTCATTCTGACCCCTGGAGCACCAGGGCATACGTCTGCTCTCTTGCTTACACGGCAGCCCTTCAGACATTTATGACAGCTGTGTGTCCTGCTAAGATGTCTCTTCTCTGAGCTGAAGATCCCTTGACTCTTTGGGCCCACTGGGTGTGAGCTGGGGCTCTCAGTCCTCAGGGCCTGTCTTTTCTCTCCCCCATCACCGCTCAAGGTCGCACATGGGCAGTGCAGCAGACGTGCGGTTCTCCCTGGGCACAACCACACACGCACCCCCAGGCATGCATCGCCGCTACTCGGCACTGAGGGAAGAGTCTGCCAAGGTGAGGGGGTGGAGGGATCTCCTCAGGGAGTTTGGGGTCAATTCGGCCGCGTGCCTGGCTCCAGTTACGCAGACGGCTGGTGTGTGGGGCAAATCCTTCCCCTTCCCTCCCCTGTGTCAACGACAGCTGCAGCCCTGGGGTTGAGGCCATCGTCAGCTGCAACAGCTGTGCCCCCCCCCCCCCCCCCCCCCGCCTTGCCTTGGCCTCCTGGTGGGCAAGAGGTGGGGGCTGGCAGGCAGCCAACAGTCCCTGAGGCCCCACTGAAGTGCGTGTGCGTGTGCCTGGGCGTGCAGGCGTGTGTATCTGGTGGTCAGGCGCGGGGAGCGGGGGGGCTTCACGGGTAAGATGGAATTGGCAAACTTTCTGGAACAAAAGCTGTGGTTCATGGGGGAGATGAGGGAGGGATGACAGGTTAACTGGCCCTTGGGATGGCACCTGGAGTTTTCCGAGAAGCAGCTGTGAGTTCATGCTGTCTGAGTCTGCCTAGGGAGATTAGGGGAGAATGAGGAAAGATATAGGGCAGAAAAATGCCGAGTTTGATCTTTTGGGAAAGTGCGATTATTCGTCATGCTCTGTCCTGAGTCCAGGTCCTCTAAATATCATTTAGAGCACTGGGGTATTAGAAGATATAGATGGAGAAAGAGGGAACTCCTAGTCTCAGGGGAAGATTCATTCTGACCTTAAGAAACCCTCAGTCTGATGGGGGAGTCACAGTCTGAAGGTGCCTCTTTTTCTTTCTCCCCCGACTTCTTTACTCTTTCTGTTTATAAGAATATAGCAGCTATCCAGGAGCTGAGAGGCTGCAGGAGCCTGAGGGGGAGCTGGGGGGCTTGGGTCATAGAGGATGGGTGTTAGAGTACCTTTCTGTCCCTGGCTCCCTTCCTTCCTTCTCTACTCTTCTGTTCTCCACCCTCCCCTCTTCTGGGCCTTTGTCCGCTGGATAGGTTTGTAGGATGATTTCAGAGAAGCTGCCGCCTCTCAGGGTTGACCAGACTGTCCTGTGATGATCTGAAACTCTGCAGACTGTCTAGTCAGGCCTGCTTGGCCTTTCTGTTCTCTGGGTGTAGTCAGCCTTTGAGTTTGTATGGATGGAAACTGATAGCATTTATGTAGTGCTTGCTTTGTGCCAGGCACTGTGCTAAGGGCTTTACATATATTTTCCTCATTTGATCCTCACAGCTATCTATGAGGTAAGTACTTTACCATCCCTATTTTACAGATGAAGGAACTGAGGCACAGAGAGGTTAAACAATTTTCCTATGGTTGCACAACTAGTGTTTGGTGGAGATGAGATTCAAACCAAAGCAGTCTCTCTCTGGATTCTCTTCTTAACAGTTAGAGCAGTATTTCTTAGACTGTAATGTGCAAACAAATCACCCAGGGGTCAGCCGGGCACGGTGGCTCACGCTTATAATCCCAGCACTTTGGGAGGCCGAGGTAGGTGGATTGCTTGAGCTCAGAAGTTCACTACCAGCTTGGGCAACATGGTGAAACCCCGTCTCTACTAAAATACAAAAAATTAGCCGGGAGTGGTGGCGTGTGCCTGTAATCCTAGCTACTCGGGAGTCTGAGGCAAGAGAATTGCTTGAACCTGGGAGGCGGAGGTTGCAGTGAGCCGAGATCACGCCACTGCACTCCAGCCTGGGCGACAGAGTGAGACTCCATCTCAAAAAACAAACAAACCAAAAACCAAAAACCAAAAAACCACCCAGGGGTCTTGTTAAAATGCAGATGTTGAATCAGTAGGTCTGGTGGTGTGGCCTGAGATTCTGCATTTCCAGCAAGCTCCCAGGAGATGCCAGTGCTGGTGGGTAGAGGTAGGGAGGGTCCTGCTCTGCAGTTATCTGGGTGTCTTATTACGACTCCTTTACCCTCCTCCTTTGCTAAGGACTGGGAGACTTCTCCACTGCCTGGGATGCTGGCCCCGGCAGCTGCCCCTGCCTTTGACAGTGACCCTGAGATCTCCGACGTGGATGAAGATGAGCCAGGGGGTCTGGTGGGCTCTGCGGACGTTGTCTCCCCCAGCGGCCACTCAGATGCCCAGACCCTAGCCATGATGCTACAGGAGCAGCTGGATGCCATCAATGAGGAAATCAGGTTAGGGCAGGGCTGGAGGGCTTGGCAAGTGCCTTGAAGGGCAGGGGGGCCCTTTGTGTTGGAAAAATCCTATATGGGTTTGCTCAACTCTTAGAGCTGCAACTTAGAGTATCACAGTTCGGGGACCCTCTGTGGGTCATCAGGCCCGCTGGCCCAGTGCCGGAGTGAGAGGAGCAGGGCCTCAGTGGACTTCTCAGGCTTCACCTCCCCTCTCAGGGCTTGTGATGTGGCTGGGCTCAGGAGGATGCATGCTGTGTTCCCGCAGCCCTGCAGCTGATCATAACCACTAAGAGTGTAGATCCTGCTTACTGAGGCCAGCTCAGGGTGAGAGCTTTGTAAATGTCACTGTCCATCTTACCACAGTCCCTGAGGTAGGCAGCATGATCCCTGTTTTACAGACAAGGGAACAGAAACTCGGGGAGGTTAAGTGACTTGCCCAAAGCCACACAGAAGTGACAGAGCCAGGATTCAAACTCAAGTCTGAACTTGGTCCACTGCACCGTGCCTCCTGTCCCTAATGAGGCATCAAACGGAAACAGTGACAGGGAACGTTGTGAAAACCTTCACTTTATCCTGCCTTTTTAATGAGTTTATCAATGTTAATGACAAACAGCAGGGCAATATCTGAGCTGGACTGTATCAGAGCTTTATAAGCTGTACAGGATATCCAGTTCAGTGGTTCAATGTATTGCACAGACCAGTTACAAAGAAGACACACACCCACACCCACACACACACACACACACACACACACACACACACACACACACAGAGAAAGGTACAAACATAGGACCACCAGCTTTTTATTTTGCAAAGTAAAACATTAATGATAACGACTATCTATTATCACAATCATTTTGCAAAAGAAAGGACATTTTAACATTCCTGAAGTAAGAAAGACATACTCAGAATATGTCTTTGTGAAAGGGAGTGGGCATCTTTACTGGAGCATGTGTGTGTGAGAGAGTGTGTGTGTGCGCGTGTGCATGCACTCCTTGCTGAGTGCCTCCCAGGCACACACGTGTACCATTTTTATTATTTCTCTCATTTTTCTGTGGAACAGGGAAAACCCCACCAGGGGTCAGCATCATTTAAAAGTCCTACACTTGGAAACTGCTGACTTATCCCACTTCAGACATTGCATATGTTGGGAAACTGAGGCACAGACAGCAAACTACCTGACTCAAGGCCACCCCTGTAGTTAGGGGTATGTCAAGAATTCTGATTTTCAGGATGGTTTATGTTCCACTGACGAAAGTGCCTCCTTCCCCAGCAGCTGCTTTTGTTAAACGAAGGGAGTAGGCAAGCTAACAAGAAAGAGATGTTTCTAAGCTCCAGTGGGACAGACAAAGCCTGCCTGCCAGGCCTTGTGTACACCGCATGTGGTCCTTGGTGGCGAGTGCAGGCATCGACTCGCACTGCCTCCTGCTGGTCCTGGCTGGGGCTAGTGCTGAGGTCTGGTTTTGCCTCCCTTCCAGGATGATTCAGGAAGAGAAGGAGTCCACGGAGCTCCGCGCGGAGGAGATTGAGACGCGTGTAACCAGCGGCAGCATGGAGGCCCTAAACCTGAAGCAGCTGCGCAAGCGTGGTTCCATCCCCACCTCTCTGACGGCCCTGTCCCTGGCCAGCGCATCCCCACCACTCAGCGGCCGCTCCACACCTAAGCTCACCTCCCGCAGTGCTGCCCAGGACCTGGACCGAATGGGTGTCATGACCCTGGTGAGAGGCAGCTGAGGAGCAGGCCTGGCATCACTGGACCCTGCACCGGGGGAGGTTTTAAGGGATGGTAGGACTCACGTGCTCTCAGCTGGGCCTGCCATCTTCTTCCCATGGTGTGTGCAGACCCCAACATGTCAGGCCACCAACCTGTCCTTCTGGGTTTGGGAAGGGCCGAGGTCATATCTTCTTTGCCCTCTCCCTTGGATGAGCCCAGACTGCTTAAGAAACTCACCCACTGCCCTCACCTCTTCCTTTCTTCCAGAGAAATAAGCCCTGGCTTGTTTTTCTAGGCCAGCTTTTTTTTTTTTTTTTTCTGGTGTGATATTCTCTCCGGGCCTGCGTGAGGCACCGAATCCTATCTTCTCATCCTAAGACCACTGGGCTCCCCTGGGGTTGGCTCTAGGGCACCCAGAGGGTGAGTCCGAGCTTACCCATCCTTCTCTCTTGCAGCCCAGTGACTTAAGAAAGCATAGGAGGAAGTTGCTGGTGAGTGCTGCCTGATGGCCCAGGTACTAACGGGTTCACTGCTCCCACACCCTTTCCTTTCAGCTTCCTCCCCCAGGGCCCTTGAGTCTGAGTCTGAACTCAGAGAGGCACCCAGGGCCTCCCCACTGCATTTCTCCACGCTCCTCCACCTCTTCTGGGCTGGGTAGGCAGGCCCGAGATCTCTCCCTCTATCCGCTGACGGCTCCACTGTCTGTTCAGTCGCCAGTGTCTCGGGAAGAGAACCGAGAGGATAAAGCCACCATAAACTGTGAGACTTCTCCTCCTTCCTCACCCAGGACGCTGCGGCTAGAGAAGCTTGGCCACCCAGCCCTGAGCCAGGAGGAAGGCAAGGGGTAAGTGGAGCAGGCCCTACCTCCAGTCTCTCCATCCGCAGGGTCCTCTCCTCCCTTCCTCTGCCTCTGCAGGGACCGCATCTCCCCTGTCCCAGTTTCTGAATGTCTTACTTCTCTTTGAAACACCATCGGGGAAGGGAGTTCCTGTGTCTCCCTTTCCCCCCATCCCAGTTCTGACTTAATAGAAGTTCTTCCTGAGGCCTAACTTCCATCTTTCCTTCTGTCACTTAAGTATGTTTCTTCTTATTCCGCCCCCTTCTGGCTGTCACCCTGTAGTGCCTTGGAGGATCAGGGCAGCAACCCCAGCAGCAGCAACAGCAGCCAGGACTCCCTGCACAAGGGCGCCAAGCGCAAGGGCATCAAGTCGTCCATTGGCCGCCTGTTTGGGAAGAAGGAGAAGGGCAGGCTGATCCAGCTGAGTCGGGATGGAGCCACAGGCCATGGTCTCTGTCCCCTTCCTAACGGAGGTCTGGGCGGGCTTTGGGGCATCAGAAGCAGGAAGGTGTACTTGGACTGGCCTTCTCTGCCTGCGTCCCAGGGACCAGTTGGGGGAAGCCCCAGGCAGGTGACCTCAGATCTGCAGAAGCAGTTTTTGGTTAGAGCTATTCATGGTGGGGTGGACTGCCTTGTGAGGGGGTAAGCTTCTGCCTCTACAAGTGTCAGGAAGTGGCTGGATGGCTTTATTTGGCATGCTGTGGAAAGGTCTCCTGTATTGAGCGAAAGATTGGGTGTCTGGGGTTTCTTTCAATTTGGAGATTTTCTGATGTACTGTGCTCGGGACCTTCAGGAGAAATCTCTTGGTTGTTTCTTTAGAAGAGTGAGTTCTTGATTGGAACTTATTTCTGGCTACGTCTGGTCTCTGGGACTCAAAATGTGATAACACCTAATTATAGCTTTGTAGACATTAAATTCAAGGAAGAGCTTAAGCAAGTGTGGCATCGTTATCACCTCTGTGATAGTATAAAGGTCTAGTACATGCTTGGCATGTGGTGAGTACACGATAAATGTTAGCTTTCATCTGCCCCCTCTCTTCTATTTCTTCTTTTCTCTTTTCCTTCCTGTTCCTCCACCTCTTCTTTCTGTCACCTATTCAGCCATTTGTTCCACAAACATTTATTAACTACTGTATGTCTTAGTGACAGGTGCTGACCAACAGTTCATTCCTTCAAGGAGTTCAGTGTCTAATGAAAAGGAAGAAGAGACAATTCCTGAACAACCTATTGATAGAGATATGCCCAGGGTGCTTGTGGGACTCAGAACTCGGCTATGGAATGGTGGGGACAACAGGGGTGGCCTCCTTTGGTAGCGACACCTGAGCTAAAGTATGAAGGCCACATAGGAATTAGCCAAGCCAGGGAGAGGTCTGTGTGTGGAGGAAGGGGGTGGTCTGGGAAAGGCAAAGGTTTGTGGGTGTGAGAGGTTGGTATGTACTTATGCATGTTCAGAGTTGAGAAGGAGGAGGGTGGGAGGAGTGGGGAGATGGGACTGGACAGCTAGGCTGGGGCCAGCTGTAAGGGCCTTGCGGCATCTGTTTTAGTTTAAAAGTTCCCCTGAGGCAGTGGGAGCATTGATGAATTTTGTGCAGGGGAGGAACTCATCAACTAGAATAAAGGAACCTTTGGACCCAAATGCATAATTAGACCTTTCTGCAGCTCAGGGAGATATGAATCAGAAGATAGCTAGCTGGCTGAGGAGGAGGAGGAGGGAGAGCATGAGAGGAGGAGGTTGGGGAAAGAGGAAGGAGAAAGAGGAATTCGCTGAGACAGGGAGAGGTCTGTGTGTGAAGGAAAGGCGTGGTCTGGGAACAGGGAGAAGGAACATGGCCACCTCTGCTCAGAATATGGAAGTGTCAGCCCAGAGAATGAGGTCCAGCTCCTTCTTCCCCAGTCCACAGGGGCGAGGGGAGTTGTGGAGCTGGCCACAGCCAGGGGAAGCTGAATGGTTTGATCAGGGGAAGAAGCATTTTGGGTGAAGCCTTATGATTTCCGATGTTGTCCACCCCACGTTGGCACCTAAACCTGAGACAGCACCTCAGATTGGTTTCTGGGTTACCCACACTTGTTGCCTACTGTGCACTGTGTGAGGGTGACCGGGACTTAAAAGAATTCTAAGATTCTGCCTCTGGCCACGAATTCTGAAGGGTTCTAGCATCAATTCAAGGAGATGTTTAGTAGAAGACAGAACTCTGCATATTCCCCTTTGCGGTTTTGTGCAAGTGAATGCACCCAGAGAAGGAGGCCCAGAGACACAGCTCTCAGTGTGTGGATTTCCCCACCCCTGACCCAAGCCAGGGTCATCCTTCTCTCTGAGCCTTGTAGCCCACGTGTGTTTGGGGCTCTGGGTTTCCTTTTCACCTTGGCTTGGAGGAAGGACAGGTACTGTCTAGGATTCCAGGGTCGATAACTTGGGTCCATCTGGCTGGAAAACACCCCCAAGGCTGAGGCTTCCGGGGAGACTCTCTGAACTGGGGATGACCCGCTTGATGCTATTCTCTAAGACTGCTTGGATGCAGGGTCACTGAGCAGAAGCTCCAGGAATAATGGTCCCGTCAGGCCATGGGTTGTCCTCTGCTGAGGAGCCTCCTGCTGCTTCTGTTCCCCACCCCTGATCCAGGCAAGGGACGAGAGGCAGAGGAGTTGGCTGACACACACATCTCTTTCCTTGTAGTTCTGCTAACAGACTCCGAATTCAGTATGCAGGAGCCTATGGTGCCTGCCAAGCTGGGGACCCAGGCAGAGAAGGACCGGCGGCTAAAGAAGAAGTAAGAGCCACAGGCCAGGGTCTGCCAGGGTGGGGCCCAGCCCCCTACCCACTTCCCTTCCCCTGGGCTGCTGTGAAACTGAGCTCAGGGACCCAGACCCCAGCAAGGTCCTTCCTGAACTGAGCTAGTCTGGTCCATGTGGGCACAGCAGGGCTGGGAGGAGGTTCTTAGGATGAGCCTAGGGAGAAGGAGGCAAGGGGGTTATGGGAGAGTGACCTGGGTCCTGTGGGTCTCTGGCAGGGCAGATTGAAATCTCTAAGTCAATGTCAGGTCACATGCAAACAGAGAGCTCCTTGCCCTCTGGGGGTGGAGAGGTGTTCCTGCCCCATTTCTTGTTGTCGTATTTCTTCAGAGGAAGAAGGAAGAGCAGAGCAGAGGAAGTCCAGGGTGGGGAGCAAGGGTTGTGGGTGTCCAGCTCTTGCACGGCCCAGTGGTCCCTGGAGCAAGAACAGTTAAGGGAGAAGGAAGAACTAGTGAGTCTGTTGTTCCTCTTCCTATAAGACACCAGCTGCTTGAAGATGCCCGCAGGAAAGGAATGCCCTTTGCCCAGTGGGATGGTCCTACTGTGGTCTCCTGGTTGGAGGTAAGCCTGAGCAAAGGGAGTCCACTCAGGGGTCTGGAGGGAAGGATGCTTGGGGTGGGCAGAGGGGTGGTGTCCTAGAACTTTTACAGTGTGTTTCTCCCCTGCCAAGTGCACATGTGCCATACCTAGCATTTAGCCCCCCTCCCCCTCCCCAATACACACACATACCAGTCGCAGGACAGAGTTGATGCTACTTTTAATCTGTAAAATGGGAGAGTGAGGGATTTGATGACCTCCACATTCCTATGATCTGCATTTGCTATTCGAGTCCGTGGATGAGGCCTGGCCCTTGCCCCTTGCTGTTGCCAAACTCTTGGTGGTAGGGCCCAGGCCTTGAATTACCTCCCTGTGCCTGGTGTCTGCAGCTCTGGGTGGGGATGCCTGCCTGGTACGTGGCAGCCTGCCGGGCCAACGTCAAGAGTGGTGCCATCATGTCCGCTCTGTCGGACACAGAGATCCAGCGGGAGATCGGCATCAGCAATGCCCTGCACCGGCTCAAGCTCCGCCTGGCCATTCAGGAGATGGTGTCATTGACCAGTCCCTCTGCCCCGCCCACCTCCAGGACCGTGAGTGGCCCCTCCTTTGCCCAGGACATTTTCAGAGGTCCTTGGAACAGAGTTTGCAAGGTCTCCTGTTGGGCTTTGGGAAGATGGCAGCATTGAGCCCTGCCCCTTCCTTCCCATCCTCACAAAGGGCTCTCCCTGGTCTTCAGGAGGATATGATGTTGATTCTAGGAGGATCCCAGCAGCCTTGGTTCCCTGCCTCTCACATACCACCCATGGGGCTCCATCTCCCCATCCCTACTCTGCCAAAATTTCCAGGTCTCTGGGCAGTTTCCAGGATGGGCTTTCTGGGGTTTTATATGGTTGCCAGGTTGGGGGAAACAAAGTGAAGGGGCGTTTGTGAATATTGTCTTGGTCCTCTAACACAAGAATGCGGACTGCTCTGTGGGCCTCTGGGGTGGAGTCTTTCATTATTGGCCATCTCCATGATTGGGGTCAGCCCCCATTCCAGATCAGCACCATGCATTCTTATTCATCTGGGAAACATTTATCGAGCATTTTCTATGTGCCAGGTGCTGTGCTAAGCATTGTGGATATGATGATAACAGAGATGTGGCTTCTGCTATCCACTTGCTCAGAGCTAGACAGTGTGCAAGCTGTGGGCTGGGCCCATTGGAGGACTTGGGGAGGGAGCTTTGTCCTTGTCCTTTGGGCTCCCAGCCTGATGGGAATCCTGGGGACCCACACCCAGGACTAGCTAGGTTTCTTCTCTGCCTGCAGTCTTCTGGGAATGTCTGGGTCACCCATGAAGAGATGGAAACTCTGGAAACATCTACTAAAACAGTGAGTCTGGCCCTTGGCCTTTGTCCCTGGGCCTGGGGTTGGGACTGATACTCCCACGAGGATGAGGGGAAGGCTGTGGGCAGTCAGAGTGGGCTGCCATCGATCTCATGTGAGGTTGGTATCCCTGAGGTGTGATCTGCTCTCAGGTTGGAGGGTTGTCGGGAGAGGGGTGAGTCTGGGAGCGGAGCAGTTTGTATGTGTGTGATCCTTCCCAGGAGGTCACAAGCTTGCCCTGGGCCACTGGTGTGCTGCAGCGGAGGAGAGTTGGGCTGAGGGGGGGCTTTGCCCTGCTGTGGACCTGAGCCACAGAGTCTCTGCCCTTGTGCTTCCTCCCTGGTGGAGGAATGGGGAGTGTTGGGAGAGCTGGGCATCTTGCCTGGCTCCCAGTCAAGCCTGGGAGGTGTGTGTTTTTGCCACACACACATTTGCCCCGCCTCAACGCAAACATGGGTGCACACACCAACCTTGTGTTCTCTCTTAACCATCCTGACGAGCTTTCCCAGCCAGATACTGGGACATCTTTTTCCTCTCCTTGATGGGGCCTAGGGTAGAGGTGATGGGTTTCTTGACTTTGCCTGTTTCCCCTAACACGCTGCACTCGTTCCTGCTAGGACAGTGAGGAGGGCAGCTGGGCTCAGGTAAGACTCCCTCCCCTGTCTAGAACCAGCTCCCAAAACTTCAGGACAGTGTTCTTCTGGTAGGTTCTCTCCCCAGCAGGAATCTCTGAGTCCTTCTTCATATGAAAAGCCCTGGACACATGTTCTCTGCTCCCATCAGAGCGCCCCCTGCCCCCACCCAGTTCCCTCTAACTGCTTGTTCTGGTTTCTCAGGATGGCAGGTGGGGAGCCCTGGAGGGCTGTAGCCCCTGCATTCCTGGCCGTTCTCCTCAGTCTCACCCTTTTCCTGGGAATAATGAGACCTAGATTAGTATGAGTCTTCTTCCTCTCCCTGTCCCTCTCAGGGGCACCCTGGTGAACTGAGCAAAGGTCTTTCATCCATTTCATGAGCAAACATTTATTGAGCAAACATAAGGATTAGGCCTTTCCCGGCTCTCTGGATATAGAAGTGAAGAAAGCAAGCCCTCAAGGAGGCAGTAAACAAATAAAGGAATAATAGTAAACAAACCATGTCAATAGGGATAAAAAAGACAGTCTCTGCCAGGCGCGGTGGCTCACACCTGTAATCCCAGCACTTTGGGAGGCCGAGGCGGGCGGATCACGAGGTCAGGAGATCGAGACCATCCTGGCTAACATGGTGAAACCCTGTCTCTACTAAAAATACAACAACAAAAAAAAATTACCCAGGCGTGGTGGCGGGCACCTATAGTCCCAGCTACTCACGAGGCTGAGGCAGGAGAATGGCGTGAACCTGGGAGGCGGAGCTTGCAGTGAGCCGAGATCACGCCACTGCACTCCAGCCTGGGTGACAGAGCAAGACTCCGTCTCAAAAAAAAAAAAAAAAAAAAAAAAAAAAAAGATAGTCTCAATAAGTAAACAAATAAAGGGACAATATTGGATAGTGATGCGAGCTGTGAAGAAGAATGAAGCGGGGAGCAGCACTGTGTATATCTGCTCAGGGAAAACGCCACCAGCAGGAGACTGGCTGAATCATTTATGCCATAAAACACCCTTGGCAGAGGTGATGGGTCGGGGGGGATCCGAGCCATAGGGTGTGAAATGAAGAATGCAGATCCTAAAAGATGCATGGAATTTGATACCAAAACTCAAAACCAAACAAAATTAATAATACGTTGTTTAGGGAAATATACATGGATGATTGTAAAAAGTGTAAAACAGTTTTTTACAACCAAAGGAATAGTCAGAAAACTCAGCATAGTGGTTCCCTTTTAGAGGGGCAGTAGGAGATGTGTGGTGACAGTGAGCATCAGTCTGCAAACAGTACAGTGTGGGTGATGCTCTGCTGCTTAGCTTGGTTGGTGTCCACTGTTGCTAACTTCATTTATATGCTTCATAATGAGCATGTTACATATAGTCTTATATGTATCAGCTATTACATTGTAAAAGAGAACAAAATAGACTTTTTCCATCTAAAAACATCAAGTAAGGGTAAGGAAAGAGTGAGGTAGGGTTGCTGTGAAAACTAAAGCTTTCTCAAGATGGGTGGTCAGGGAGCACCCCGCCCAGGTCAGGAGGCCACGTCCACATGGCACAGGCCCTGCAGGACCACACGGCAGGGTGTGCGTGGGAAAGCAACAAAGGACCTGGAGTGTTCTCGGAGCAGAGGCTCAGGCCTTAGAGAATGAGTGCTGCTGGCTGTTCAGGCACAGGCCACCACCCTTTATTTTTTTCAATCTTCTGCCAACATTTAACTTCCTTGCTTCCTCCATGAAGCCAGCCTTGTCCCGGAGTCAGACAGGCTTCCTTTGCCACGCTGCAGGTCCTCTGTAACACAGCCTCTCCCCTGGGCTCAGCGGGCTTGAGGCTCACTGAGAGTCAGGAAGGCACGTCTGCTGCACAATACCGCAAATGCAATCCAGAGTCAACAGGAAGGATTTCTGTAGCTGCTGCCGGGATAGCTACTTCTGTTCATTAGTGTAGATAATTGATATGTGAGTGGAACCGTATCATTTCAAGATCTTAAAAAGTTCCATTAAAAATCCTCACCTCCCACTACTACCAGCCCCCTTATTGAAGATAAACTGAAATTGTATTGGACTGCCCTTCCTCCTTCATGGGTGGAGGATGGATTCATGTGTCTCCCAACCAGCTATACCAGCCTCAGCCTGCTGGCTCTACCTTCCTCCCCCGTAATAGCCTCCTGCATCTCATTTCCCTAGACGCTGGCCTATGGGGACATGAACCATGAGTGGATTGGGAATGAATGGCTACCCAGCCTGGGGCTCCCGCAGTACCGCAGCTACTTCATGGAGTGCCTGGTGGACGCCCGCATGCTGGACCACCTCACCAAGAAGGACCTGCGGGTCCACCTGAAGATGGTGGACAGCTTCCATCGGTGAGCGCGGCTGGGACCCAGGGCCACCTCCCTCGTGGGGGCCTCCCCTAGCTCTGAGGGTCTGCCTCCAGGAACAGAGGTGCCTCCATCTCTTTCCATGGCCTGTTCTGAGTGGCAACAGGTCTCCCCCTTGGGAAAGTCTCCCTTGTCAAATCCTTGTCACATCCTGTAATCTGAGGATTCGATCCTCAAATTGACCAGGTTTCTGTCCTCATAATGACTACGTCATTGTGTCTAGTCCTAAAGACACAAAAAGTCATTTTTCTTTAGCTTCACCTCCTTTGAGATTTTTCCCCAGGTCTGAATTTTATTGCTTGTCTTTGGGCTTGCTGAATTTGCTGTGTTTACTCTGACAAGACTCAAACTGAACCTGGTGTTCAATTTAGGTGTCTCTTTCCAAGTTGAGGGGGAAGGTCTTCCTGGGCCATTGCCATGCCGACATCCCAGATCGGAACCTCTCCGCTTTGAGCTCACATCGCTTTTTATAGGATATCGTCCAGTCCTCTCCTCCTCTTTGCTGAAAAGATCTTCTGTTCAAAAGTATCTGCGGCACAGGTCCCAAACTGGCAGCCTGTGGGCAGAATTTGGCCTGCAGACTTGTTTTTGTTTGGCCCACATAAATCTTCACCACTCAAATTGAGCTGCCAGTATTTAAACAGTAGATTTTATATACAATTCTGGATTTCTGGCTTCTCTTGAAAACTTGAAAGCTCTGTCAACACATTCTAGCATGGAAGCAACCAGCTGGAGCTGAAGAGTGGAGTCCACTCAGGATGGGTGGGCCTGCTCCAGGGCCTCCCAGCCCCCTAGCCTGCTTCTCTCACTTGTGTTACCTGCCTGTTCCCAGCAGGCATTTGTGTTGGAGAATGCAGTAGGTGGTCATGGTTCTAGGAGTTGGCAGTTTTTAGGACGTCCTTCTTAACATCCAGCTTCAAGTCGTGTAGGTGGCTCTTTGAGCCAAGTCTTTTGTCTTGACTAGATAATAAGACCAGGAGTAGGGCTCTTCAAGGTTCTCTCAGGGCTCTGTGGATGTCCTGTGGTCTCGCCAACTCAGAAATCTTATAGAAAGTTAAATCTGGAAGGGATCTTGTTAGCGTCCCCATTTTAAGGATGAGAACATTAAGGCATGGGGAGGAGCAGTAGCCCAAGGTCACTCAGGGGTGATAGCAGAGTACAGGGGAACCCAGGTATGCTGACTCAAGTCCAGTGCTCTTGGCACTACTCTGCACAGAGCCTTCTGGCGTGGAACCCTTGGCCTATCTGACCCCATCATGAGGGCTGACTTGTGAGGGAAGACCGCATCCTCCCCTCTGCACCCACCCCCGCCCAAATCAGCTAGGGCTGAAAAGCAATCGTTTATCTCTGCCTGGAGGCTGCCAGGCCCAGCTGCACCTGTCCCCTACTCAGTGATTGATAGGGCTGGGGAGAGATGAGCTGTTCCCCCGCCAAGCCGGGATGTGCCTGGGCTGCTAGAGGATCTGTCAGCCTGGCCCCAGCCAGGACTATGGAAATCCTCCCCCCAACCCCTCTGCCCCATCCCCAGGAGAGAATTGTGACCTGAACATGGGGTTCTAGGTTCAGCTCTGAATCTTGAGTACTTCAGAGTTTCTAAAGCATTTTCACATCTCACCGCCAAACTATGTGTCTACCTGCTTTTATTCCACGTAACATTTCACAAGCATGTTCTTACGTCTTTAAAATTTCTTTTAAATCATGATTTTTATGACAAGAAAGGGATATTTTAAAACCTTATTTTACAGATAAGGAAAACAAGTTCAACAGAGGTTGATTTCCATCAGGTCACCCAGCCAGGTGATTACAGAATGGGGCTCAAATCCTTGTCTCTTGACACCCCACTCAGAGCTCCTTTCCTTGGGACATGGTGCTCTATTGAGCAGGTCTTCTAGAAGAGCTCCTGTTTTGGTAGGACAAGCATGCACGATAGTCATAAATGTCACCCTAATAGTGCTGCCACTACTGAGTGCCTGTAATGTTCCCAAGGGCTGGCTAAGCCCTTGTATTTATTGTCACCTGCAAGAGAGGTGTGACCCCATCTCACATTTGCCGGGTGCCTCTCAGCTAGGAAGGGGCAGAGCTGGCATCCAAACCCAGGTTGACCTAACTTTAAGGGCTTTATATTTTTGCCATGGTATGCAGCAGCTTTGAAAGGAACTGGACTGAAAATTATAGTGAGTGAGATTGAAATTAGGCAGAAGGCATTTCCAGTCATGAGCTGTGTGTGCGCATGCCCCTTCACAGTGGACCAAGGCTTAAACCAGTGGCTTGAGCAACATAAGGGTGGCTTGGGCCAGAAATGGGTTCCTGGAAGTGGCGTCTCTGAGCTCTGTTCTAGGCAGAAGAGCCTCCTGCTGAGAAGTGAGGGGAGAAAAGGAGGGAGCAGTCTGCACAATTTAATCTCACAAAGCAGTGCCCTCAATAAGAGTCAAAAGCAGATAGAGTTGGGAGGGACCTTCCATTCTAATTCTCTAAAGATGGAAAAACTCAGAGAAGCTGAATGACAAAGTAGCATTCAAGGAAGGAAGAACACTACAGCTCTTCCAAGATGGAATGAGCTGCCTTGAGAAGTAATGAGTTTGCTGCCCCTGGAGGCATTCAGGCACAGGCTCAGTGACTACTCTGAAGGAAGCTATAGGGGTGACTCCTGCCTTAGGTGGGAGCGTGGACTGATGGCCTCCAGGGTTCCTTCTGACCCACAGAATCTGTGGTTCTGTGCCTGGCTTAGTTACTGAATGCTTGCTCTGCACCTGATACTGTTTAAGTACTTTTAGTAATTTGTGTGAATTAATTATTTCATTTAATTCATCAAACATTTGTAGAGTCCCTGCTCTGTGCTAGGGGTTTAGGATCAGTGAACAAAACAAAGATCCCAGCCCTCATGGAGCTTATGAATTCTAACTGGAAGAGACAGTCAAGGAATAATAAATATATGGTATGTTAATAGACAAAACATGCTAGGAAAGAATTAGACCAGGGTGAGAGGGATTGGGAGTATGGGCCAGGGGTGGTGATGGTGATAATTGCAATTTTAAATCTGATGAACAATGTGACTAGTGAGTTGGACTGAGAAGGTGACATTTAGGCAAAGACTTAATGGAGACAAAAGGAGTAAGCTACACAGCCGACTGGGGGAGGAGTGTTCCAGGCAGAGGCAGCCACCAGTGCAAAGGCCCTGAGGCCTGCAGGCCCAGTGAGCCTGCTGTGTTTGAGGAGCAGCAGGGGTGTCAGTGTGGCTGCAGCAGAGAGAGCAAGAGGGAGAGTGGCTGAAGGGGGTGTTAGGTAGTGGAGCAGATCATGGAGTATCTTATAGGCCATTGTAAGGACCCCGAGTGAAGTAGGGATACAAAGGGGTATCTTGTTTTTGCTTTTCCTTCCACTTGCAGGTGATAGGGGTCTTTGTCATTCTAGTGCCTGGAGAGAGAGGGACATGTTGGTTTCATTCAAAGAACTTTTTTTCCCATCAATCCATCCCCAGGCCTGCTCCCTGACTGAGAGGGAGGATATGGGTTAGACAGAGAAAGGGAGTAACCTCGGGATGGGTCGCAGGCAAGCCCCTGGTGAAGGAGGAGCATGAGGAGGCTGGGGTGCTCTTTGTGCTAGAGGCAGTAGGTCTGGACGTGCTGTGGCTGGTGCTGGACGTGAGACAGGTGGTGTGGGAATGTGGCCCCACTGAGACTCTGGCTCGGGGGCTGTGTGCCTGCAGAACCAGTCTTCAGTATGGCATCATGTGTCTGAAGAGGCTGAATTATGACCGGAAGGAGCTGGAGAAGAGGCGAGAGGAGAGCCAGCACGAGATCAAGGGTAAGCTCGTCAGGCTTGGAGAGGATGCAGGAGCAGCCTGCTTGGCTGGTCCCTGCCTTAGGCCAAGTGGAGGGGAGGCATTCTGTGTCTCAGGGAATCTTCCAGTCTGAAAAGGAAGATGCAGCCTCACCTTAGGGAGCTCCCAGTCTGATGGAGGAGACATAGTCCATGTCAAGTTGGCTATAATTCCCCTCCCTCGACCCCACATACCAGACAGCAGCCACCAACGGGACAAATGCAATGAATCCTTCGGGACGGTGTTATAGACTGGTGTGCTTGTGGATCTTGGTGATTTGGATGGGGTTGAATGGGAGACACAAGTCTTAGAGAAGACCTCGAAGGTGGAAAGAATAAGAAGGCCATTCCAGCTTGGGGCAGGGGGATGACCCATGCAAGGGTTCTGGGGAGAAAGCTCGGAGCCTGTTGGCCTGACCCCGGGTCCTGTAAACTGGCAGGGATGGAGTGAGTGGGGGGTTGGTTCCCCAGGCACCCAGGTGCCAGGGAGGACAGAAAGAAGATATGGAAGGTTAGGGATGGAGTGGGGGTCGAAGAGCAGGCTGGACTGGGGCTCTGGGTTTAGGGAGCTCTGCTTCTGTCCTTGGAGGGCCCTTGATGAAATGTAGTATCTCCTTCCGTCCCTTTTCTTCCCCCACACTCCAGATGTGTTAGTCTGGACCAACGACCAGGTGGTTCATTGGGTCCAGTCTATTGGGCTCCGGGACTACGCAGGAAACCTGCATGAGAGTGGTGTGCATGGAGCCTTGCTGGCCCTGGACGAGAACTTCGACCACAACACACTGGCCCTGATCCTCCAGATCCCCACACAGAACACCCAGGTGGGCAGCCTTTTAATCAGTCAACTTCAGTCTCTCCCTGTCTCCCTCACTTGCTCTCTTTCTTTCCCTCATACACAAAGGCTTAGGTATCTTGGGGGGTGGGGAGCTTTTCTAGGGCCTATGCCAGAGGGGATCGCAATGTCCTCAATTCTCCAAGTGATCGCTGTGCATGAGCAAGCCTTCATGGAAACACATGGCCTTCACATACAGAGCACACTTAGTATGGGCCTGGCACACAGTGTGCTCTTACAATGCACATCCCTGTCCTGCCCTGGGTACCTCTGTCTCCTCCTAACCCCACTTCATAGCTGAGACTCTGAGCCTTCCTTTTCATCCTGCTTCTCTGATCTGACTTTTCTTAGAGGAGAATGAGCCCCAGGGCCACTAGGGACCAGAGAGCCCATATCACCTTTGTCTACCACCCTAGGGATCTGCTCCTGGGCCCCCAGCCTTAAAAAAGCTAAATATACCAAATTACACAACCCAGAGCCTCTCCACACCAGGGCTTTGGCTCTCTGTCAACAGCTCAAATGATTAAACATCTCATGAAATTACATTTCATCATTTTTATGGAGCTGTCATCTAAGAATATATCTAAATTCTCTTGAACCTATTTATATTTTTGGCCTTTCTAACTTCCTGTGGGTAATAGATTCTAGAAGTACTGCTTGTTGTGTAGAGTACTTCCTGATTTTATTTGTCCTAAAAATGCCCCTGTCAGGCCCCTGGAGAAGGAACTACCTCCTCCTGATAGTTTAGATTTGGTAAGGATATTTGTATTTAACTAGTTCTCACCTTTTATGATTTCATAAACTCTGATTGTATTGCCTCTGGGCCCAAGCCTTTGTCTCTCCAGACGGAGCGTTCTTAATTCTTTTAGGCTTTCCTCATATAGACTCGCCTCTGTCCCCTGATTGTTTTAGCTGCCCTCGTCTGGACTGTTTGCAGCTGTCAGATCTCTTTTGAAATTCAGCCACCAGAACTGCACAGGCTATTCTGGGAGCAGACACGTTTTGGCTTGAATGAGGGTAGGGCTGTGTTGTCTCGTAATTCTGGGCAGTGTGTTGGCCTTTTAGGGGTGGTGGCAGTGCACAGGGCCATCGTGTCCTGTAGGCATTCTGCAGTGACCCCCCCCCCCCCCCACCCCAACCAGTCAAAATGGATAGGACAGATCCCTTCATTCTCCAAGAGAAGCCTGGATTTTTCCCCCAAGTGCAGTTCTCTCCACTTGCCCCCTTTGGGCAAGCCTCGTCTGCTACTTTTCTGCCCACTCACATCGCTTTTCTGAAATTTACACCTATCCTCCTCACCTTTCACTGCCCAGAGGAGCAGTGTCATTTGGATACTTGAAATTTACTATGCTTCTCCTTTCAGATCATTTCTAAAAATGTTATGTTCCCAATACTGGCACAGACTGTCCTTATGGAACTCTATGCCTAATATTTTCTACCCAGAAATGGACTTTTCTCTTTCTTTGATTTCCTATCTCTAATGCATTCAGTTTTGGAGGATAGCAGTAATTCTGTAAATAGTAGCAGGGACACCTCTCTATGGCTTTCTACCTTTCTTAATTTCCTGACCCAGTCATTGAGCTTAGCTGTTGGGAGAAGTAGTGTGTGACCCAATATGGAATCCCTCATGTAAAGTGGTAAAAATGGCTGGGTGTGGTAGCTCAGGCCTGTATGCTCAGCATTTTGGGAGGTCAACTTGGGAGGATTGCTTGAGGCCAGGAGTTCAAGACCAGCCTGGGCAACATAGTGAGACCCAGTCTCTACAAAAAGTTTAAAAAATTAACTGGGTTTGGTAATGCGTGACTGTAGTCCCAATTACTGGGGAGGCTGAGGCGGGAGTTTTGCTTGAGCCCAGCAGTTTAAGGCTGCAGTGAGCCATGATTGTGCCCACTGCACTCCAGCCTGGGCAACAGAATGAGACCCTGTCTCACTCAAAAAAAAAAAAAGGTTAAAAATATCTGGTAGCAGTTTTGAAAACTTTTCTGTTTCTGGCATTTCTGAAAACTCTGAATAAGTTAATCTCCTGGGAGGCCTAGAGAGAGTCTGTGTGCACACAGCCCAGGGACAACCAATATCCATAGCTGAGCAGGCTTCCTAATTTTAAGTTTTTGATGTGAAAACTTATCAGATATATTTATTTAATCCAAATCAATCACATTCTGGTTATCCATGGTTTACATGCTTACTTACCCCTCCAGAAAGAGAAAGACAGGCACGATTTTCCCCTTTCAGACAATTTTTTTTTTCCAAGTAGGTGATGTCTCTTTATGTATTCTATGATCCTACTTTTTTTTTTTTTTTTTTTCCCCTTAGAGACAGGGTCTTGTTCTATCGCACGATCTGGAGTGCGGGTGTGATCATAGCTCACTGCAGCCTCAGACTCCTGGGCTCAAGCTATCCTCTTGCCCAGCTGGTAGCTGGGACTGTAGGTATTCACAACCATGCCCAGTTAATTAAAAAAATTTTTTTGAGACAGGGTCTCACTATGTCACCAAGGCTGCTACTTTTTTTTTTTTTTTTTTTTTTTTGAGATGGAGTCTCGCTCTGTCCCCCAGGCTGGAGCGCAGTGGCGCCATTTTGGCTCACTGCAAGCTCTGCCTCCCGGGTTCAAGCAATTCTCCTGCCTCAGCCTTCCAAGTAGCTGGGACTACAGGCACCCGCCACCATGTCTGGCTGATTTTTTTGTATTTTTAGTAGAGACGGGGTTTCACCATGTTAGCCAGGATGGTCTTGACCTCCTGACCTTGTGATCTACCTGCCTCGGCCTCCCAAAGTGCTGAGATTACAGGCGTGAGCCACTGCGCCTGGCCGCTACTTTAAAAAGAAATTACATTGTTCTAATTTGCTGTATATGAAAGAATCCTAGGCTTACAGCTTTACTTATGAGTTTGCTTGAAGGAGCAGCTTCAGAAAGGTGTGTAAAGGCCTCTAATGGGCTAAATGCACTGAAGCCTTGCATCTCTGCCCTTGGACTCTAGGAAAATGGTGAAAGATGGCATAAAGGTAGTTAACTATAGCCCTTCCCACCTTTCCCTCTCCTGCTCTGTGGACTCCAGGCACGCCAAGTGATGGAAAGAGAGTTCAATAACCTGTTGGCCTTGGGCACAGACCGGAAGCTGGATGACGTGAGTACCTGGCCATGAATTATGAGCCTTGGGGATCTGGTCATCTTAGTTGGATTGAAGTTCATGAGTTCTGCCTTCCCTGGGCTAATTGTTAGAAGGCTAGTCTAAGGGAGGAGAGCCAGAGGGGATGCAGATAATGTCAGGGGGTTGAGGAGGTGGACCAGCCCTAGAAGAACTTGTCTTGGGTAGTAATAGGCTGTCGAGAAGTCTCTGTGAAACTCCTGTGCAAAAGCTGAAGGCCCATGTGTTGTACTTCCAGCATCTTCCAATTCTGTGCCCCGCCTTCCTATCCACATAGGATCAAAGATTTTTCCCAAAGGCCATATCTTTGGGATCACACCTTTTTCTTGATCTCTCAGACCATGTATCTTCAGTGCTGAGCTCAGCACACCTCCAGCCTGCTCAGTAAGATTCCAGCCTGTCCTCCAGGAGTGTGGGTGTGTGGAGGTAGATGCCCTGCTGAGGTTGTTAAATGACAGGTTTGCTCTCTCGCTCACCAGTGCAGTCTGCACAGCTAAACACACGCTCGGGCTTTTACCATCCCAGCTTTCTCTAGTTTCACCCTTGGGTCTACCTTCACACCAAGTTAAAGTTTTCCTCTCTCCGCCCTCCTGGTCACTGAGGGAACAGTCCCTTGCACTTGATTTCATCAGGCCTTCCCCTTGAGTTGAGGGAAGACCCTGGCATTCTGAGCCATATGGTCCCCTTTGAGATGCCAACCTAAGCATCCTACTGTTTTGTTTTGTTTTGTTTTGCACTGGTTTGCTGAGGTCATAGCCCCTCCTTGGCCCCTGCCTCCTCTTCCTCCCTCCTCACTTTCTTATCACTGCCCTTGCCTGTCAGGTCTGCACTAGTTGATCTGGCTCCAAACAAATTAAAAGAAAGCCCAGATTGTGTGTGTTTTTCGCTGCTCCGTCTTCAGTCAGATCACTGTTTCTTAGTAGGGTTTAACAGGGCGAAAATCCACCATTGTAGAAGGATTGCTCTGCCTCAGGGGGACACAGGGCACTCTCAGGAATACATAGAATTTGTGGAAGTGTTTTCTTCACAGAGGTACCTTGAAGTTTGGGAGAAAAGAATAGACTTATATATGTTTTTTTTTTTGGTCATTTAGATACTTTAAAGAGGCTAAACTGGCAGCTCCTCCCTCCCCCGACCCAGAGCTGTCCCAGCTCTGACAGATCTGTTTTCCCAATGCTCCTGTGATATTGGCCCTCCCACTAATTCCACATGCACTCAGGATCTCTGCTTTCTTTGTTGCTGTCTGGAGAAGTGACTCCCATATATCTATTAGTGTGGTGCTGTCTAATTTAGAAGCTATGTAGTCCTTCAATCCTTACAAAAATATTCTTTGAATGCCTGCCCTGTGCCAGGCATTGTGCCAGGCATGGTGGTTAGTGATGACGATGTCTCACTTTATGGTAATGATCACCACATGAGATAGGTTATGATGCCCATCTTACAGATGAGGAAATTGAAGCTCAAAGAGGGAACTTACCTGCTGTGGCAGAGCAGGACCGGAGCAGATGCGAGTCTGATTTCTGAGCCTTTCCCCCTTGTTCCACTTCCTCCGGGAAGCTTGTGGAGCTATCTGGCCTATCAGGCTCCAGACATTGGGGTGGTGTTATTGTTTAGACATTGGGGTGCACATAGATATGTGCAGTGGAGTTTTTGGGACTCAACTAGGTGTGGGCTAGAGAGGAGGGTTTTTGTGGGAAGCGTACAGTAGAAGCCAGGTCCTGAGAATAAGGTAAGATTTGGGGGTGAGGGGAGGGTCTGGGGTCCAAGGAGACTGCTTCCTGTCCAACTGTCTAGCACATCATCAGCAACCTTGAGTTGTCTCTTGCAACCACACCCTCTGCTGACTTTGGTTCTTAGTGTCCCTTCTCAAGCTTCAAGGCTCTTAAGGGCGGTATCCAGTTCTCCCTGCACATGGAGATGAGGACTCAAGGGAAATAAGGAGGAGGGGAGCAGGAAGGATTTACATCTGACTGTTAGGGGACAGGGGAGGAATGCAGAAACAGGTCCTTAGGGTTGGCTGAAGGTGGAAATGGAGACAAGGGGAAGGCGGGAGAGAGAAAAGAGGCTCTGGGCTAGGGTAAGAGCAGGACCATGGGGAGGACAGCAGTGACAAGGGAAGTTCCTAACAAACTCAGGAATGGGACTCCTGCATAAAGAGCCAGCTGCCACCTATTCATTTAATGAATATTTATTGAGTGCCTAATATGATCCCAGGCACTGCTCAGAGGTTGGGGATACATTGGTTGGAACAAAAAAGGTTATGGTTTCTGCCCCATGGAGCACAGAATTTGAGAGAAAGAGCGAGAGAGAAAGTGAAAGGCATGGAGGTAGGGAGAAAGGAAGGAGGTGGGAAAGGGAGGAGGAAAGAGATACAGTCATGCATGGCTTAATGATGCTTAGCTACGGGGATAAGTTCTGAGAAACGCATCATTAGGCAATTTGATCACTGTGTGAACATCACAGAATGTACTTACACAAACCTAGGGGGTATAGCCTATCGCACACCTAGGCTATATGGTATAGCCGGTTGCTCCCAGGCTACAAACCTATACAGCTTGTTACTGTATTGAATACTGTTGGCATTTGTAAGTATTTGTATATCTAAACATAGAAAAGGGACAGTAAAAGTATTATAATCTTATGAGACCACCACTGTATATGCCATCCATCACTGACTGAAACATTATGTGGTGCGTGACTGTATTAATGAAATAATCTCATAAATATGTAAAAATGCTACTAGGATGAGTGCTGTGACTGAGAGGTACATGGTGCTGAGAGTTTGTCGGATCATTTGACCCACTTGGGACACACAACAAACACTAGGGGGACAGGGCTGGGAGGGGTTGTTGAGGCAAGAACAGGTGGGTGAATGTCCATTGTTCCTGCTAGTCCCACTCTGCCTGCATCAGCTCTGAGAACATGGGGTGGAGGGAGATTGGGCATGGCTTCCAAGCAGGGTGGATGAAGGCTCTGAAGTGTGGGGTGGGGAGGCCCGTGCAGAGGGTGATCCTGTAGGGTTGTGGCCCTGGGTGCCCTGTGGCAGAGATGGTTGTTTTGGAGACATGGCTGGCATGGGTGAGGGGGGCAGATGGCAGGGGGCTGCCTGCTATGTCCTGTGGAGGAGCCTGCGTCTGCTTGGTGGTCTGCCTGACCCATCCCTGTTACAGGGTGATCTCATCTGATCCCATCAGTGATAGGCAGCCTGAGAAACAGGTAGGGCAGATGTTATTATTCTCATTTTACCGACGAGGAAACTGAGGCTCAGAGGGGTCACTCACCTGGTACAGGGTCACATAGCCAGTAAAATGGCAGAGCCAGGATTAGAAGCCAGGTGTCTGACTCCCGCCCGACATAGTACTCTTCCGGTATACTGGACTACAGCCATTCGGAGGCCCCAGAAGGACAGGACAGTGTGTATAGGGACTGGCTGTGACCTCCCATGGGCTGAGGCAGAGGAGTGCCTTGAAAGGTGAATGGTTATGCCAAGCCTACTTTGAAAAGATTGCGGTGGGCTGGGAAACAGTTCAACTGCAGGATGGCAGACCCAACAAGATTCCCACCCCCACACACACTCCTTCCATCCGCCACCCAGAGACAGAGAATTTCAGAGTCGCAGGGTTTCCCGATTCACCGTACAGATGGAAAAACTCAAGGCTAGAAAGGGGAAGTGACCTCACTCCCTCTTTCCAAAGGGGTGGGAGTGGTGCCCCTTGAACCAGCGGCGACTGGCCCCCTCCAGGCAGGGCGTGAGGATGGCAATTCCAACAGGGCCCTTGGGCCTCTGGTGTCCCCCTCGGTGCAGGGGGATGACAAGGTGTTCCGCCGCGCGCCCTCCTGGAGGAAGCGCTTCCGGCCGCGGGAGCACCACGGTGGTGGCGGCATGCTCAGCGCTTCGGCGGAGACCCTCCCGGCGGGCTTCCGTGTGTCCACCCTGGGGCCCCTGCAGCCTCCACCGGCCCCGCCAAAGAAGATCATGCCTGAAGGTGAGTAACAGGCGGGCTGGGCATGGCCGAGGCCCAGCCGAGCGCGGGCTCCTTCCTGGCACCCCAGGGCCGGGCCGGGTGGAGAGGGGCGAGGCCGAGGCTGGTGCCCCGCGCTCCTGGGCTGCAGCTGCACTAACGCTCCGCGGGGAGCGTGTGCGCGCACTAACCCGCCGCTCTGTGTGTTCTCCCGCGGCTGCCGACTTCTCCCAGCCGGGACGGCGGGGTCGCAGAGACTGGAGACCTCCACGGTTCGGACCTACTCCTGCTGACCCCCCCATCCTCCCGCCCCGGGTCTGACGGGGGTGTGCCCGTGGCTCGGGGTAAGTGGGCCAGGCCCGGGGACGCGGGCACCTTGCTGCTGGCCCTCGGCCCTATGCACCTGCCCTTGACTGCCGGCCTGGCCCTGCCGCTCCAGCCCCGCTTACCAGCACTGCCCGGCTTGCCCCTTCCTGCTTCGTCTGGCCCGGGGCGCTTTGCGCTTGGAGCACGCTGCGTTGCCGCTGTCGCACACATCCTACAACCTGTCTCGCAGATGCCCTGCAACCTGCCTCACAGTGCGATGCCTGTCTCTCTCTCTCCCTCAGCTCACTCCCACTATCTCTACGGACACATGCTCTCCGCCTTCCGGGACTAGCCACGGCCCCCAGGGCTGGCTTCCTTCTTCTGGGTTTCACAGGCTCCTCTGGCCCTGACCCCTCCTGCTCGTTCCCCTTCCTTCCGCGGCTCCTAGTCTCGTCCGTGACTTTCCGGTTGCCCTGGATCTCAGAATATATTCGTCCACTCCCTCGGCACCCCATTACCCCGAGTCCCACCGTGTGTCCGTTGTAAGTCCGGTGGATGTGGCTGGGATTTCCTGGTATTGTGGAGGCATCCAGGTTGTCCATGCTTGGGATTCTGGGGGAAGGAGAGAAGGGCAGCCCAGGGTGGATGTGAAGCCACCCTTCCTCTTCTGGACCCAGCCTGGTCTGCACTGCAACCTCCACCAGGACCAGGATCCTGGGCCACAGGCTGGGATGATCCTTCCACGAAAGGGTCATTACAAACGCAGCCCTGCTTGGGCTATTCAACCTTAGGGTGTCTGTCCACGTCTGGCTGTGCCAAATGGTCTGGCCGCTGGTTTTGGCATCCTCAGCATCACTACTCTCCCAACCCATCACCATGACTGCAGTTCCTGCCCCCATTCTCTTGGGGTCAGGGAGGGGCTGGGAAGGGCTACCGAAGGCCCCATGCTCCCACAGGATGGTGAGGCTGGGAGGAGGAAGACTGAGGTAGAGATTCCAGGCCCTGGCATAAGCTGAATCCCAAATTTGGGTTTGGGAAGAACCAGAGAGAAATGGATCCCTGAGCTCTGAGCCAAGGGTGAGGATGGGGAAACTCTAAGCTCCTGCCCAATAAGAGGCATAGGCAGACTAGCCAGAGGGAGAGCCAATGGCCTCTGGTAGCCTTAAGCCCAAAGGGCAGTGGGAATGTCCCCTGCCCCAACCATCGGGTGGAGCTCCTGCTGGGCTGTGGGGAAGGGAGGTTGTGCGGATCTTGACTCTGGGGCAGAACAGATCTAACCATGCATTGCTAGCTCTGCTTCCAGCATCCCTTCCCCTTCTCTCCTCCTCTGCCTCACTTCTTTAGTAATCCCAACCGTATAAAAATGAACCTGATGGGTGGATTGAATATACATTGACCCTAAAGTCAAGGTTGGGGAAAAGGCAGACTAAGGCCTCCTTTCTCTGACCTCCCAGGAAGAAAATAGCTTCTCCTATAGTGATTCATGTCCCAGGTCCAGGAAATCCAATGTTGGTGAAGGCAGCCACTCTCCTGCTTGTCCCCAAATCACCTAACCCTCATCCAGGGCTGTTTTGGTGGGCAGGGACTGCCTCCTTCCGGAATTCCTAAGATCCGCCCAGCTTCCACCATTTTCATTGCTTTCCCCAGCAGCATGATGGGAACCCGAGCTGAGGGATACAGGTCCTGATTTGGTAGGAATATTATTCCCAAGAAATACCCTCTCCTCACCTACTCCCTCATCCTACCAAGGTGCCTGAAAATGTTCAAGACTTATGTTCAGGGTGGGATGATGGAACCGGGGGCTTCATCAAAGTGAGAGGAAAGGAAAAGCATCTGGCACGTGTTTCTTGGTTAGGGGCCAGTGCAGTGCCATCCTACAGGTGGCTGGAGAAGCTGCTTTGCAACCTGATCACCTTGAGTTCTGAGCAGAGGCTGGGCTTGTAGGTGAGATAATGGGCCAGGGCACCCAGTCCTGAAGGAGCAATGGCACCTGGGCAGTGCCAGGGCTTACAGCCTGCTGCTCCTTTTTAGTAGAGGAGAGGCCCATCACTGGTGTGGTGGGGTGGGCTCTCCCCTAGGCTTGGGCAAGGCAGCCACCTGCCCTTGCTCTCCCTTAGTGTTCCCTGGCCTCCCTGCCATCAGGTTGCTGGGAGTGGAGATGGAGGGATTATTGAGCAGAAAATGAGTTGGATGAAGATAAAGAGCTCCCATCCCTGGGTAATGGATATTAAGATGATGGAGATTCCTAAGATTGGTGGAGTTGGGCAATGCACAGCCATTTGACTCCTTCAGGGTGCTCTTGATAGGCTGGCTATAAGGGAGACTCAGTCCCAGCCTCTCCCCTCTACAACTCCTGCCACTGTTGGCCATGTCGTAAGGCAGCAGCTGTGCCAGGATAGCTGGGTCCATTCAGAGCACCTTGAGAAGTATTGCAGGGAGGTGTTAAGAAGAGAAATCTGTGCAGTGATGGAAGGCTGTTGTCTTGGTGTATCCCTTGCCTCATAGTCAATATATTTTTTTCTTTGGCGAGTCACCAGTGACCCGAGCCCTCCACACCAGCCTCCTGTATCTCATCAGGTCCCTTCTCAGTACTGTATTTGCTCAGTGCATCAGGAATGGGTGTATGGGTGTGTGTGGGTGGGTGTGAGTGTGGGTGTGTACGTACCAATAAACAACCTGGTTTTAAGACAATGTACAAATGGCCTCCAGTCTTTTTTTTTTTTTTTTTTTAACTCTGAGCTCACCTGAGATTTCCAGCTTCTTTCACAGTTGTAAAGCCTGCTGTACTCTGGAAGGAAATGTCACAATTTTCAGAACTTGTAGTCAATAACTGTCTATTTATTTATATAAGCACAGGATTGATAGATTAATGTTTGGGCTGCATGTGCCCAGTGGGTAGAGGACCAGATAAGGAGAGAGGGGCCTGATATCTTCTTTCATCTCACTCACCTGGTCAGGCTGTCACCCTTTCCCACTGCTCCTGGAGTTCCTTCTCCTGAATGCCCCTTGGTCACATCACTCCACTGTTCCCACTTTCAGCAGCTCCCAGCACCTCTAGATCAGAGTGGCAGTTCCTCCTCAGTGTGGCCTAAGAAGCTATTCATGACTTGGCTCCTTCACCTCTCCTCCTCCCACCAGTTTCAAGTCCACCTGACTCAGAAACATGGTGTCCACCCAACCCCGTCACCAGAAGGCAGCATGACTGCTTCTGTCCTTACCTTTGTAGTTTTAAGCCATCAAGACCACTTCAAGCATCACTGGGGAGGCATCACCTGCCTCTCCCCAGCAGAACTAGTTAACCAGCAACCTCTGCTCTCTGGACACTCTGTACACTGCGCAGGCTGGGCAGTGATTGCCTCCCACGCTGGGCTGCGAGTTACCTCCTTTAGGGCAGTCTCGTTGCTCTCTCCATCCCTAGGTATATATCTTCGAATGAATAAATGCACCAGCCTTCTCTCAGAGGGTTGTATAAGGATTAATATTAGTAAAAGCTAAAAATTACTGAGTTCTGTTGTTTGCCAGACACTGTTCTAAGCATACTAAATATATTAACTCATGAATCCTCACAACTCTGATATATTCTCAGCATTTTATAGAACAGGACATTTTAAGACTAAGATAATACAGCTGGTAAGAGACAGATGTGGGTCTCAAACCTAGGCCTTCCTGACTCCGGTGCCTTGTCCTTAACTATGATATGTATGTTCAAACTCCTGACCCAGTGCCAGGAGTATTTATCTTTTTTTTTTTTTTTTTTTTTTTTTCATTAGGAGTAGCATGATGAAAAGGAATGCTTATCAAATGTTGCTAGCTTCTCTTTTAAGTGAACTCAAGCCCCTGCCCCTCAACAAGCCTTCCCCAGCTACCCAGCTCCCTTTCCCTGACTCCTTTGTGTGTACAACTCATGTGGTCTTTGGCTGCTGTGAATCTTTGGGGGGCCGTGTTTCCCCTGCCCCCCTGAGTGGTGAACTCCCCTTCGTGTAGCACAGTGCACCATGCATCCTGTGTCCTCTTTAAGGCTGATGGTGCCCCAAACACGGATGGAGCAAGGACAGCAGAGTTCGTGGGCACAAGTGACAGGAGGGAGTGGGACCAGGCACCCTGGACACAGCCCAAGGAGAGAAAACAGAGGTGAGGGAAGGTACTGGCCCTGTGCCTACAGGCCTCTGGGGGTCCCTTGCTACCCTCTCCAGGATCAAAGGTAAAATTGACAAACCTTGGTGACTGGCTGGCTATGGGAATGAGATCTTCACTGAAGGGATCCAGGAAAACTATGACTTTCTTGTGCTGCCTTCCACTGGGACAGGAGATATAGACGGAGCCGACTTATGTGTAAATGGGAGTTTGATTTTGGACATGCTGGGCTTGAGGTGAGAACTAGACATCATGGTTCCATCCACACTTGTAGGAAAGAAGAATCTAGGTGTCTTTCCTAGAACCCTTTCCTTTGCTCTCTCTAGGAATGCTCCAAGCAGTGAGGGGCAGGGAGTCCGGATCCGAGTGGGGACCTGTGGCAGAGGGGGACAGGGATGAGGCACAGCCAGAATCGTGGAGGGGCTGTGATTGGAGTTTCTATTCAGGACTGGGTTGAGCTTCCTTAGTCAAAATTCTGGCTCAACCTGAAGTCTTCCAGGCCCACCCTCAGGCTTTTCTGCCCCAGCCTGGGGCCCAGAAGCCCGGGGAAGCCCAAGGAACCTAACATGTTGGGGTGGCGTTTTACCCAGGAAACAGATACCTGAGCTGAGGGGTATCTTTTCCTCTCACCCTCCGCCATCCCTCTGCCGCCTCCCTCTCCAGTTGATCCACCCCGTCTACACCTGTAGCACTTAAGAAGGTTTTCCAGTCTACCAAATAAATTACTCTGAGAAGTTAGATCCCTAGGAGTGCCTATTGGAGTGCCACAAGTAGTACTGTAAGTGTTCAATTCACACCAATTATCTAAGTACTCGAAGAAGTTCCTATTTACACACCAACAATTGGTATGCCAATTTTAAGTAATATTTATCTTTTCATTGTGGTGGATTCCCTAAAGTCCATTATTAAGCAACATTTGATTAATCCAATTTGATTTATTATAGGTGCTTCCAACTAAAGAACAAATTTGAGCTAATCTCCCTAAAGAACTCCAACTCATGATTTATTAATTGGAGTCTTCTCTGTAATTCTGTTGTGAAGATTAAGCATTTGCTAATTTAAGAAAGTGCCCATGCTTCGATAACAATTGTTTATTCTGTGAAAATAACGAGTGAGGCTGGCCCCCTGCTTAGCAGAGTTTGCCATTCACACCTGTGGAATTCTAGCAAACTGTTTTTCCCTTAAGCACTTAAAGACATGAAAAAGTAAGTAGACAGTGACTACACTCCACCATGGTAGGGATCGATTGCACCCAGTATCATTGCTGAGGACTGTTCATTCTTTCCACAGTCTGAACGTGACCCTCACTGTCTAATTGTCAGGATAACTGAAGAGGAGCAGACTTAAAAAATATATCCAGCAGCCCCAGAACCTGTCCTTCAGCAGAGCTGAGTGCCTTCCTTGGCCAGCCCTTCTTATCCCAGTAAGAAGGAGAGCAAGGGATGGGCAGGTCATAGCTGCAGGTGACAGGGTTGTTTCCACCCTAGGAGTGTGGGAAGTGCCAGAGGCAGAGGAAATGAACTTGAAGGGAGAAGATCTTCCAAGAATGTGTTCTGAGTATTTTCGGAGGGTAATAAGGGAGTGAATGTAGATTCCAGAGCCAAGGCACTGCAGCCAGCCCGGTTGCCCTCCTCATTCCCCAGGGCAGTGAATCAGGGCTAAGAGTCATGGAAATGACCTTGGTCTTCCTCTCCAGCCCCTCCAAGGGGGAAAGACTAAACTCAGTGATACCAACTTGAAAAGAAGAAAATCCCACCAATGGGAGCAGAGTAGGCCAATTTGCAATTCCCAATAAGCCCTGCTTGACTGGTTTGGGACAAGCAGGCAGTGGGGGAGGCCCTCCCTTTTGCACCGTCGCCTGAGTTCTGTGAGCCTCCGGAGGCTTCTTCTGATTCTTTTCCTTAGGCAGAGTTTCTGAAGAAACTTGGGGGGCACAGTGATAACTCTCCTCTCCAGCAGTAAGGTCAGGAGGGTGAGTGTGGGAGAGATGGCCCAGCTGAGCCCAGAGCGGGTGCAGGGTGGTTGCTAGAGCCTCAGGCAACACTGGGTTAAGTTCATTGTGAAGGGTCCCAAAGAAGTAGGGCTGGAATGTACCATGCTCTGAATCCCTGCTTCGGTAATGATTCTGAAACTTATAATTTGCAATAAATCAGATGAACTTAGCCCCAAGCAGTTGGAATTAATAAAGTTTTCAGTAGATGTCCATGTTCCATTTGAATTCTAGCTCCTGTTAACTCCCCAGTTAATCCTTATGTAATGTCTATCCAAAAATCTCTGTTCTCAATTTCCCACCCACCTTCTACCCTCAGGAAGCTAATATTTGAAAATTAGCACCCCAAATGAAGAGAACCCCAGCTTCTCTTTGATTGTTCTTTGTGGACCCTTTACCCTCCCCAAGCTAAATCTGAATCTCCTTCATGCTGGGAGCTGCAAGCAGGAACCACAATCCCCTTCTGCCTGGAGGGAATAGAGGAGAATGGGGAGGGGCCATGCTATTTGGCCTGCAAGGAAATGACAGTGTCTGATTCCCCTTCCTCACCTCCCACTTCTCTACAGGGCTCCTGGTATTGTGACACCAGGGCAGAGGTGGGGACTAGGGAAGGGAAACCACAACTTCTAGCTCTGCACCCTGGCTGTGGGCTGATGAGCACTGGGCTTACGAGGTGCTCAGTTAACTGAAACCAGAGGACCTGTTGGGACATGACACAGAGCACAGCAGCCTGTGAGCAGTGGCTGTGAAGTATAGTCATAGCCAGTTGTCCTCCGTGTCCCACAAGGATGTCTGTGGAATCTGGTCTCCACCTAGACTGAGATCCAGACATGCTCGACTTCCTTCGTCATGGTAAAAAGAGCAGCGGTCCCCAGTGCCTAGTGACCACCAGCAAGATGAGGCCCTTAGCACTGTGGAGCCCCGCCCACTAGGGTGTGTCTGGACTGCTCAGTGGGAAGGGGCAGGGCTGTCAGTCATTTCCCTCCCTCTGCATCATCACCGACACTCTTCTGGCAACCAGTCTTTATTCATTTTTTAAAAAAGGAAATCCAAATAAGTTAGCAAAAAAAAAAAAAAAAAAACAAAAATACAAAACAATGGCAAAACCACACGATGCTTAGTTAACAAAAGAAATCACCCCCAAGAGGCCCCAACCCCTTTTCCCTGCCTGTCCCCGGCAACTTCAGCACAGGAGACCTTGGTCGGATGGCAGCTTTACAAACAACACACGAAACAAAACAAAACATAAAACCACTGGAAGGTTCCCAATATTCACTGCAAAAGTTTGGCCCCCCAGGGACTTGGGAACAGAGGACTGTTCCTCTCCCCTTCTTCTCTCTCAATTCAGGGCAGGCCCAGCCCAGCCACTGGCATCGGGAAGAGACCAGAACAGGAGATGTGCACAGCTTGTCCAGGTCGGGACACTGTGTCTCTCAAACTGTTTCACTTGGGGGGTGGAATTAGAGGCCGCGTTATGATAAAAAGGAAGCTCCTGAGTTTGCCCCCTGAGCTGAGGCATACACGAGGGGGCGCTCTGGTCCCCTGCTTTACCTCCCTGGAAAGGGGATGCCCTCTCCTTTAAGGAGGCAGCTGAATGAGGGCATCCAGTCCCTTGCTGGGGGGTGGGTTAACCTTACATGGATGAGGAAGGGGATAGTCTGGCCTATGGCACCCCAGAGCTGGCTTCCTAGCATCAGGGCAGTCTGGCTTAGGAGGCCCCTGCTACAGAAGTAGTGGCATCTGTGGCCAGCTTGGGGAGCTCGCAAGGATGCCTGGCTTGGAAGACAATCTCAGTTGGGCATGGTTTCATCTGGGAAGGCCACAGACACATCTTCCACTGTGATGCTGTCCACGATGGAGGTGAGGGAGTGCAGGTTGTGGGCATCTGTAGGGTCAGCCGTGAGCAGATGATCTGTAAGGGGAGGTGGGAAGGTGGTACCTGGGTGAGGAGTGGGGGTTCTTGAGGCCCAGAATAGAGGATGGGACCCTTGGGGTGACAGAGGTTTTCCAGGACAGATGAATGACAAAGCTCCGGAGTTCTACTCCCTAGTCCCTGCCTTTCCCCATGCTCTGTGAGTGTGTGTGTGTGTGTGTGTGTGTGTGTGTGTGTATGTATGTATGCCCCTCTTCTCTGAACTCCCCTAGTAGGTAGGGTTTGGAAGCAGCCACTCAAGTTGGAGCAGGATGGAGCTCCCCAGAGACTGGACCTGCCCTTTGCTCAGCCCAGTTTTGCAGCACTGACTCAGCACTTCGCAGGGACCCCTGGGGCAGGGACATTGTCCTCTCTGTGGAGAAGGTCAACCACCAGGCATCAGCTGCAGGAGCCACTATCACTCCTTTGCTGGTCAAGACTGCAGGGGCACACAGAACTTCCCAGCCCACCCTTTGGGCCCTGGAGTCAGCAGGTCCCTGGAGAGACCCAAGGAAAGAGGACCGGAGCAAGGAACAAGGTAAGAGGGGAGAACCTGGCCCAGGGAGGGACTGAGGGATTGGAGCCAAGGTTACCAGGGTCAGGCCTCACTTACCCCCTGGGTTGGCGCTGAACTCCAGTGCACTGCCCCACTCTGGACTGCAGGAGGCGCTGTGAGAGCTGCATTCGCTGGGCACCTGCAAGACAGGGCGAAGGCCCAAGGTCGGGGCACAGCCATTCTTTGATGTCTCTCTCTGCCTAGTCCCAGTGGGCAGAAGTACCTGTGGTGGGGTTGGAGGGTGGGCCACAGGCTGCGGCCTTCCAGCCCAGGCCATCCCCAACCCCAGAATCTTTGTAACTAGCTCCTCTCACACCCCGGAGGCCCTGCTTCCAGGCCTTCCTGGCTTCCATCCTGGGTGGTGGTTCTGCTCTCACAGGACACCAGCTTAAAGGGGTCCCTGGTTCTCCTGACTCTGGCGATAAGGGTGATGGAGACAGATTTTGTGGCCCAGTGAAGATCGCTCTGTGCAGGCCTGCTGGAGTTCCAATGAGACTGAGTGGGTTTTCTCTCTGCTCAGCCACACCCAGGATGGGGGTGGGGCAGGGGGCAAAGCAGTCTTCTCTGGTTAACTTGGCCTGGCCTTTTAGGCTCTGACTCAGGCGCTGGGATTAATCCTCACCCTCACCCGGGCTGACTGTGGCCTTGCTCCTGATCCTTTCTTCAGTCCTGTGTTCCCCACCCCCACCCCTTCTGCACTTCCTCCCCACTGCCTTTATCTTGTCTGGAAAGAACACAGGACACAGGAGGTCAGCTGGATAGCCCAGCTCTGACCAGGGAAGGGCTCCTGCAGCCCCTCGACCCTGTCTGGCACCTGCTCCAACCCTCTGAGCCCCTCTTGGGGTCTTGAGGCTGTCCAGGGGCAGGGGGATGGGATGGCCACTTACCCCTGGCTGGGGCCCGCCTCCGCCCCGGTAGCGGAGGTCACGCTCCTCCTGGTTGAGGGAGCTGAGCAGGGCCTGGAGGCGCTCGATGTACTGGATGGCGCTGCGCAGGATCTCCACCTTGGGCAGCCGCTGGTTGGGGTTGAGCAGGGTGCTCCTCTTCAGGGCCTCGAAGGCCTCATTCACCTTCTTGAGCCTGCGCTTCTCCCTCAGTGTGGCTGCCCGCCGCCGGTCCACAGACACCGACTTCCTCTTACACACCTTACACGCCCACGGCAGGCACTGGCCTGGACAGTGCTCGGGGGTCCCCAGCCCCTTGTCCTCGAGGGGCCCTGGGGCCTCGGGGCTCAGGGTGAGCTCCGTCCGCTCATAGCCTGGTGGTTCGAAGCCCTGGAGGTGGACAGGCAGGTAGTTTTCCCCATCATAGAAGCGGGGTTCCTGGTAGAAGTAGGGGGATGTCTCATACAGCTCCATGGGGTCGGAAAAGGCTTGTTCCTGCCACCAGCCCCCAAGCTCCTGCAGCCCCTCACGCCAACTGCTGGGTGCCATTTAAACCCTCCCCGCTGGCATGGAACCAGAGATAAATATAGCCAACGCCACAGAAACCTGAGCCCCCTCTAAGCTGTTGCTGCACATCAAGACGTTTACAGTGGATTAGATGTGATTCCCCTTCTCTCTCCCCCATGGCCCCCACCCCACCCAGCCAGCCTGCCCCTGGCCCAGGCGGGCTCCTGTGCACGGGTCGGGAGGCCGTCGGGTGTAATTTGATTAGTTTTCATCTCTCAGCAGCCCCTGTGGGGCAGGGGCGTTGGGGGAGGACACATTCCCCTCTCATCTGCTCCTTTCAATTACTCCTAGCTGGGCGGCCTGCCTGTTCTCTCTTTGCAGTCCCGAAGAAGCTGGTGGGTATAGGGGGAGGAGGGAACAAGGAAGGGTAGGCTTAGGCTGGAAGGGGCCTTAAGAGCCAACTTATCCATCTCCTTGCTTCCTGACAGCACCTTAACCACACTACATCAGTCGATGAGACTCTTTTAAAGACTTCCCTCCAGAAAGAATGGGACTGCTTCAGATTCTGGGCATTCATGGGCACTCAGTATCCAGGGATAAGAAGGATCAAGACTCAGAGCAGCTAACAGATTCCACTTTTGGGGTTCCCAAGCAGCTTTGTTCTCTTAGGTCTCATCTGGGGGGTAAATTGAGGCAAGAGAAATTATTTGGTCTTGGCAGGGGTAAAGAGAAATTTCCTCTTTAATACAGCAGCCAAGGGGTCAGAGCAGAGATTAGAATTTACAGCCTAGAGCGGCAAGGTCAAGAGGTACTAAGCTCCCTGTCTCCTCCCCGTCTCACTCCCGACCATTGATCTGTCCTTCTATGTTACCTCCTCAACTCTTTTTCCAACACCAGAATTTTCCTGGCTCATTACTGTGGATGGGGGTGAAAAAGTAGAAAAAACAGAGCCCTTCAAACTCAGTTTAAATCTCCTCTCTCCTTGGCCACCGGGCTTGGTTGTTCTGCCTCTTCCTATCTGAGCCATCAGTTTTACATGTATCATGCAGGTCTCAAATGTCAGGTAGAGCAGGGACTATTTAATCTTTAGGCCTCTCAGGCTGTGGTCACCTCTCAGTAGGTGCCTCAGGGTCTGAGAGGACAAATTCCTTCCAATGCAGTGGGCAGACCTTAGACACCAGCAGTGAACAAGTCTCAGTCTTAGGGCTGGGGATTATAGGGACACCCCAGAGAGTGTCCCTGCCCTCGAACTTACCATCTGATAGCAAACGGTGATCACCTCTTTCTACCTAGCCCCTGATGCCCAAATCTCCTCCCAGGCGGCTACTGTTCAGCTTCTGCTCACGTCAGGAGACAGCCCGTTCCATTGACGTGTAGCTTTGAGCTGCAATCTGCTCCCTCTATCTTTTACCCTTTGTTCCCGGTTTTATCCCCCCCATAGACTAATGTCCTGCTCCTTATCCTATGACAGATCAAACTGACAAGTTCAAGCCAGTGGCAAGGACAATAAGAGGAAGGGGAACCCTGCTGGGGACTCAGGGGAGACTTCACAGGGAACGTGAGATCTGCGAGGCATGTGAAGAACCAGTGTTCCTTCCTCTCATTATTCACAGCAGGGAGCCGGGAGAATTCTGATGTCCTTTTGGGACAGGAAATGGAGGGAAGGAGGGAACATAGCTGGACAATAAAAGAACCCTAAGCATGTTGAGGGAGAGCAGTGAGGTCTTAATTCTGTTCTTGGCCTTACCAGCATGATAGAAAGTAGCAGCATAGGCCGGGCGTGGTGGCTCATGCCTGTAATCCTAGCATTTTGGGAGGCCAAGGCGGGTGGATCACGAGGTCAGGAGTTCAAGACCAGCCTGGCCAAGATGGTGAAACCCTGTCTCTACTAAAAATACAAAAATTAGCCGGGCATGGTGGTGGGCACTGTAATCCCAGCTACTTGGGAGGCTGAGGCAGGGAATTGCTTGAACTCGGGAGGAGGAGGTTGCAGTGAGCCGAGATCACACCACTGCACTCCAGTCTGGGTGACAGAGCGAGACTCTGCCTCAAAAAAAAAAAAAGTAGCAACATAGGTACTGTGTGGGTTCTAAACTTTGCTTTCCCCTGACCAGCTGGGCTGAAGAAGAGTCTCTATTTCCAACACATCCCCTGCCAAACAAAAAAGAAAAAAAATGCCTCAGTTTACACTCCAGTCCTATGAGCCCTGAGAAAAGAAGTCATGTTGAAGCCACTATAGGAACCCCCATATTTGCATCTTTTGTTATTCCAGGATCCAGTGTGACTTACCTCTAAATAATGTGTCTTCTTCCTCTAAAATGGAGGCAGAGCTGGCTTGCTCTATGGTGGTTTCCAGACCTTACTATCTAGTTGGTGAGCATGGGTTGACATGTGAAAGCTGGATTACAAGACAAGGGAGAGCTATGTCGATTCTACAGCAAACATGGGGGCTTTGATCAATTGCAAACCGGTAGATTCTTCAAAAAGCGTTTCGGGAATTTTTGGGAAGGCAAAACTGCTGAAGACTGGTGCTCTGCAGAAGGCTTGGGGAGAATGCTGGGCCAGCTCTTGGAGAACTGGTAGGATTCGGATGAGGAGAGGGGAGCAGGGGAAGGGGACGTTGGGTAGGCTGTTTGTGTGGAGCTTGGGGTTCAGGTAAGGGGGTGATTTGAGACAAACTTGCACAGAGGGGAGGAGGCCCAGCTGGGCGGGGAAGGACTTGAGAGCTGAGGCAAGGAGACCGCACAGAACAGCGTGATGGTCATCCAGGAATGAGATGATGAAGGTCTGAACAACCCCTTCAGAGGCAGGAGGATGGATTCGACTGGGAGAGGGTGCATGTTTCAGGCTAGCAAAGGATGGCGAGTATGCAAGCAATAGAGGAATGGCTGTATTAAATGATAGGGTACTTGGCACATGGATACACCTGGTAAATGTTATTCCCTTTTCTTGCTTTGTCTTCTCTTCTACTTCTGAGTGCCCTGCAAGGGACCACAGCAGCAGGAATGGAGGAGGGAAAACCTGGCTCCACCCTGAGTGTGTTTATTCATTCATCCATTTTTTTTTTTCTATCATGTACTGTACATTCAGCACCTTGTGCCAGGTGCTGGGGTTACTAAGACATGCCCTCTCTGCCTTCAGTGTGTTCACTGATGAGTAAGGAGAATGAGTACACAAAGTCATCTAACCAAGGTAGAAACAGCAGGCTAGAGAAAGTGCTGACATAATCCAGAGAAGGAATTTATTAATTCACTCCTTCATCTGCTCAACACATATTTACTGAGAACCCACTCTGTGTCAGTTCCCTGGCTGGGACCTGACCTGGGGCAAGAGCAGTGCGTAGACTCGGCGCTTGCCTGCAGAAGCTCCGTTGGGTATGCATTTGGTCTGGATGATGTTTGCCTCTGACCAAACATGAGGGCAGAGCCGGGAGGTTAGGGTGACCTTGTGTGCCTGGTTTCTGTGAATCCTTGTCTCTGTGTGTGTTTGTGTATGTCTGAGTACAGTGGTTTGGGGACCATGTCAAAGCCCGCTGTGGGGCACAGACCCTCTTGGTCTGAGCTGATAGAGTGACCCAGGTGTCTTTGACCTGTCCATACCCTGATGCGGGGGATTGGCCGTGTACCCATCTTGTTCTCTCAGAGCTGAGCTGTGGAGACGCCTCATATAGAGGCTTGGTCCTCCTCCCCCTGTACACCCCTCCACCCCCACAAGCTGCCCTCTGATGGATGGGAACACATTGGTGCCAAGCACAGAACAGCCTTTGTGCTCCGCCACCAGCGGCGATCCATCAGCTCCAACCTGACAGCAGGGCGTCCGGCCCTAATCCCCATCCCTGCTGGCTTGGGCACACAGGGCCCCCTGCCCTGACTGTAGCCTTCTCCTCCAGCAGTCCTGCGCCCTCCAGAGGAAGCCCTTATCCCCTACTGGGGCTCCAGGGCCACACTGTTGGCTCCCCCACCCTGACTGTCTCAACTTGATTCTGTCTATTTGCATGCTGGGCTGATGTCATTTGCATGGTAGCGGCTGGATTTCATAATGCTCAGAAATCCCCTTCACCGGCTCCCTGCTCCTTACTACCCCTTCTGCTGCACACCCAGTCACAGCTCTCTGGCCTTCCGCATCTTCTAGTCCCTGCTGATGTTGCAGGTGGGCTGACCTGGGCTGCCATGGTGCTTGGCTAAAATCAAAGCAAATTTTCCATTCTGGAGTCTCATGTGCTTGGGAATAGAGGAGCAAGAAGGAGAAGGGTCTGGAAGGGTGGGGGCCTCTGGCTACTCTAAACAGGTCCCACCATATATTTTCCTAGGCTGGGTCTCTGGGTATTATTGATGAGGATGAGGTCGGGGGTGGGGGGGTGGGGGGTGGCAAAAGGATGTGCATTTCAATAGGACATAGATGCATACAAATTACATGCAAATCAGCATTGATTATTTGTGGGGCAGTAGCTTGGCAGCAGGATGAGAACAGATCACGGAATCACAGAATGTCAGAGCTGCAAGGCAGTCTAGAATCCACTAGTCCACCTTCTTCCTCCACACATGGGGAAATGGAGGCCCAGAGAAGGGAAGTGACTTGCCCAAGCCTACAGAGGATGAGTGTCAGAAGTGTGAAGGGTGCCTGTTCTGAATCCCAGAGCTTCCTTTCCCTCTGTGAGGCTGGCAGGTGAGGAAGAGTAAGTAGTAAGCAGCAAGTGAGTAGATATTTCCCGGTGGGCCTGGGGCCACAAGTAGGCAGACAGTGAGGGGTTGGAGAGTTTGAATGGATGGTTGAGAGAGACATCAGGAGAGGTACTGCTGGAGAGATGAAAAGAAGATACAGGAGAGGTGAGAGAGAGAGAGTGGGCTGGAGGTGCCAGGCAGAGGCCTGAGGGATTGAGACAGGGGAGATTTGGAGGCAGATGCCAGGATTGAGATGTGAGGAGGGGAGGGTCCCCCCTCCACCAGGCCTCTGAAGCCACACATTGTTTCCATGGAGGACTGAGCATCGAATGACCACTGGGAAATCCTGTCCCTGCCTGGAATCTGATGCTCAGAGCCAGGATCATTCTTCAAGAATTTCTGGCTTTAGGGTGTGGGAAGGTGCAGACCCGGAGGTGGAAGGGGTTGGGTTGGAGGAGAGTGGGTGAGGGTCAAGGGGAGGTGATTGGTGGAGATAAAGCAGAGAGCTTGTTTTAAAAATAACCAGAACTGGGCTCAGCACTGTGAACGGGGGACCTGGCTCTGGTGGGGCCTTTGGAAATACGGGCAGGGATTTCTTACAAGTATCCTACGTTCCTATGGGAACAGGGCCTTTGGGCCTTCAGCTCCTGGTTAGGACAAATACTATCAGGACATGGAGGGAAAGTAGAAGAGGGAGCCCTGGATAAGGCAGGGCATGTCACTGTTCTGTCTCCTCTCTGGTTCTCAATTTCCCCATCTGTAAACCAAGATGCCGGACTGACTGGTCGGGATGCCTTTTTTTTTTTTTTTTTTTCTGACTTAGCATATGCATCTGGAGGAAGTGCTCATGGAGTCAGGGTAGGAGGACTGTTTTGTCTGAACCAGGTTTAGCCCTGAAGACTCACAGGATCAGAGAGGGTAGATTTCTAGAGATATTTTGTCCTTTTCCCATCTCCACTTCGGCTCCCAGGTTTAACCTCACTGAAAGGTAACCAGATGGTTCTCTGGACCCATTTCCACCTACTTAGAACTGCTTGGCATACATTTGTCATACTCACTTGTGGATTTGCCCCCCTGGCTGTCCCCTTCCCTGCTACTCCCTCCCACCCCACAAATCTGCCCTCTCTGTGGGTTCAGAAGCCCTAGCATGCCACCACCCCCTCCATTCCCTGGACTGCATCTATTTCTGCCTGTTTGACAAGTTGTAACATATTTGCAAGCAGCTGCTGCCTGGGTGGAGATGCCTTTGCTTTCCTCCCAGCTCTGTCCTCTCCTCCCCAGTCCCTCTCCGGAGAGCCACCCCTTCCCAGAATGTGCCCTATGACCCTCCCTACATTCTCCTCTCTGGGACTCAGACATCCAACATTTCCTAGGAAATGCAGCCTGCAGGGGTGGCCAAGGCTCTACGTTGATACAGAGGGAGTCTTCTGGGATAGAAAGTCATGTGGCCAGGGGTGGGGGGTGGATCTTTTCTATTAAGTCCCAGGCTGTATGGTTTGAGGCAATTCTCCTTTCACTGTGGGCTTCGTTTTTCTATCTTTAAAGTGCGGTGATGAATCATGTCTTCCCTACCAATCATAAGTAACTTTGCCACCTATTAACTGTAGAGACTCTGCCAGTGCTATTGATCCCATTACTCTTATCTCCTCTGAGGACTTCATTCCGTTGTTCCTGTCTGCTGGGCTTTCCTAAGAGCCTATAAACATGCTGAAGTCTCTTCTGTCAAAAAAAAAAAAAAAAAAAAAAAAAAAAATCCTTCTCTTTTCCATGGAGCCTCTTCAGCTAGGGCTCGAAAACTAACCTTCCCTTCGTCACCAGATTTCTAGAAAGAGGAGTCTACACTTAACTCTTTCCACTTCCTCACTTCTCATTCCCTTGTCTACTTATTGGCTTCTACCTTCCCAAGTTACTAAAATGAGTCTTCCCAAAATCAAAGAGACCCTCACTGGGCGCCATCGCGTGGATATTTCTCAGTTTTAATTTTACGTGATTGGTCTGTGTCATTTGACAATGTTGACCATGCTTCTCTTGAACTCTCTGCTCTCTTAGCTTCCATGACCCCTTCATCTCCTGGCTCTTCTCTAACTTTTCTCACCATTTCTCCTCCTCTCTTTGCTTCCTCTCTCCTCTTCTCTTTGTTCTTTTCATGCACTTTACCCCTGCCCACCCTTTAAGAAGGATTTTTAATTTTTAGTCTGCTTTTTTACAGTCTCCCTTTGTAATCTTGTTCTTTCACCTAGTTTAACTACCATGTGTATAAATGCTTGGTAAATGTTAACGTCTCTTAACTTTATGTACTAAATTATGTATTTATGTTATGTATTAATTTCTCCCAAGTCTATATTCTAGCCTCTGCCTCTTCCCTGAGCTGGGTCACATATCCAAGGTGCTAGTAGACTTCTCCACTTCCATGTCATGCGGACTCCTAAAATTAAATTTATCTGATATAGAATTCACTCACTCTGTCCTCCATTCCAATATCCCCCTTATTGGTGACTGATGCCACCACCCACCCAGTAATTGCTCTTCATTTCTTATCCTTCCACATCTAGTTGTTCAACAAGTCCAACAATCCCTGCTCTCTTCTTCATCTCAACAATTCCTAGGCCAGGTATGGTGGCTCATGTTTGTAATCTCAACACTTTGGGAGGCCAAGGTGGGAGGATCACTTGAGTCCAGGAGTTAGTGACCAGCCTGGGCAACATGATGAGATTCTGTCTCTACAAAAAATAATTTTTAAAAATTAGGTGAGCATGACGGAGTGTGCCTGTAGTCCTAGCTACTCTGGAGGCTGAGGTAGGAGGACTGCTCAAGCCCAAGAGGTCTGAGGCAGCAGTGAGTCGTGATCACACCAGTGCACCCCCAGCCTGGGTGGCAGAGTGAGACCCTGTCTCAAACAAAACAAAACAACACAAAACAAAAAAGCCCCAAACAATTCCTAGATTCACATAGGGCCAGAGATTTTTTCAATTCCACCAGCCAAAGTGAGAGGCCTCATTGAAGACACGGGGCATTTAACTGAGATTACAAAAGGGTCACACCTTAGTAATAAAAGCTACTCTAGATCTGCCTTCAAAAAGTTTCAAACAAGCCTCAAAAGCATCAAATTAATTTAACTGTCTTCCAAAACAAAGTCCAATACTTTTCAAAGGATTATAACAAAATCTAACCACTCAGTTGTGTAAAATTCACAGTGAGTCATCCAATAAAAAATTAGCAGACAGCAAAGAAGCAGGGGAAAATGTGACTCATAATCAGGAGAAAAATCAATTAATTGATATAGACTCAAAAATGGTAGGAACATGATATAATTAGCAGATAGGGGTCTGGGCACAGTGGCTCACACCTGTAATCCCAGCATTTGGGGAGGCCAAGGTGGGCAGATCACTTGAGTACAGAAGTTTGAGACCAGCCTGGGCAACATGGTGAAACCTGTTCTCTATAAAGAATACCAAAAAATTAGCCAGGCATGCTGGTGCATGCCTGTAGTCCCAGCTACTTGGAAGGCTGAGGCTGAGCCTGGGAGGTTGAGCCTATGGTGAGCTGTGATCATGACACTGTACTCCAGCCCAGATAGTGTGAGACCTTATCCAAAAAAAAAAAAAAAAAAAAAAAAAAAAAGACTTAGCAGATAGGACCATTAAAATAGCTACTATAAATTTGTTCAGTATGCTCAAGGATTAAAGAAAAACATGAACATAAGAGAAAATTAGAAGATATAAAAAGGAATCAGACTTTCACTGGATAGTATGATGTATTAGTCTGCTCAGGCTGCCATAACAAAATACCTAACACTGGGTAGTTTAAACAACAGACTTTTATTTTCTCACAGCTCTGGAGGCTGGAAGTCTGAGATTAAGGTGCCAGCACGGTCAGATTTTGGTGAGGGCTCTCTTCCTGGCTTGCAGATGACTACCTTCATGCCCTCATACTTACCTGGCCTTTCTTTGGTGTGTGGATGGAGAGAGAGAGAGAAAGAGAGAGGGAGAGAGAGAGAGAGAGAGAGATCTTAGGGTCTATGGTATCTCTTATAAGGACACTAATCCCATGAGACCAGGACCCCTCCCTCATCATCCAGTTATCCCCCAAAGGCTCCATCTCTAAATACCATTACATTGGGGGTTAGGGCTTCAACATATGAATTTTGGAGGACACAAACACTCAGTCAATATTAGATCACTAGCAGATTAGACATTGCAGAAAAGGTTTGTTGAATCTGAGTACAAAGCAATGGAAACTACCCAAAATGAAATACAGAGAAAAATACCAAAACAAAAAGAGCTTCATACTTATGGGATGATATCATATCAAGTGGGCTAACATATGTGTTATTGAAGTTCCAGAAAATGGCAGAAAAGCCTAGAAGAAATAATGTTCTAGGTTCCACATCTAATAAAAACTGTAAACTCGCAGATCTGAATAATTCAATAAGTCCCCAAAGGAATAAACACAAAGAAATCCACACCAAGGCACATCATCAAATTGCTGAAAGCCAGTGATAAAGAGAAAAAATTTTAAAGCAGCCAAAGAAAAAGAGACACATTATGTATATAGGAACAGATAGGAAAACTGATGATTTCCCGTCAGATACAATGAAGGCCAGAAGACAATGGAGCAACATCTTTAAAGTGCCAAAAGAAAAGGCTGTCAACCAAGAAAATATATTTCAAGAATGAAGGCAAAATAACTTTTTCAGACAACAATATGCTGGGAGAATTCATCACTAGCCATTCTTCACTATAAGAAATGTCAGAGGAAGTTTTTTACACAGAAGGAAAATGATACAAGATGGGAATGTAAAGTACATAAAGGAATGAAGAGCATCAGAAGTGGTAAACATATGGCAAGTATAAAAAGACTGTTCCTCCTCATTTTAAAATGTCTTTCAAAGATAGTTGCCTACTTAAAGCAAAAATACTAATGTGTTGGGGGGTTTACAGCATAAATAGAGATAAAATGTATGACAACAATAGGATAAAGAATGGGAGGTGGGGACTAGAAGTATACTGTTGTAAGTTTCTCACATTATATGAGAAGTGGTATAATATTATTTGAAGGTAGACTGTGATAAATTAAAGATGCATATTGTTAACACTAGAGCAATTACTAAAAAACAAAACCATTATAGCTAATCAGAGATAAATTGGAATGTTTTAAAAATACTCAGTTAATCTAGAAGAATACAGGAAAAGAAGCAAGAAAAGGAACAAAGAGAAGATGAGACAATTTGAAAACTATTAGCAAGATGGTAGATTTAAACTCAGCCATATCTATAGCTGCATTAAACATAAATAGACTGGATTTAAAAGCAAGATCCAACTATTGGCTGTCTGCAAGAAACTAATTTGACATATAAAGATACAGCTTAGAGTACAAGGATGGAAAAGTGTATGCCATGCAAAAACTAATCATAAGAAACCTGGAGTACCTATATTAATATCAGAAAAAGTATATTTCAGAAGAATGAATATTGCCAGGAATAAAGAGACACATTACATAATGATACAAGGGGTCAGTTTATCAATAAGACATATTAATCCTTCATTTATACATACCTCACAACAGACCTTCAAAGTCCCCAAAGCAAAACTGAAAGGAGAAATAGAAAAATCCAAAATTTTAGTTAGAGATGTCAATGCTCCTCTCTTAGTAATTCATAGAACAAGTAGATGAAGTCGTTATGGAAATAGAAAACTTTATCAATTTTACCATTTGACGTTTGTAGGCTATTCCACTCAACAATAACTGAATACTCATTTTTTTCAAGGACACATGAAACATTTGCCAAGATCATACACTGGGCTATAAAATAATTCTCAATAAAATTTAAAATACTGATAATAAAGGGTATGTGCTCCAATCACAATGGAATTAAATTAGAAATCAATAATGGAAACTTCTGGAAAATCCCCAAATATTTGGAAATTAAAATTCTACATAACCCATGGGTTATTACTTACTAAGCTAGGTGAAAATAAAGCCCTGAGTTAAGTGCTACATAATCCTCACAATAATGCCATAAGGTAATTACAATGATCACTGTTTTGCAGATGAGCCCCCAGAGCTCAGAGAGGCAGCTGGTAGGTTGTAAACCTAGGAGCAGAAACCCAGATCTATCTCATGCCAAAGCCCAGCTCATGATCAGTGTGTTATTCCACAGGCAACTAGTTACAGCATTCAAGATGGGCACCCCGCAGAGAGCTGTGCTGAGTACCCTCTTGGGTATGAGGGGTGAAGGGAATGTGCTGTTGATGCTGCTTGCCTTCTCGCCAACTCCCTGTCCACAATCTCACCCCTAGGCTTGGTGCTCAAGAGCCTTCCCAATGGAAACTCTACCACTGGGTGTTCTCTTATGTTCTTCCCCACTCTCGTTCTTCTGTTGTGAGCTTCCTATGGCCCCAGTGAGCTCTTGCCTTGGCATGGTCACTGGCTTTTCCTGGGTGCTTGATCAAAACACCTCATAAAGCCTTCTTCCTCTAAGGGTCTTATCCTCACTGCTTTTACTTCTGGCTCCCCCATGCTGATCTCAGGAGGCCTGCTTTGTGATCCAGGGCTTTCTGGACCCTCATCCAGAAAGATGTGGATCCAGGTCCAGATGTTGCAAGACCTGCAACACTATTCTTCTATTATCCTTAGGCAGCCTTCTCAGACCAAACCAACTGTTTTTGGCCCACCTGGGGTCCACCAGTAGCCAGAGGATCCCCAGAATCTCCAGAACTGCCCAGTGGCTCACTTTATCTTTCTCTTTTATTTAAGAGATCTTTGAACCAGACTGCCTGGATTTTAAATCCTGGAATTATCACTTGATAGCTTTGTAATTTTATGTAAGTCATTTTACCTCTTGGTGCCTCTGACTTCGTCTTTATGCTGCTATAACAGAATACCACAGACTGGGTAATTTACAACAGACAGAAATTTATTTGGCTCATGGTTCTGGAGGCTGGGAAGTCCAGGAGCATAGCACCAGGATCTTGCACGGGCCTTTGTGCTGGTGAAAGGTGGAAGGGCAAGAGAGGGCAAAAGCAAGAGGAAGAGGAGGGCCAAACTTGGTTTTATAACAACCCACTCTCATGATAACTAACCCACTCCCAAGATAATGACATTAATCTATTCATGAAGGCAGAGCTCTCAAAACCCAATCGCCTCTTATTAGGCCCCACGTCTCAATATTGTTGCATTGGGGATTAAGTTTCCAACACATGAACTTTGGGGGATACATTCAGACCATAGCAACCTCCATTTCTTCATCTGTTTAATAAGGATAAAAATGAGATGTGTCTCACAGGGTTGTTATACAGATTGAATGATTTCGTATTTATAAAGCGCCTGGCACTCAATAAGCATTAGCTCTATTATTATTATTATGAAACAGGGCCTCACTCTGTTGCTTAGGCTGGAGTGCAGTGGTACAGTCATGGCTCACTACAGCCTAAGCCTCCTGGGTTCATGTGATCCTCCTTCCTCAGCGTCTGGAGTAGCTGGGACTACAGGTGCACGCCATCATGCCCAGCTAATTTTTTTGTTTTTTTTTTTTTTGTAAAGATGGAGCCACACTATGTTGCCCAGACTGGTCTCAAACTCCTGGGCTCAAGCAGTCCTCCCACCTCAGCCTCCCAAAGTGATGGGATTACAGGATGAGCTACCATGCCTGGCTCTGTTGTTAATTTACATCCTTTTGTCCTTGTCTCCTCCAACACACTGGGAGCTTCCTGAGAGCATAAGTAGTGTTTCTTCAATCACTCTGTTATCCTGGGAGCTCTCTGGCGGAGTAGGGCTGCATCTCCCCTAAAGAATGGGGGCTCCCTGAGGTCAGGGATTGTGTCTCCACCATCAGACAGGGACTGCATCTGCCTGTCAGGCTCTGAATTTTTTTGTTTGCCTGCTTCTCAGTTCTCATAAGAGGACTGTGAATATGGGAAGCGCAGTGGAGCTCTGGGCAGTGAACATGTTCTGGGAGGGGCCCAGGAAGCTCTGTCCGGTGGATAGATCTGGCCTTGGTGAGGGAGCCAGGAGATCCTAGGCAGATTCCTCCCCAGAGCAGCTCCAGAAACAAGATTCCAAGGCAGCTTCCAGGAGCTATTTCTACCCCCAGGATGGGGCAAGCTGGGGAGTTCTTCTAAGAACCCTTCTGTCTATGCACACCATGCACACTGTTCAGAGGAAGTTCAGCCTTAGCACAGTTTTACCCCTTTCAGTCTATCAGAAGACAGGAGATGCAACATGGCATTGGGCAAAGAGCAGACTAAGATAGCATTGAATTCTGGCTCCACCACTTGCTAGCTACATGGAAACTTCCTTTAATATCTTGGGACCTTTGTTTCCTCATAGGCAAAAATGATAATAAGAAAACCTTGTTCTCAGGTCATATTATGTGCTCAATGAATGTTAGTTGATTGAAAGAATGCATATTCATTTCCTTTCTTTGGAAGAGTTTAGGGAGTGGCATAGCCAGCCCTGCCTCTGGTAAATTGAATTCTACCATCTGTGGGCTGAACAGGTCATCAAGATGACATTTAGTTCATTCCCAGCCTTTAATCCATCTCAGGCACACACTTAAATAAGCTCCCAAAATGGAACCCTTGGTAATGCATTCCCGTGCTTTGGTCATGAGAAAATCCCTTCTAACATCGCATTGCCCTCTCCCTACCCCACCCCCAGTGGCACATCACAGGCATGTCTTTTCTTTGACTCTTTTCTGTAACTGGAGTAAGGAGTGTGGAAAGTTCGGACGTTGGATTCTAGTTCTAGTTCTGCCGTTAACCCCTATGTGACTTTGAGAATTGGAAGCCAGTATTTATTGAGGCTCTGCTCTGTGCTGAGCACCTCAATCCCTTCTCACGGCATGACTGTGGAGATGACAGTGTCCCCATTTTACAAAAGACAAACCTGAGGATCAGAGAGGTTAATAAACTTGCACCAAATCACACAGCTATGGAGTTCACATCTCCCTGACTCTACAGTCTTTTTCCACTGCACGGTGCTGACTTCCCTAGGGACCTGTTTCCTGATCCATAAAATAAGGGAATTGGATTTAGTGTTCTAGAAAGTTCCTTCCGGTGTTGGCATTTTGTCACCACCTGCTCAGGGCCTCTGGAACGATCTGAGGAAATTTCTGCTCAGCTTCCTGGCTTGGCTTCCTTGCCTTTCCCTGACCTTCTCTTTTGTTTGTCTATTCTCAGGCCTTCCTTATCATCCTCTCCAGTGAGTTGGTGTGAGACAAGGAACCAAATGTTTCCCTGGAGTCAGTGCAGTTCCATCTGCTGCGTTCCCTGCATAGCGGGCTGTGGGAACACTGTGTTCCACCCTCCAGACCCTGGTGCCTGGAGTGTTTTCCCTGAGCCACACTGCCTGTCTGCATTCCCCTTTCTGTGGGGGCTTGGGCCAGCCCAAGTCAGGACCCATTTGCTTTTCTGTTTCTGAAAGCAGATGGCTTCCTAGTGGTAGGGGCAGGGTTGGGTGGACTTGCTTCCCAGGCACAAGGATTTTTATCAGCAGGCTGTTTCCATTTCTAGAGTGCCAACCGTTGTGTCCTCACACCACTGAAGGAGTTCATGCAGCCAGACATTTAGTGATTCACTTGTTCCACATCCTCAGCCCATCTTGGCTCCCCCACAGTGGAGACAAAGTCCTGACTTCAGATTTCTAGCTGTGGCTCACCTCATCTGTGGTTTGCTTTCCTGAGCTTACAGGTGGGGAAGTAGAGGCATTGGGAGATGGGTCAGGGGCCAGCCTGGGATAGGAGCTTAGGAACCTGTCCTTCCCCGATTCGGGGTCCTCCTACTCTGCTCTTTCAGTAGGGCTGCGGCCACAACATGGGCCTCATCTTTCTTGGCTGTTACTAGATTTCTGAAAGCAGCTGTTTGTTTGTTGGCTTGTGAGCTCTCATACTTCCTGGTCCAAGGGCAAGGAGCAACGGTTTTGTGGTTTGTTTTTTTAAATTCTTGAACCTAGAGCCAGCTGCATTCTTCATGTAATGTCACCTGGTAGGGGTTGGATGGTCAAGGAAGTACCTGGGCCCAGAGTAGGATTGCCTCAGGGGGACAATGTTACCATCACCACCATGCCATCATCAACAGTTGCATCATCATTTAGGACCTTCCTATTTACTGGGTACTGTGATAAATGCATTAGGCACATGAACTATTTTGTCCCTACAATGAGTCTATGAGCTAGGTATTATTACCAGTTTTCAGACTGGGAGGCATGGTGTATTAGTCTGTTTTCACACTGCTGTAAGGAACTACCTGAGACTGGGTAATTTAGGAAGAAAAGAGGTTTAATTGACTCACGGTTCTGCAGGCTGTACAGGAAGCATGACTGGGAGGCCTGAGGAAACTTACAATTATGGCGGAAAGTGAAGGAGAAGGAAGCACCTTCTTCACATAGTGGCAGGTGGGTGGGGGGAAGTGCCACACACTTTTAAACAACCAGATCTCAGCCAGGCGCGGTGGCTTATGCCTGTAATCCCAGCACTTCGGGAGGCCGAGGTGGATGGATCACAAGGTCAGGAGTTCGAGATCAGCCTGGCCAACATGGTGAAACCCCGTCTCTACTAAAAATATACAAATTAGCCAGCTGTGGTGGTGGGCGCCTGTAATCCCAGCTACTCGGGAGGCTAAGGCAGGAGAATTGCTTGAACCTGGGAGGCAGAGGTTGTAGTGAGCCGAGATCATGCCACTGCACTCCAGCCTGGGTAACAGAGCGAGACTCCATCTCAAATAACAAACAAACAAACCAAAAACAAAAAACCCAACCAGCTCTCACGGGAACTCTATCACGAGAGAGCACTAGGGCGATGGTGTTAACCCCTTAGAAACTGCCCCCATGATCCAATCACCTCCCATCAGGCTCTGCTTTCAACAGGTGGGGATTACAATTCGACATGAGATTTGGGTGGGGACACAGAGCCAAATCATATCGTATGGTTAAGAAATTTGCTATGGTGCTATTGGAAGATAAAGGCAGGATTAGAACCCAGCCTGGCTTACTCCAAAATCAGTGGACAGTCTTCTCCGTTAAGATCTATAGCCATTGAGGTTGACCTTGGACAACCTTGGTGACAACTCCTCTTTAGAGTGTATATACAGTAGACACTCAGCAAGTGCACATTGTGGATATTCGCTACACACTCACTGAGTAGTGAAACTAAGCAATAAAGTCCATGTCATTGAAGCAAGTCCCTTCTGTGGTACAGAGTGAGAATTCAGAGATCTGAATCCTGTGAATAGCCGCATGCTCTATGACCAGGGGTGAATTACTGGCCCTTTTGACCTTGGGAAAAAACAAGGATGTAATTCAGAGGGATGTAGAACTGTAGACCGCATCCGGGGGCTGGATGACTTGACCTTCAAAAAGGTTGTTGCAGCCGGAGGAGTAGGTGAGCTGCATCAAGTTTCCTGCGGCTTTGTTTATCCTGAGACAGACAGCCTTGCTCCTGGAGTTGTGAATTTCTGAGCATTCCATCCACCCATTGGTGGGGGTACTTGGCACCAGTGCCTGGAGCCCTGGGAGTGGGTGTTGGCAGGATCAGTTGTGCTTGTGGTGCCTCCCTCTCTGCACATGCTGCTCCTGGGCTCGAGCTTGGGGAGCAGACAGTGCCTCCTGACTGGTTTTCCTTTTGCTTTGATCTTGCTGGCTGCCGTTGCCAGGGCTCGGCTCTCAGCCTTGGTGGTTGATAGCCAAGCTTTGACCTTTGACATCCAGCCTTCCCCCTCCCCCACATGTGCTAACCACAGTGAAATCACAAATGCACAAATTATCAGAACTGGGAAGAATCTTAGGCCAACTGCATCATTTTAAAGAGGAGAAACTGAGAAGTAGGGAGGAGGAAGTCCTTGCCTAAGGTGACAGATGGCAGAATGGAGTAAGCCACATTGGACTTTAGCAGCCTGCCTGCCTTGTCTTCAAGAGCCAGGAAATATTCATTTAATATCTTCTACATATAATCACACCACCTTTACCTAGGTGATCACTTAGGTACATACACACACACACACACACACACACGTTGTCCAGAGCCTCCCTTCTGGACCTCTCCTGGGCCTGCCAAGCCCCAGATCCTTCCAGATTCCTGTCACTGCCCCCCAATCAAAGCTCCTTGCCCAATTTTCTACTCCAGTGATCTTGCCTCTGTTGGGTGGCAAAGGGCTGATGTGACATAGCTGTGACATAGATGTGATATTAGGCCCTTGGCCTCTCCTCCTTCCCATACAGAGCAGATAGAGAGCTTCACTACTTAGGGATATGAGGCCTTAGCTTGGTTCCTTACCCTCACCAAGCCTCAGTTTTCTCATTTTGGAAATGGGGATAATAACGCACTTAGCTTATTGCCTGGCACCCGGTCAGCTAATAAAATGTTAGCTATTATTTATTATTATTAATGGGACTATGATTATTCCTAAAAGCAGTGGCTCTCTGGAAAACTTCTCATCTAGCTTGTAGGAGAGGGCTTGGGCTCCATAACCTTTCCATGGTGGTACCCCCATCCCTAAAACAAAGTCCTGCATTCTAGGAGGGCTTGTGGAGATCTCAATCCCTACCCTGGCCCCAACCATTTTCAGCCAAGCTTCTTGCATTTCACCGATCTCAACTCTGCCTGTTGCAAGTTATAAATAACCCTGGCCATCTGTGCTATGAAACCCCAATACTGAGACCAAAGCAGAAGCTTCCTAGATCCCTGCCTCCTTCCCCATCTTCCCCTGCTTCTGGCAGGAGTTTTGTTTTCTCTGCTTTAGAATTTAAAGCTTCTTCCCTTTGTGCTGCCTCCCCCATCCCAAAGCCTTTGCGTGGACTCTCCATCACTGCAGATGTTGAGGAACTCTCTGGGGAACAGTTCTCTTAGAAGGAAGTGCACATTTCAAGAAATTGCACAGAAGCGGTGTGCTCCCTCCTGAGCCATTGGCTGGACAGGGCCAGCAGCTGCCAGGCAGATGAAATGTGCATGGAAAACATGAGGGGACTAGAGGCAGGCACCACTCACAACAGAGGGGCTTTGAAGTTTCAAAGCCAAGCAAATCCTCAACCTCGTTGGGGGTTGAGGGGAGAATCCTTGGGCTCTTTCCTCACTGTCATTCTCACCCTCTAAGAAAAGATACTTTTGATAAGTCCTATGCACCTCGGCCCCTCTCAACCTGCCAAAGTGATAATTAGCCAATCTGGGTGGCTATATGTTAGGGACTAAATGCTTGTGTTCCCAAAATTCATGTGCTGAAGCCCTAACCCCCAGTGTGATGGTCTTTGGAAATAAGGCCTTTGAGAGGTAATTAGGATTACATGAAGTCATGAGTGTGGGGCCCTCATGATGGGATCAGTGACCTAATGAGCTTGTGTGCACATGCATTCTCTTTCCCTCACTGCCTGTCTGCACCCATGGGCCATGCATACATCAAGAAAATGCCAGATGAGTGCACAGGGAGAAGGCAGCCATCTGCAATTCAGGAAGAAAGCCCTTACCACAGTTGGACCATGCTGGCACACTGATCTCAGTTCTGGCCTCCAGAACTGTGAGAAAATAAATTTCTGTTGTTAAAGCCACCTAGCCTATGATATTTTGTTATGGCAGTCCAAATTGACTAATAACACTATATAAACAGAATGGCCAGGACATTCCCTCTTCTTAGGAAGAACATGTCATCAGGGGCTTCCTGCAGACAATGCTGATGACTGATGGTCTGCTGGGTTAATGAATTCTAGTACAGAGGCAGCCATGTTTTTTTCCATCTTGAGCCAGATGATCTGACATCCATAAAGTTATAATTGTTGTACCAAATTTTACTAAATAGAAGGAGATATTTACAAATTATAATGTATAAAATAATCCAACAACATTCATATCGCTGCCAATCCGGTTTAAGAAAGATAACCTGGCAGCATTTTCTTTGAATAATCTTACCCATTCCTTCCTTGAGCTGAGCTAAGTCATTGTTAATTTCATGCTTCTAATTTCCTTGCTTTTCTTTGTAGATTTATGATTGTTTATTTGTATCCTTAAATGATATGTGGTTTGATTTTATATGTTTTTAAATATTTTGTTAATGGAGTCAAAGTATACGTCTTCTTTTGTGACTAACTTCTTTCATCTGCGTTGTGTGTCTTGCAATTCATTTTCTTTTCATTGTAGTGCAGAATTCCATTGTACAAATAAACCACAACTATTCCTCAATTTTATTACCAATGGAAAGTATTTTTCCCCAGTTTGGGAGTACTAATTACTATGCTGCAATGAGTATTCTACTTCATGTCTCTTGATTTCCTACATAGAAGAGTTGTTCTAGGGTGTATATAATATATAGAAGTGAAATTGCTAAGTCACAGAGTATATGCATTTTCAATGTTGCTAAATAATGTAAAAATTCTTTTCTAAAGTGGTTGCACCAACTTATACTTCCAGGAATAGTGGTGTTGTCAGACTTAATTTTTTAAATTGTTTATCTGGAGGTAATAAAATGGTATCTCTTGTGTTAAAAGTTAAATATTCCTGATGACTAATGAAGTTGAACATTTTTTCAAATGTTTACTGGTCACTCAGATTTCTTCATTTGTGAAATTCCTGTTCAAGTAGTTTGCCCATTTTTCTATTGGATCATTTGTCATTTTCTCATTGATTGCAGAAGTTCTTCAGATATTCTCAATGGTAGTCTTTTGTAATGTGGTGTGTGTGTGTGTGTGTGTGTGTAACTACAAATGTCTTCTTCCCCTCTGGTTTGCTTTTTCACTCTCTTAAGCGTGTCTTTTGGTGAACAGAAAATTTTTATTTAGATGAAGTCTAGTTTGTCAGTCTCTTACTTTAGGGTTAATGCTTTTCATTCCTGTTAAATCTTTGCGCATTGTAAGGTCACGCAGATACTGTTTTTCTGTTTTCTCCCAGAAGTTTTATTGTTTTATGTTTCACATGTAGGTCTTCATATGCCTGGAACTGAATTTTCTATGTGGTTTGAGGTGGAGGAATAAACATTTATTTTTTCCCATCATATGGATGTTCAACCGACATCATATGATTTATTGAAAAGATGATTGTTTCCCCACTGCAATGCGATGATATCTTCATTGAAAATCAAGTAACTATATATATGCATTTCTGGACTATATTGTCTCCCATCTACCCTTGCACCAGTTGTTTTGTTCTTGTTCAAGACTGTCTTCTTCATTTAGAACCAGCTTGCCAATTTCTACCAGAAGGCCTACCAAGCAAACAACAAACAAAAAAACTCCTAGAATTTGGGGAAGGACTAACATCTTCACCATATTGAGTCTTTTAACCCATGAATTTGGTGTATCTCTCCATGTGTTTAGATTTTCTATAATATCTCTCAGTAATGCCCTGTAGTCTTCATTGTACAGAATTTTAATATTTTTCACCAGATTTATTCCTAGGTATATGATTTTTGATGCTGATATATATAGGCTCTGTAAGTTTTTTATTTTAAAATTGTGTATTGCTAGCATATAGGGATACAATTACTTTTTAATATTAGCCATATATCCAATGACCTTGGTAAATGCACTTCTAAGTTTTAATAGTTTACATATATAAGTTCTTTTGGACTTTTTATATTCACAGTCATGTTATTCTCTAATAACGATAGATTTTTGGTTTTACATTTCTCATTGATTTTAATTTCGTATTGCCTTATTGTACTGGCTATATCTCCAGTGTAATGTTGAATTGAAATCATAATAGCAGACATCCTTATCTTGTTCCTGATTTCAAAGGGGAAATCTTTATATATTTTACTACTTAGCATAATATTTGGTGTTATTTTAAAAATACTTTAACAATATCAGATTAATGGAGTTCCTTTCTACTTCTAGTTTTGAAAGTATTTTACTATAAATAAGCATCGAATACATTTTCTGCATCTATTGAGATCATTCATTCTTTTCCTTTGTTCTGTAAATGTGGTGAATTACATTGATTGGCTTTTAAATGTCAAGTCATTTTTATATATAATTTTTATATCATTGCATTTGATTAGCTAATATTATGTTTAGACTTTCAATGACGTTCATGAGGGAGACTGATATATAATTTTCCTTTCTTACAAAGTTTTGTCAGGTTTTAGTACCACATTTATAAATACTATCCTCATTAAACAAATTGGGGAGTGTTTTTCTTTTTCTATTATCTTGAAGAGTTTGTGTAAAATTTATGCCCAGTTCTTTATTAAATACTTAGAAGAGTTCACCTGGGAATCCATGTAGTCCTAGAGTTAGGAAATTTTAAAATTACAGATTTAATTTCTTCATTAGAAATAGGACACATAATAAGTTCTATTTATCTTAGTGTTAATTTTTGTAACTTGTATATTTCAAGAATTTTTCCATTTTGTGAAAAGTTTCAAATGTATTGGCAGTTGTTCGTAACGTTCCATTACATTTTTAACATTTGTAGGATCTGATTTGTAGTGATGGTCCTTTTTTTAACTCCTGTGTTGGAATATATGTTTTCTCTGTTTTGTCTCTGAAAAGTTTTTGATTAGTCTTTACAAAGAATCAACTTTTGGCTTTGTTGATTTTTTTATTCTGTGGTTTTTTTTTTTTTTTCCAACTGTTTCATTGATTCATGCTCTTATCTTTATTATACTCTCTCGCATTTCTTTGGGTTTAACTTGCTCTTCTTTAATAGGTTCTTGAAATGGATGCTTTGATTATTGATTTTCATGCTTCATTTCTATTGTATGTATTAAGGCTTTATTTCTAATAATATGAATATAAATTTCCTTCTAAGAACTGCTTTAGTTGTGTCTCACATGTTTTGATATCTTGGGTCTTTATAACCATTTAGTTCACAGTATTGTCTAATTTCCATTGTGAATTCTTCTGTCCTCTGTAGGTGATTTAGAAGTATGTTGTTTAATTTCCAAACATTTGGTGATATTCGAGTTATCTTTTGTTACTGGTATTTTGCTTAGTTTCTCTATAGGCAAAGGACATACTCTGTATGATTTCAGTTATTTGAGGGACGTTGTCTGCCTCGTTCCTCACTGTATACCAGTTTCTAGTGCAGTGACCAGAATATATTAGGGGCTTAATAAAGGGGTGGTCCAGTTCTTGACTTCAACATGGGGCACAGGAGTGACCTGATTTGCCCCCTGTGCTACAAGTGAACCTCAAAATCTGGAAAGATTTTGCACCTGAACACGTCCTGGGATTTTGATTGAAATTGCATTGCAACTACAGATTAATATAGGGGAGAATTGACATCTTTATAATTTGAAGATAATTGACATATTTATAATTTTATGTATTTCAAACTATAAATAGGATATCTCTTTCCATTTATTTAACTAATTATGAGAGGCAACATAATACAAGATTAAGAGCATGGATTCTTTTCCAAAGTTGAATCAGTAATAAAAACCTACTAGCCAAAAAAAAGCCCTGGATCTGATGGATTCACAGCCACATTCTACCAGACATATAAAGAAGAGCTGGTACCGATCCTACTGAAACGATTCCAAAAAATCGAGAAAGAGGGATTCCTCCCTAATTCATTCCATGAAACCGGTATCATCCTGATACCAAAGTCTGGCAAGACACAGCGAAAAAGAGAACTACAGACCAATATTCCTGATGAATATAGATGAACAAATCAACAAAATACTAGCAAACTGAATTCAGCAGTATATCAAAAAGTTAATTTGCTACAACCAAGTAGGCTTTATTCCTGGGATACAAGGTTGACTCAACATATGCAAATCAATAAATGCGATTCACCACATAAACAAAATTAAAAACAAAAACCATATGATCACCTCAATAGATGCAGAAAAAGCTTTTGATAAAATCCAGCATCCCTTCGTGATAAAAACTCTCAACAAAGTAGTCATTGAAGTAACATATCTCAAAATAATAACAGCCATCTATACCAAACCCACAGCTAACATTATACTGAATGGGCAAAAGCTGGAAGCATTCCCTTTTCGAACTGGAACATGTCAAGGATGCCCCCTTTCACCACTCCTATTCCACATAGTACTGGAAATCCTAGCCTGAGGGATCAGGCAAGAGAAAGAAATAAAAGGCATACAAATAGGAAGAGAGGAAGTCGAACTCTCTCTCTTTACTGCTGATATGATACTATACCTAGAAAACCCTCAGGACTCTGCCAGAAGGTTCTGAGACCTGATAACCAATTTCAGGAAACTTTTAGGATACAAAATCAACATACAAAATCAGTAGCATTTCTATACACCAATAAAGTTCAAGCTGAGAGCCAAATCAAGAATGCAACAATAGCCATGCACGTGCACCTAGGGATATGTCTAAACAAGGAAGTGAAAGATTTCTACAAGGAGAACTACAAAGCACTGTTGAAAGAAATCATAGATGACACAAACAAATGAGAAAACATCCCTTGTCCATAGACTGAAAGAGTCAATATCATTTAAATGTCCATACCACCCAAAGCAATCTACAGATTCAATGCTATTCCTGTCAAATTACAAATTCTTTTTTTCACAGAATTAGAACAACCTATTCTAAAATTCATACGGAACCAAAAAGGAGCCTGAATAGCCAAAAAAAAAAAAAAAAATCCTGAGCAAAAGAAAAAAAAAGCCAAAGGCATCAATTACCTAACTTCAAACTATACTACAAGGCTACAAGTAACCAAAACAGCATGGTACTGGTACAAAAATAGCCACATACACCAATGGAACAGAATACAGAACCCAGAAATAAATCTGCACAACCTACAACCAATAGATCTTTGACAAAGTCAACAAAAAGAAACAATGGAGAAAGGACTCCCTTTTCAATAAAAGGTGCTGTGAAAACTGGCTAACGATATGCAGAAGAATGAAACTGGACCCCTGTGTATCACCATATACAGAACTCAAGATGGGTTAGATACTTAAATGTAAGACCTCAAACTATAAATATCCTAGAAGAAAGCCTAGAAACTGCCCTTACGCACATCACCCTTGGCAAAGAATATGACTAAGTCCTCAAAAGCATTGCAGCTAAACAAAAAACTGACGGGTGGGACATAATTCGACTTTAAAAAGCTTGTGCACAGCAAAAGAAGCTATCAACAGAGAAAACAGACAATCTACAGAATGGGAGAAAACATTCACAAACTATGCATCTGACAAAGCACTGATATCCAGAATCTATAAGGAACTTAAACAAATCAACGAGAAAAAAACCCAAATAACCCCATTAAAAAGTGGGCAAAACATGAACACCTTCCAAAAGAAGACATACATGCAGCCAACAAGCATGTATGTCAACAAGCTCAACATCACTGATCGTTAGATAAATGCAAGTCGAAACCACAATGAGATACTACCTCACACCAATCAGAGTAATTATTATTAAAATGTCAAAATGATGTTGGTGAGGCTGTGGAGAAAAGGGAAAGCTTATACGCTGTTGGTGGGAAGGTAAATTAGTTCAGCCACTGTGGAAAGCAGTTTGGAGATTTCTCAAAGAACTAAAATTAAAACTACCGTTCAACTCAGGAACCCCATTACTGAGAATATTCCCAAAGGAAAATAAACAGTTGTACCAAAAAGACACACGCACTTGAATTTCATCACAGCACTATTCACAATAGCAAAAACCTGGAATCAACCTAGGTGCCCATTAACAGTAGACTGGATAAAGAAAATATGGTACATACACACCATTGAATACTACAGTCAGGAAAAAGAATGAAATCATGTCCTTTGCAGCAACACAGATACAGCTGGAGGCTATTATCCTAAGCAAATTAACTCAGGAACAGAAAACCAAATACTGCATGTTCTCATTTATAAGTGGGAGCTAAATCTTGGGCACACATTTATATAAAGACGGGAACAACGGATGCTAGGGACTCCAAAAGGAGGGCGGGAGGAAGAGGGGAAAGGGCTAAAAACTTTTCTGTTGGGTACTGTGTTCACTGTCTGGGTGATAGGATCAATAGAAGCCCAAACTTCAGCATCACACAATATACCCTTGTAATGAGCCTGCACATGTACCTTGAAAATTGAAATTAAAAAAAAAACTATATCTCTGGGAATTCTCTGATGCCTGGCTTAAAGATATTTTCCTTTCCTCCATGAGAGTCTTTCATTTGCATCAGCCAGTCAGCTGAGGGAACTGCCAGCCCTGGATCACAAGAAAGTAAATTATTGGCTTTAGGTTTCTAGAACCAGCAAGATAGTGTGAATTTGTACAGCAAAGCTACATAAGGGCTAGCTGGTAGTTATTAATTTTCAAGGGAGTTGTTTTTCTCCCTTCTATTCAGTGTCAGGTTTAAGGCAGGCAGGTGGGGCACTGATTTATTTTGAATTCACCATTAGACTGAATTGTAGCCTTTGGGTTTCAGGTTTATGGGTTGATGCTGGGGGTGTGGTCCCCTATTGGACTTCTCACCGTTGACAAGCCCTCGGTTTGTGGAAATTGAAGCTCAATGTAAATGCTGACATCAGTACAAGGCTTAACCTCTCTGGACGCCTGCTTCTCGTGATTTTAGGCTTCTGAATTTACCTTTCATTCTTTTGCAGTTTATTAATGCATTTACAAAGAGGTTTTAAACCTTTTGTCTGAATATTTGTTGTTGTCTTTACTTAGAGAACTAATCAGTAAACTACTCCACTATACTTCATAACTGAAGTCTGTAATGTTTGAAAACAATATAGTTTTCTATATTAGTGAAGCTAGCTGAACAAATTTATGGTTTGTTAACAACAGTACAAAAGCAGTTGAATTAACACAATTTATGTAAACATGCACTCTTACTAGCCCGTGCTAGATGTGGGTCAATTTTGAGAACATCAGTGAAATCCACAAGGACAGGTACTTAACAAATGGCGCCATGGAGTGTGCTTAGTGAGGGTACATCTCAATACACGTCCCAGATTTTCATCACTGTGATGGTTCTCAGTGCTGATCCCAATCGCTTCATGATAAAAGAGAAAATGGACCCAAACATTCCCAATGTTAGACCACTGACCAATATGACACTTTGGGCTCTGGGATTTATCCAGTGCTTTGTAAAATTCTAGGAAAACTGAGTCTTCTTGGCGAGCATAATTCACTTTCAGCTTAGTAAGTTCCCTGGAAATGAGGCCCCACTGATAGGGAGGAAGCCTGGTTATTTATTATAAATACATTCTCAAATTTATTTAACCACACAGTGGTTAAGAGCACTCAAGCCAGACTACCAGACTTGGAGTCTAGGCTCCCCCACTTAAAAGTGGTTGCCTCTTCTCTGTGCCTCAGTTTTCTCATTTGTGAAATGGGGATAATACCAGAAACTATCCCGCAGGTTTGTTGTAAGGCTTGAATGCATGAGTACATGTGAAACACCTGGAATGTACCTGGAACACAGAGGTGAACCCCAAAAAGGTAAGCATACAGAAACTTAGAGCAAGATTCAGACTTAACAAAACCTGAGAATTTATCCTAAAATATGACTTTATGTCCATCACATAGCATTGCATTCATTGCATTGCTTTCTTTTCTTTTCTTTCTTTCTTTTCTTTTTTTTTTAAAGACAGGGTCTCACTCTGCCACCTAGGCTGGGGTGCAGTGGCACAATCGTAGCTCATTGCAGCCTTGAATTCCTGAGTTCAAGCAATCCTTCTGCCTCAGGCTCCCGAGTAGCTGGAACTACAAGCACACACAACCATGCCCAGCTAATTTTTAAATTTTTTTGTAGAAACAAGGCCTATGTTGCTCAGGCTGGTCTTGAACTCCTGGCCTCAAGTGATCCTCCTGTCCTGGCTTTGCAAAGCATTGCAATTACAGGCATGAGCCACCGTGCCTGGTCTGCATTTCTTTATGATTAGTGATTTTATTGTGCTCAGAATAGTCAAACAGTAAGAAATGAAAGCAGGTTCCAGTGGTCAGTCGCCTTGTCCATGTGGGCAGCTTAAGTTCAACCCGGACATCAACATTGTTTCAAACAAGATTAGAGTGTTTACAAGTCTTGTCACATCAGTAAGACCTGAGGTCTGATGAGTTGGGGCCTTCAAAGCCTTTTAATTCTCCATGGTCCTTCATCTGGGGAATCAGTTCAGTAAATATTTCTAACAAGCTTCCATGACTACACCACCCAACAGCATCAATATAAACAATGTCTCCACACTCTGCTTCATCTTCCAAAATTTCAGTAAACACAATAGTTGAAGCATGAGAACAACAACAAAAAAAACTTCACAATTTTGGTGGCTTCCTTTATGATATAATGCAATGAATGTGATTTGCAATGTGCACAGTTTATACTCTTCAAACGAACAATATGGTGCAAACTCTTTGCATGGGAAGAAACTGCTGAGACCCCTCTTCCCCCATCTCTCCCCTCATTGCAGGTGTCCTATCTGCTAGCAGTGAGCTCAGTTTTTGCATGTTTATAGCCACACTGTCTTTTTAACAAGCTCTTCTTAGTTTTGGTTGAGTTCTCGTTTTGTCAAGTCTCCTGTGACCTGCCTTTCAGGGCCAGGAGTCGCATGTTCCTCCCTGGTCTCATGGAGGAAGGGAGAGAGGCACCTTCCTAAGTATGAACCTTGCTTTATGTTTCTGAATTTTTCTTGTTTTCTTTGTTAATATTTGTTGAGCATTTACTATGTGTCAGGCACTATTCTAGGTACTTTTCATGTAATTCATTCTGTCGGGAAGGCAACAAGCTCTTTAAGCTACATTTGCCTTTTTTGAATGGGTCAGGAGCAAAGGAAGAGTGAGAGGCTCAACTAAAAATTATCACCTGCCTCTAGACATGTGCTAGACATGGCCTTACTCTGTGCCTCCTGTCTCAGTGGATGGCTCCACTCTTCACTCACCATGGAAGGCAGAAACTTAGAAGTCATATGAGACCTTCCTCCCTTCCCACAGCCCATCAACTCCTGGTCTCACGGCCGCAGCCCCACTGGCTTATCTCAATCATAGCTCTTTTCACATTGATCTGTAACCCTCTGTCTTCCCTGTTAGGACACAGACTCTCTTTGATCTCTGAATACCCAATTCCATAGCAGGCCCTCAAAAGACATTGGCTGAATGAATGAATGAAGTTCTGTCGTTTCTACCTAAGAATTTCTTGAATTATCCTTCTCCCCTCACCCCATTGACTGCCCAACATAGGGTCCTACTCTTCTCAACAGAACTCTTACAGTAACTTCCTAACTGATGTTCCCTCTCTCCACTTTGCCCTATTCCCACTCACTTTCCTCATTGTCTCAAGGGTTATCTCTCTAAAGGACAAATCAGAGTGTGCCTTTGCTCTGATTAAACCCTTCAGTGCTTCTCATTGCCCTGGGGATAAAGTCAAGGCATCATCTCTTGTCTCTGTCTTTCCTGAGCCCTGTGTCTAGCCATATGAATGGTAGTGTACATGGTATGGGTGTGTATTTAGGCCCCAGTTCCTCTGCACGTGTGCCTTTTACCTAGGATGCCACTGCCTTTTCTCTGCCTGGAAATCTCCTGTCCATCCTTTGAGCCCCAGCTCAAATGTCCTTTGATCTGTGAAGGCTTCTGGGACCCTACAGCCTCCACCTTTAGAGGATTAGATCTCTATTTGAGCATTTGTGGGCTGGCTGTCATAGTTTGCTCACATATCTGTGCCTCCATCTCTCCCCACCTGACTAGATTCTCAGTCCCTGAAGAGCACAGTCCTGAGCTTTGTATCCCTAGCTCCTTGGCAGGCTTCAAAGAATACAAGAGGGAAGAAGGAGGGAGATCCCATCTTCTATGAACAGTGAAAACTGTTGTCGATCCAAAGGGTCTGGAAGAAAAGCCTGCATCGACACTGTGACTGACAGATCTGCTGAAGACAGCTCAGCTCTCAAACGTGGGCTTGATGCCAACCTCCTTCTTCTCATCTCCCTTCTTCAACCCTTTCCTCTCATTCCTTCCTTCATGCTCTTCTTCCCTTCCTCCCTTTTCCCTCTTTCTCTTTTATTCACTTTCCTTTCCTGCCTTCTTTCCATTGCTGTTTCACTTTGGCATTAATCATATATTGCACAAACCATATTATAGCAATATTAATGGAAGTAAGTAAATAATAGTGCCCCCACAATTCTGCTACTCCAGCAAATCAGATTGGTTTCATTTGTCTATATTGCCTTCCCATCTCTGTATGCCCACATCATTTTGCACAGTTGTCATCATAATGTAGTTTTAATTTTGCAGTCTACTTCGTAACTTAATATCAGAAGCATTTTCTGTGCTCCTGCATAATCTTCACAATTATTATTTTAATGGCGGAGTAATATTCCATTGAATGGATATGCCAAGTTTTACTTAACTGTTTCTTTTCTGTTGGACAGTTCCAGTTTTTCCCTGTTGCAGAGAGTGCTGTAATAAATAAGCATGTTCTTTTTCTTCTTTCTCTTTCTTGCTCCTTCTCTTCCCCTTTTTTTTTCACCTTTTTCTCTCTTCACTTTTTTTTCTTGTATCTCCTTCTACCTCCTTGACGGCAGCTCTCTTTCCTACATCAATAGTTTGCTTCTGAGTGGATACAGAAATCATCATCGTGGGACATAGGGTTTAGAAAAAAATTACTAAAAATTTGTAATAAAATGTTCCCAAGGACACTTTTGTTACATTTGTGCCCTTAAAAACAGTTAAATGATAAATCTTTTTGTTCACAAGAGGTAGGAACACAGGACCAGGTGGGACCAGGTAAGACCGAATTGGAGAAGGCTAAAATCTGTGACAGGGACATGTTTATTTGTAGTGGGAGAAAATGAGACACAAATGCCTATCAATAGGGAAATGGCTAAACAAACTACGATGTGTTTATGCTAGAATTATGTATCATTCAGAGATTGCAGAGCTAGATGTACTGACTTGATAAGACTTTTTTAGTGAATTTAGTTGCAGAATATTTGTAGTTTGCAATTCATGTAAAAAACGACAAAACTCAAACCCATGATAGTACTACATATTTTTTTGAATATATATATATTTGCATACATAAATGTGTGTATAGGGGTATATATATACTCTTATTTATATGTAATATAAACACACTTGTGTGTAAATGTACATATACACACACACTTATGCAAATACATAGAAAAATTCCTGGAAATATACACATCAAACTGGTAACAATGGTCACCTCTGCGTTTAGATGAAAGGGTCTTGATTTAGGGAACTGGTCAAATGGAATTTGAGCCTGAATTACGGTGGTTTCACTTTTTTATCAAGGAAAGTGCATTCACATATTGTTTGTATAATGAAACATTAATTGAAAATGTTGCCACTGTTGTGTCTTTCTGCTTACCATCTTGCACTGACCAGCTTCCGATTTAGGGGATGGCCATCAACAAGTGAAATGTAATAGGAGAATGCTATTAAATATGCAAATGTCCTTTGGGAAGAGTGGGCTTTCTGCTTTTTCAGTTGTAATGTTGGTCTTTTGGGACAGGGCTGGTGGGCCTGGGGCAGGGGAGAACAAGGCCTGCTCTTCCAGGAGATAAAGAGCCCCCCAAATCAGACATCATCCCAGCCAGTCCTTCCCGCCCCCTCCTGGCAGGTGGAAGTTGGGAGGGTTGAAGTGTAGTCCCTTGCACTGAGTCCTGGATGGAGGACAACAGATGGGGCCACACAGCCTTGCTGCTCAGACCGAGGGGAACAGGTGGAGGTTCCAGGGTCAGAGTGTGAATGCTGGCGATTCATGAGTGGTGCAGGTGGGCGGAGTGCCAGCTCAGGGGCAGCGACAGCTGGGCAGCATGTGGGCAGGAGAGGGAGTTGGGCAAGGGGGCTGGGAGACTGGGTGGGTCCAGCCATGGAGGAGGAGGTACTAGAGGGCAGAGAACAAGAGAGGAAAAGAGGGGGAAGCCCCCTCAGGCTGGACAGGAGTGAGGTCAGAGGTCCCTGGCCGACCTGAAAGGCTTAGGAAGCTGCAGGGTGAGTGGACATGCTGGTAGAGAAGGGTGCCTCTGCTCTGCCTCCTCACACGTCTCCTTTACCCCCAGCTGTCCCCTACCTAGCCCTAACCTGAGGCATTTGGGCCATTGCAGCAGCTCTGCCAGCCCTTTAGCACTGTCAGGGCATGGGCAGGGGAGGGACGCAGCTGCCACCCACCCCCTTGCAGATAGGGGATGGGAACGCAAGGAGGTAGCCAGGTTGGAGAAGACTCAAGCATGTGATGAGGCACTCTGCACTTTTCTCTCCAGAACTACCTGCCTATGTACCCTTCACCCCATTCTCTCTTTAGTTAGGTGTTAGGGTAGGAAAGGTAATGATCATTATTAACATTTACCAAACACTCACTGTAATGCAAGGCACAGTGCTGTTGATTGTATAATGTATCACTGAATCCTCCCAACAGCCCATTCGGAAAGTATTATAATTTCTATTTTACAGATGAGAAAACGGAGGCTTCTTGGTTCAGTAATGTGCACAAAGTCACACACTAAGAAGAGACATAAGTGAGATTTCATGCTAAATTTTTTGGCACTAGAGACCAAACTTAAAACCTTTGAGGAGTATTGAAATAACAGAGGGTTCTATGCCCAGTTGAGGGTCAGCTGTCCCCCAACAAGGGGTGACTTCTGGACGTGGTGAATGGGTCTAAGTTAGCTCTCCTCACTGTGGGAATTGAGAGCAGCTAGATGAAGTGGGGTGGAAAGTAAAGGAGCTGGAAGGCCGGGCGCGGTGACTCACGCCTGTAACCCCGGCACTTTGGGAGGCCGAGGCGGGCGGATCACCTTAAGTCAGGAGTTCAAGACCAGCCTGGCCAACGTGGTGAAACCCCGTCTCTACCAAAAATAGAAAATTAGCCGGGCGTGGTGGCAGGCAACTGTAATATCAGCTACTTGGGAGGTTGGGGCAGGAGAATCGCTTGAACCCGGGAGGCGGAGGTTGCAGTGAGCCAAGACCACGCCACTGCACTCCAGCCTGGGCGACAAGATCCAAAGAGGAGGGATCTGTTCTCTTGGGGCTGGGTTAGGAGATTTGCCTGGAAACAGGAGGAGACAGTGCTGTGGGAACAAAGCACTTTGGACTGGACGTCAGGAGAGCGAATCTGTCTCTTCCCTCCAAGGGGCGGGGGCGGGGGGGGGTCTGCTGGGCCTTCATAGGCGCCGTCCCCTTTGGCCTTTCTGCAGGTGAGCTCAAGAGAGGCTCGGGCAGGTGGGGAGTTGAGGCGCTGCCTGTTTCGTCTGTTCTGGCCCGTGATGTCGGGTGAAGCATCTCACCTGAAGTCTTGCGCAGTGCTCCTCCAGGCGCTCTAATCCTGAGCCCAGCTATGGCTCCTCCTTCTTCTCCCTTCCGCGGGAACGCAGCACCCAGCGCTGCGGGGCAGGGAACTCAGGCTGCGGGACTGGGGTCTGGCCCTGCCCAGCTCCTCACCCACGCCGAGGCTTCCGTTTGGCCAGCAGGGGGACCCCGAGCCCCGGACAACAGCCCTGAGCTGGGCGGCTGCTTCTGGCTCTAGATCCCGCTGCTCAGCAGATCCACCCTCCCCGCCTCCCGTCCCCAGCCTCAGTTTCCTCCTCTGCGAAATGGGAAAATGATTACACTTATTTCACCGGCAATGCTATGAGAGTTAAATGAGTTCTAAACCATAAAGCTTGTGAGACTTTCTTCTTGTACTCTTGAAGTGTATTATTCTGAACATTGAACATTCAATCAATGTTTCTTGAGCTCTATGCACCGGGAGCTATTTTAAGCCCTGGATGGTCTTTCCAACTCGGGCCAGGGATAGTGATTGAAATAGAAAAGCTCAGTAAGTGAAGGGCTCCTCTGTGTCTCCCACCCCACTTGACGAGCCAGATGGAGTGAGTGGTTTTTAACTTTAGAGTGGACCCCTCTAGCAAGCTGCTGTTTGTTTTTCTGGTGTGGAAGGTAGGACTTTGGGATGAGCCCACAGAGGACCAGGGAGCCCAGGCCATCCACTACCTCTTTATCCCGACCTGAGGAACATGCACTTAGCGCAAATTCCTTTCCATGCCCAGTGCTTGCTGGCGACAGGGTTCAGGGCAGAGGGGGTGAGGCAGATCTGAAGGGAATGATTCTAGACTATCACTTTGAGTTCTGCTTAACATCAGGGAATTGGGGCCAGGATGAGACTGGAGCTGAGGGAATGGGCTGAAGCCGTAATCAGTGGCCAAGCCTCTGTGACCAGTTCTGATTCCTGAGTATAATGAGTGAATGCCTAGTGTTTCCACAGCTGGCTTCCATCGCTGCTGGGAGGGGCTTCACTCAGAGAAATAACTGTGAGAATATGTGCATGGTGGGCTCTCCTGCAGGCTCTCAGGGGACCCAGGAATACTGGGTAAGGACAGGGGCCATTTCATCCCAGTTAGCTTTTTACCGAGCGGAGCAAAAATTCGTTCCTTCCATGAAGCCTCTGGCTTAAATTTCAGCCCTCACACCCCAGGACATGGTCCATGAAGCACCTAGTTAGGACTTCAGAAGGATGAGGTGATGGTTCACGTGGAAGATGTTGCTTTTCAGTTCCTTCTGTTTCATTCCCTCAGTGGACTGCAGACTCTCTGAGCGGGCTGTTGTGATGAACTAGAAAGAATCTTGGAGTGGAGATCAGGAGGCCTGAGCTCACGTTTCAGCTCCAGCACTCAGTGGTTTCAGGCTTCTCCTTGAGCCTCAGTATTTTAATCTGGCAAAGGGGATCATAATGGCTTCCCACTCAGGTGGGGTGATGATACAGGGGATAAATGTGAGAAAGGGTCAGGCATGTGTTCTACCTTTTCTTCTGTCCGTATCTACCCTAGAAAAATGAAAACACATCCTCACACAAAAACCTGTACATGGGCCAGGCGTGGTAGCTCACGCCTGTAATCCCAGCACTTTGGAAGGCTGAGGTGGGTGGATCACCTGAGGTCAGGAGTTTGAGGCCAGACTGGCCAACATCGTGAAACCCCGTCTCTACTAAAAATACAAAAAATTAGCCAGGTATGGTGGCTCACACCTGTAATCCCAGCTACTCAGGAGGCTGAGGCAGGAGAATCGCTTGAACCTGGGAGGCGGAGGTTGCAGTGAGCCGAGATCGCACCATTGCACTCTAGCCTAGGCAACAAGAGCGAAACTTCGTTTCAATAAATAAATAAATAAATAAAATTTAAAAACCTGTACACGAATGTTCATAGCAGCATTATTCACAATAGCCTAAAAGTGGAAAAAAGCTAAATGTCCATCAACTGAAGAATGGATAAACAAAATGTGGCTTATCCACAGGATGGAATACTATTCAGCTTTAAAAAGGAATGAAGTATGGATACATGCCACAGTTCAGATGAACCTTGAAAACATTATGGTAAGTGAAAGAAGCCAGTCACAAAGGACCATGCATGTATCCTATGTATCGTATGATTCCATTTATATGAAATGTCCTGAATAGGCAAATCCATGGAGGCAGAAAGTAAATTAGTGGTTGCTAGAGATGGGTGGTGGAGGGAAGGGTTGGGAAGTGACTACTGATGGGTGCAAAGTTTTTTTGGAGGAAAGGTGATGAAAATGTTCTAAAATTAAATGATGGTGATGGTTGTACAATTCCATAAGTAACTCAAACCACTGAATTGTGCACCTTAAATGGGTGAACTTTATAATATGTAAATTGTATCTCAATAAAGCTGTTAAAAATTTTTAATTGGGTGTCCTGAATTTAGTCTGGCAACTTTACCTCTGCCCATCCTTCCTTCTTTTCTCTAGTCTTGACAGCCTTCTTCTCCTTTTTGGAACATACAGAAGGTAGTGGGGGTATTTGTCTTTCTTGAGGGACAAGGACACCTCTTGATGGGTGGGGAGGAATAAGGGAGCGATTAGGGAGTCAGATACCAGGCTGCCTCACCTCCAATAGATAGCACATCATCTCCCCTGCCTCAATTTCCCCTTCTGCCTAGTGAGGGGAGGGGAAACAGGATTGCTTGCCTTTGAACCCTTGGAGGTGCTGTTGGAGGAATCCAGGAAGGCGGGGTGCACATGCTGGCTGGGATGGGGTGGGCTGCACACGACAGCATGAGCGCTTATGAGTCACATGGTGGATTTCCCAGACAGTGGTGGGGTGGCAGGTGGATTGCCCAGAGGCACCTCTTTGGCTGCAGACAGGGGCAGAGAAGCCAAGAAATCCGTGACTGGTGCCCTGTGGGCTAGGGTTAGGGGTAGGGGCTGGGCCACAGGCTGTCAGATGAAGAGGAGCTGGTGCTGGGAGAAGGCTGAATCTTTAATGGAGCTGCAGCATGGCTGGCCAACTGCTGGCCTTGTGTCAGGTGGGGGAGTGGAGGGGCTTCAGGGAAGGGCTGGGTTGAAGACCTGGGAGCCTCTCCTTAGGACCCAGTGGCAGTGGGGGAGGTCTTGGAGCTGGTGAAGAGCTAGATACTTCCAGGTCTGGGGACATCCAGAGCTCTGTGCCTAGCCAGCTGTCATTAACTGCTTAGCTCCTTGGGGTCTGTGCTCAGCTTCGTTTCCCTCTGATTCATCTCTTCCTTGCCACTGCTTCCCTCCCTCAGACTGTGAGCATGCTCAGAGCTCCCCATCTAAAACCAACCTCTTTTTGACCCCTCTCTCCTGCAGCTCACCATCCATCTTTTGTTCTCCTCCCTGCCAAGTTCTTTCAAACTAGACTCGTCTGTACCCATGGCCTCCACCTTGCCTACCTGCTGCAGCGTCAACCCTTGAGAGGCGCTCCTACTCCCCTATCCCCTGAAGCTTCTTTGAGGTCTCCACACCCTTCTTTTCACGAAATCCACTACATCCCCCTCAGACCTATCATAGCTGCCCTTCAGCCCTCAGCCCGGAACCACTCAGCACCCCTGCTTCCTGAAACATCTGGTAGCCTGCTCCTCCCCTTTGGCTGCCCTCCCTCTTGATTACTGTGGGCACAGCCCAGCTTCTCCCTAGCCTTTTCTCTGCATCCTCTCCTGGGTGGCCTCATCTCTCCCAGGGCCTTGACTGTCACCTCCATTGCGATGACCCAGATCCAGCTCCGATCACCCTTTGGCCATTTCTAGAAGGCTTCTGGACCCCTCCCATGGGCACAGCCAGCCCAACCTGTCCAGGAGTGGACTTCGTATCCCATCCCCTTCCCCCCAACCAGCCTGTCTGTCAGATCTCCCTCATCCTTATCAGCATTTCCCTGGGAACTCAGCTTGAAATAGGGTCAACTTTGCCTCCTCCATCCCCCAGCCACTATGCCCAGAAGTCCTCCCACGAGACATCTTTCCTGTCCGTCTTCATCTCTATTCCCACTGCTTCCTCTTAGGTTTAACTTTTCGTCATCTTTGACCACCATTGCTGCCTGGCAGGTCTGCCCCTGCTTTCACCCTCTCCTCCTCCCCTCTGCACAGCATCTTGGATGATCTTCCTATAGCATCTTTCAGGTCCTTCAGAAAATCCTCAAAAATCCTCAAAAGCTTCCCATTATCAACAGAGTAGACTGTATATTTGTGTAGTGATCTACAACCTAAAAAGCACTTTCACATAAAGTCAAAGAGGTAATGTTATTCTTCTTCTTTTATGGATAAGAGAACTGAGGCTCAGGGAGGTGTGGGGAGTGGTTGGGCTTCACCCAGTGCTACAGGGCAGATCTGGGACTGGGGCTGAGGCCTTCTGTGGGTGAGGCCTTTCAGTGGGTGCATCGCCTACTACAGTCCTCTCAGTCTGCCCTGGGGACCTCAGCAATGTGGCCCCTGGTTGTCACCCTGCTGCCCAGCCCGGATCCAGTGCTCCTGCCAAGCGCCTGGTCTTGCCCAGAACACACCGGGCAGTTTCCCACGCCCCTTGCTCAGGCTGCCCATTCACTTTCTGCCCACAAAGTCCTTCTTCAGGCCACCAGCCCGTCTCTGCAAGCACAGAGCATCCGGTGCCTCCTTCAAGGCCCAGGCTACGTGGTGCTTTCTCCAGAATCCTTCCCAGCCCCTGCCAGCCAGTATGCTCCTCCCTTGTCTGGGACCCCTGGAACACACCACCGGGAGCTCCAGCTGATTCTGAGCAGGGATTGACCCAGCCGGGCCTCCAGTCCCCATGCTTGCAGCTCTTGGAGGGCATCTTCATAGCAGGTCCTTCACAAATGCTAAAGAAACAAATGGTGGATGGGGCTGCCTGAGATCTCCTCCTTGAGGAAGCCCCTTCAGACCAATTGGCCCAGCAGTTCCAATCACCTCCCGAGCGTCACATACACCTTCATGGGTAAAACGCATCACACGGCCGGGCGCGGTGGCTCACACCTGTAATCCCAGCACTTTGGGAGGCCGAGGCGGGCAGATCACGGGGTTAGGAGTTTGAGACCAGCCTGACCAACATGGTGAAAACGCTTCTCTCCTAAAAATGCAAAAATTAGCCGGGCATGGTGGCGGGCACCTGTAATCCCAGCTACTTGGGAGGCTGAGGCAGGAGAATCACTTGAACCCAGGAGGCAGAGGTTGCAGTGAGCTGAGATCGCGTCACTGCACTCCACCTTGGGTGACAGAGTGAGACTCTGTCTCAAAAAAACAAAACAAAACAAACAAACAAGCAAAAAACCACACATCAAACCTGGCTCAGTCCTCGGACAGTCCAGGTTCTAGTGTTAGCTCTGCCACATGGCTTCCCTTGGACCTCTCTTATCTGTGACCAAGAATTAATAACACCTGCTTTGCTATCTCCCTGGTGTATAGTGAGCATTCAATGGGATACTGTCTGTGAGAATTTCTGTATTTTTATTATACCAGCAAGAATGAGCTTGAAGGGAATTCTTTTATAAACACTAAACTTTTGTGCACCTGTGAGGGGCTTTTATAATTATACACAGGTGTGTCCACCTAACACTGCCTCCCTCTGCTGTAAGATGGGGAGGGTGTGAAAGCCCAGAACCCTCACTTCATCAGGTTCTAAGATTAAAGGGCTGATGCTTGAGGGATTCTCAAGGGATTCCCTGAAGGCTATGTGGGACCAGGGCTCAAAATGAGGCTAACCTCCAGGACCCTCCTGGGCACCAAGCCCTGCCCCTCACTGCTGGATGGGTATGGCTAAGTTCATTCCTTCTCTGGGTCTCAGTTTCCTTATCTGGAGAGGTTGGATTGAAGCTCAGATTTTCACTTTTTTTTTTTTTAAGAGCCACAAAGCTAATAAAATCTTACGTTCAAAGAAAGTCTTATACCAGGAACCCATATATGAAATAACGAGAGCTGCTTCATCTAAAACAGGGTGGCTCCCTGAGCCCCCAAGACCTGACCCTCCTTCCCAGCCTCAGAGGTCCTGAGGCTCCGCTGTGGAGCCCTAAGGGGTCCTCAGTGTATCAAGACCCAGGAAACATGTCCTGATTCTCACTGGAGGGACTGTGTATTGGGGCCCTTCATGCCTTCCCTACCTGAGTGTGAACTCTTTCTGGAGCCTGCAGGAGAGACTATGGCTTTTTTATGCCTCTACCCCCAATGCTCAGCTCACTGTCTGATGCACAAAAGGGGTTCAAGAAACGTTTACCCATCAGAACAAATGAATGAATGATGATGAGATTAGGAAAGAAATGTGAAGTACAACCTTGCTTTAGGAGGTAGGAACAGTTCCATGCTGTCTGGAGGAATGGGAACTAGACGGCCTTGACCTCCCCCATGCCTCCCCACCGCCTCACAAACACACAGGGAAACACGCAGCCTGTGTTCTTCCCATAGGCCCAGTATCTGGCCCAGAGAAGCCCTGACTGGGGAGAAGTGAGCTGGAAGGAGGGAGGGAGAAGGAGGCAGAGATCCAGGGTGCAAATCTGAGCAGAAGGAGGGTGGTAGAAAAGGAGAGGAAGGGAACTTCCAGGAAGTCACTGCAGGGGCAGACAGGCATGGTTATGGGCCCCTTGGGGGAAGGGCTAAGGGCTTTCCTGACACCCAGAAATCTTTTTGTCCCAACTGCCTGCTCTTATCCAACAGTTCTCCTCCTTGTGCACACACTGGCCAAAGCAATACTGAAAAAACAAGACAGGGACCAAAATATCCTTCTGCCTGCTGGAAAGGACAGAGAAAAATTCTAAAACCTCCTCCAGTCCCCAAGCTCTCCCCACAGGGCTGAGCCAAGCCTTAACAGCCACTACTCCTTGCCTTCCTTCCTGGGCTCCGGAGGGGTGTGCTGGGATACTTCAGCCTCCTTGGGCAGCCCTTTCTGACCTGGGGAGTATAGTCCAATTTGGAGAGTTCCAGGGAGAAAAGAGAAGGGCTGCTCAGCAAGGTTCCCCTCACCCAGGAGTGCTTCCCCTTCAGCCCTCCCTCTTCTCCACCCACCTCTGCCCACAATGGGGAGGCTGCAGGTGCAAGGGGCCAGTGGAGAAACCCAGGACAGGGGCTTAGGAAGAAAAGAAGTAGGATCAAGAGGTAAAAGGACCACAGGGGATCTTTACATTTACTGTGGCATTATCTCACCCCCTGAGTCACATGGAAAATAGAAGCTTTGCATTGGGCATCTTGGAGGGCACCTAAACTTGGTACTTGTGGGATTTGGTACCAACATTAGCATCCCTGGCTGTGCAGGGCAGATTTCATAATTTTGTATTCTCTTTCCCTTTCCACCCCCATGCTTCACTGGCCTGGTGCTGCCTGCTTGCCTTTTTGATAAAATACCAGTGCTAGACACTTTTCAAAAGCCAGCTCATTATGTTCTCATAACCATCCTACACCGAGGGGTATTCCTACACTGCTGTTACAGGTGGGGAAACCAAGACTCAGCTGTTGAAGGCAGGTGAAGCTTGGAGGGTCGCATGGCTGCAGTGTGTGAGGGGACCCTGGTGTGGGGAGGGTCACCTTGTCTAAGGGTCCTGGACACACTGTGAAAGCCAGAGAGTTTTGACTCAGGATACATTCCAGACACCTTGGCTCCACCTGTTCTGCCTACAGCCTCCCTCATTGTCCTTTCCTCATTATAGACCTGTGACCTTGCCTCTTCCTCTACTCGCCTCCATCGCAAACTTCTCCTTCTCTCAGCCCTGCTATCTGCCCCTCATGGGGGAGCTGGAAGTTAGAAGGCTTCCGGGCGGAAGGACCCAGTTCTGTGGTCTCTATCTCAGCCCATCTCTCCCACCTTGGAATGGACTTACCAGCTGTTGGTGTAGGATGGGTAAACTGAGGCCAGGAGAGGAAAAGTGGCCTGCTTGAGGTCACACAGCCAGTGAGTGGCAGAGTAGAGCCTAGAAGCCAGCTTCCAGCTCTTCTGACTCTCAGTCAAGTGCTCTTTTCACCACACCAAATGACCCTGCTGCCCAGGAGATCTCAGCACCGACCCTCCTACCTCCGTGTCAGGCCAGAGGACTGAGGAGACCGTGTGCTTCCCCCAAGGCAGCTTTCTGGAATAGACCCTGTCTTGGCCAGTTCTATTGTCAAATAGGCTGGTCTAATCCCTGAGGCCTGGGAACAGGCAGGGGTGGAAGGATGGAGAAGATAAGGGAAGAAGATTTTGGCTTATTTTGCCCAGAACTGAGAAACAAATTACCTACAGGTATTATGCAAATACATCCACTACATGTCAGCAACCTGTCATAAGACGAATCGGAGGTGGGAGTGTATGTGTGTGGGAGGTGGTGGTGGGTGCTCAGGTGCCCTCCAGAGCTGAAGACGCTGTCAATAGTTAGACAGGGTGACCCCACTCACCCATCCCCGTCCCCAAGCTGGGCCCATCTGGGTCTTCACAATCTCTTTTGACATCTAGATGAGTGACCATTGGGAAGCTGAGTGTAAAGCGAGAGAGAAAGCCTTGAGCCAAAAATGGCTTAAGCCAAGGAAAGGGTGGAGAGACAGGGGATGGTGGCAAAGGCCTGCATGTCTGGGTGGCAGGGAGAGTAGGCAGGATGTCAGGTGCTGTTGGGCGTGTTGACAAAGTCAGCAGGGGAAGTGCAAGGGGACGAGGAGGAAGGAGAGTTTACACTTCCTAATTTCTCCACCTAGCTTCTAGGGAAGGAATGCAATTTTGCTGTCTGAGGCACTGATTCCTTGCTCCCCCTAAAGGCAGAAATGGAAGTTATCTTTCCCCACAGAGGGCTTCCCCCTCCTCCTCAGAAGACTCAACTGCCCTTCCTCCCTGCCTCCCAGCTACCCAGGTTCCGGGTCCCACATCATTCCTCACTGTGATTCAGTGCAGCCCCCAAAGGAAGCAACGTGCCCACCCTCCTCTGGGCAGAACCCTTTTCCTTGCATTCTGAGAACCAGTGAGGGGGGCAGTGCCCCCAGAGGCCGGGTTGGGTTGTGGCTAGCTAACATTGCGGTCCCCAGCCTGACTCTCTTTGCGCTCCTAGGACCCTTGCCCAATACCCACAAACAAGGATTTCTCAGGTTGGGATCTCTGCGAGGCATCCATTCATTTCCAGGGTCTGGTCATTAGTTAATATCAGTGGACTGCCTAAACCGAAACTGGCAGAAGGTGACCAGGGGAGGGGTCTGGACACAGTGGAGAGAGTCAGGAGCCTGGGATTCTTATTTTGGTCCTGTTAGGATTTGCCCTGTGACCTTCCGGAAGTCCCTTCTTTCCCTGAGCCTGTTTCTTTATCTATAACATGAGGGGATTGGACTGGATGCCTTATGGCTTAGCGCTGTGCTACGAAGAGGAAGAAGGAGGAAGGAAAAGGAGCGCAGAGCCGGTTACACTGACAGGCGATCCTGGGAAGCTAGGTTACTTCCCTGAGCCTCAGCATCCTCATCTGCAAAATGGAAATTGCTAATAGACTAAAAGGCAATTCTGAAAGATGGATGAGAAAGGAATATAATGACTCAGGGTAGAGCCTGCAAAACAATATGGGATGAGAAGATGCAGGGACTGGTTTCATGGAGAGAGCAGGGCTTTAGGATTGGGGGAGGGTGCCAGGGCTACCAACAGCTTTGGGAGATCCCAGAGGGGACATTCTGAAGTCCTGCAGAAGAGATGCTGTGCCGTGAGGGGTGAGGGGTCGCTGGAGGCCAGACCAGGGCTCCCAGGAGTCCTGCATTGAGAAGGGAGAGAGTGGACACAGGAAGGCTGCGCCTCTGTCCAGTCCTGAGGCTGGGCGCACACACCAGGCCCTTCGAAAAGCTCACATTTTTTCCAGCTTTTCTCACCCAGTATCACTTCCTTTGTTAAGAGGAGGGGGTGGGGGAGGAGACGGAGGATGAGGAGGGAGGGGCTCGCGGGTGCCGTCGCCGCCCCCGCCCCCTCCCGGTGTGCGGAGCCCGATTGTCACTCAGCTCCCGCGCCGGGGGCGACAGAGCCGCAGGCGCCCGAGTCGAGTCCCAGCTAGCTACCATCCCTCTGGAGCTTACCGGCCGGCCTTGGCTTCCCCAGGAATCCCTGGAGCGAGCGGCTGCTGAAGGCGTCGAGGTGTGGGGGCGCTTGGACAGAACAGTCAGGCAGCCGGGAGCTCTGCCAGCTTTGGTGACCTTGGGTAAGTCTGAGTCTCGGTTCGCCCCTGGGGCTCCCCAATGGGGGTGCAGGAGGGGGTTGAAAGAAGAGACCGGAATGCCCCCTTGGGGCAGGCCATGGGCAAGGGTCCCCGACAGAGCTGGAACGGGACCAGGGGACTGCTAAGATCCAGGTACCAGACGGGTCTCAAGTGGGTGGGCGCAGGGCAGGTGCGGGCACGCTGGGGAATAGGGAGAAACGCCCCAGCCTTGTCCTGGGCTCCGTCCCCAGACCCACGTCTGCCACCCCAGTCCCAGGTGCGAAACAGGGGCGCTACCTCTTTAAAAGAGTCCGGGGCTGAGTCTCTGCCGCACCATGTGATTGCTTGAAAGGCCGGGCTGGGAGCCCTGCGGCGGGAGCCGGAGGACTATGAGCTGCCGCGCGGTGTCCAGAGCCCAGCCCAGCCCTACCTCGCGCGGCCCCGAGCTCTGTTCCCTGGAACTTTGGGCACTGCCTCTGGGACCCCTGCCGGCCAGCAGGCAGGATGGTGAGCTCCCTGCATCCTGTTCTGTGCACAGGGGTGGGCAGAGCCAGTCATGGGAGACCCCTCTGTGTGTGTGTGTGTGTGTGTGTGTGTGTGTGTGTGTGTGTGTGTGTGTGTGTGTGTGCGCGCGCGCGCTGGGAGCTGCCTCACACCTGATAAAAAAACCAGTGGAGGAGTGAGCGCTGCTATTTTAAGTTGCTGAATGGAACCTCTGGGAATGATAAAGGGAAGGGACAAAGATTAGGCAGAGAAGGGTCCGGGTGCCCCTCCAGCCTGGGTAGGAGCTGCATGTGCCAAGTGGGACACATCTCCACGGGGTGCCTGGAGTTCCAGGGCAGCCTGAGCTCCCTGCCCCTCCCAGACGGGTCTCCCCATCCCAGGCTTCCCTGACCACACAGGTGCCTGCCTCGTGCCCCTTGGTGCCCGTCTGCTGATGTGCCCAGCCTGTGCCCGCCATGCCGCCCTCCATCTCAGCTTTCCAGGCTGCCTACATCGGCATCGAGGTGCTCATCGCCCTGGTCTCTGTGCCCGGGAACGTGCTGGTGATCTGGGCGGTGAAGGTGAACCAGGCGCTGCGGGATGCCACCTTCTGCTTCATCGTGTCGCTGGCGGTGGCTGATGTGGCCGTGGGTGCCCTGGTCATCCCCCTCGCCATCCTCATCAACATTGGGCCACAGACCTACTTCCACACCTGCCTCATGGTTGCCTGTCCGGTTCTCATCCTCACCCAGAGCTCCATCCTGGCCCTGCTGGCAATTGCCGTGGACCGCTACCTCCGGGTCAAGATCCCTCTCCGGTGAGTCCACAGCCGCCGAAGGTACTCGCAGCACCGCATGATGGCTGGCTTGAGGGCCATCTAGAAAGGAAAAAAGGTAGAGCATGAGACCCCAAGTAAGCCAGATGTTCTTTGGGCCACTGTGCTCCAGTCCTCACTCTGCCTTCCTGTGCTCAGCTCTGCAGTGCCAGAGAAACAGGAGGGGGATGGGTGGCTGGAGGACTGGACTGTGAACTTACCAGTGCCCATGACCTCAGAGCTGAAGCTCTTGCAGCCAGGGAACCTGAGGCTGCCTGTCAGGCCTGGGGTGGAGGTGGGAGATTTGGAGGAGCCACTAAGATGGGGTCACAGTGAGTGCTGGGTAGGAATGAGCTGAGCTCTGCCAGTCCCAGGGAAGAGGAAGAGGAAGAGGCAGAGAAGAGAGTTAGGGTGGGGTGGGAACATACTGAGGGTGGCACAACAGGGGCAGGAGTGCTGCTCCTCCAGCCAGACCACGGCAGGCTTCCTGAAGGCATGCTTTGGCTCTCTTGTTCACCAGGTATCTCTGTGCTAGCCAGCTGTTCCTTCCAGGGCTTTCCAGCTGAACCCAACAGTCTGATTACCTTTGCCTCACTCCCACTTATGGGATCTGTGTTACAGACAGGAGGAAGGAAAAATGCTGGTGCCTACTCCTCATATTCCTGTTCTGTTGCAAAACCACGTCTTTGCTGGTCACAGTAGAGGTGCTTGTGCTGCTCCCAGGCAGCACTGGGATGGGTGGCCTGCTGGTGCCGTCCTCAGTGTGGGTGTCCAGCCCATGTTGGAGCTCTCTGCCAGGCCACAATCTCATCACCAGGCAGTGCCTTGGGCCACCAAGTGCCAGCGAGTGCCTGGGCATACTGCCAGGGACTGGCCCTGCTGGGACGCTCTTGTGAGGCATGCTTGCCCCCTCTTTGAATTCTTGCCCCCAGTAGATTCCTTTTCTTCTGGGGAGCTCTGGCCATCTCCAGCACCTGCCACCCCCAGCATAGCTTCTCTGGGATGTAGGGCCTCTGACCTCACTTGGCCCCTTGCCCGGGAAGGCCTAGGGACCCATGTTTCTCCCTTTGTGTTACATTTGTGCACATTTAACTTTTCAAAGCCTTTCTTACGTGCATGATTTTTTCCTGTTATCATCATGCCGCTGTAAGGGAGGTGGAGCAGGAGCTTTTAAAGGGGAAACTAAGACTCAGAGGGTCTCCTTGAAGCTCACTCAGAGAGAAGTGTGATCTAATTATCTGCCTTCCTTCCTGATTCCCCATGCCCAGTGGCTTGATGCCAGTCTCTCTGCCCTGTCTACCTCCCTCCACCGTCCAGGTTTTCCAGGGAAGGTGGGGTGAAGAAGGGAACACAGCCAGAAGCCCCATAGGCTCGTCCACTGAGGAGCCCACATGCTGCCATTAGTCCCAGATTGCTGCTGAGCTGCACATATAAAGCTGGTCTCAGTGCATTAGAAGAGCGGGGCCTCTGAGCCTGGCCATTATAACAAAGTGTTGCCGCATTTGGAAACTCATGCAGATGTCCAGCTGTAGGAAGGCTGCTGGAGAAATTCTGTCTGCTGAGTGAGTGTTAAGGTGAGCCAAAGGTCCCGTCTTGCTGTGACAGAATGCGCCCTACTTGCCCTGTGGGACTGGGATGGCTGCACTGGTGGGAACAGCAGACTTATTCCTTCAGGAGGCAGCTGCTGTGGCTTTGGAGCTGGGGTCCTGGGGAGCTGTCCTTTGAGGGTGGAGGCAGGGACCTGCACAGAGGCTGCCATGGGCCTGAGTTCAAATCCTTGCTGGGAATTTCTTTTTTTTTTTTTGAGACGGAGTCTCGCTCAGTCGCCCAGGCTGGAGTGCAGTGGCACGATCTTGGCTCACAGCAACCTCTGCCTCCTGGGTTCAAGCGATTCTCCTGCCTCAGTCTCCCGAGTAGCTGGGACTACAGGTGCTCGCCACAACGCCCGGCTAATTTTTTGTATTTTTCGTAGAGACGGGGTTTCACCGTGTTAGCCAGGATGATCTCGATCTCCTGACCTCGTGATCCACCCTCCTCGGCCTCCCAAAGTGCTGGGATTACAGGCGTGAGCCACCGCGCCCAGCCCCTTGCTGGGAATTTCTAGCTGTGCAAAAGTCACTTACTTAACCACTTTAAGCTTTAATGTCCTTATGTATAAAAGGGAACATTAATAATAGTGCCTACTCCCTAGGGTTATTGGAATAATTTAATGAACTCATATATGCGAAGCACTTGTATTAATATTATGCCTCATATATGCAAGCCATAGGGAGGTCTTATTTGTAGTTTTATTGTCACTATTAACATATGGCTCAAGTGTGGCTGGATAGGTGAGGCCTACTCCTGCCACTCACGCTCTTAGGTGTCCTTCGGTGTCAACACATACACATGAAGAAACACACACACAAACACATACACAACACATCTCCCAGGAGGTGTGTAAGTACTGTTAAGTTATATCTATACATGTTTCTACTCCTCTGGTGGAGTGTTGGTGCCTCAAGGCAGCAACCACATCTTATCTGTTTCTGCAAATTCTTCAGAATGCCCAGCTCAGTGTCTGGCACATCACAGACCCTCAGTAAATGTTGATTGAATTGGCCAGGTTTACAGAACACACACAGTTGACCCTCAAGCCTATCTTCCAGAAGTCTAACCTCTCACTTTCTTGCTGTGGGCTAGACCTGTCCCCACTTCTGATTCAGGGCCATGACCACAGATGCCCCCACTGGCTCAGCGTAGCTCCTTGACAGCCACACACCAGCAGTGCCCGGGAGTGTCCTGCCCCATGGAGAGGAGCCTTTCTCCTGAGTTAGGGAAAGGCTGCTGGGGCCTCACTTCTCAAGCAGGGATCCTGGCTGAGGTGTTGGCCCATTCTGGGCTCCTGCATGCCACTGCCCAGGTCCCCTCCAGGAGGAACAGCATGCTTTGCTCCCCTCTACGTGGTTGGAGTCGGCAGGCTGCTGGGTCTATGAAACTCCTTTTGGCCAGAGGTCCCTAGGCACCAGGCTTGCTGCCCTGACATGTCAGTCAAAGGTAGATGTGGCCCTGGGCACAGAGGGTCATACTGACCGAGCACTGGTGAGGCGTGTCTGGGGCACCCGGATACAGGTGTCTGCTGGCTATCACCAAGCGGGGCATGGTTTGGTCAGTCAACCACAAATTTTCTTTCTTTCTACTTGGCATAAAACCAAGAGAGAAAAGAGATTCACACCATATAATATGATCCAGTTACAAACTTTTTTCTTTTTAAGCTCAAATTGTTGATTCATCGGTAACCTGTGGTCATTTGCATATAATTTGTACGCTATTTGCATAGCACCTCCACATGCTTGGTAATTGAAACCCTATTCCCCTCAGCTCCTGGTTCTAGGGAATCTATCATTTGTCCCTTAACCCCTCACCCAGAGCTTTCTTGGTGGCACGCTGTGGCAATTTGGTGCCTACTCCCGAGGGCTAGTTGTAGGGAAGGGTGCCAACAGAGGGCTCCCTGACCAAACCTCTCTGTGGGAAGGAGACCCTAGCAAGGGGGCTGTCCATGGCCGGCTGGGTTGGAGTGGAGTGAGGGGTGGTGGGTGTTTGCGAGTCAGGCAGACCTGAATTTGAACCTTGCTCTGTTACTAATTAGCTATGCAACCTTTGATAAATTATTCAGCCTCTCTGAGCCTTTCCCCTTCACCATCTGTTAAATGAAGGGGTTAGAAGTGGGGCATGGTGGCTCATGCCTGTAATCCCAGCACTTTGGGAGACCGAGATGGGTGTATCCCTTGAGACCAGGAGCTCGAGATCAGCCTGGACAACATAGTGAAACCCCATCACTACTAAAAATACCAAAAACAAATAGCTGGGCGTGGTGGCACATGCCTGTAATCCCAGCTATTTGGGAGGCTGAGACAGGAGAATCACTTGGACTTGGGAGGCGTATATTGCAGTGAGCCGAGATTGCGCCACTACACTCTAGCCTGGGCAACAGAGCAAGACTCCGTCTCAATATAAATAAATAAATAAAAAGGAAGAAATGAAGGGGTTGGATTTGAGGTCTCTGAGGTTCCTTTCAGCTCTAATTCTGTGGTTCTTTATCCTGCCTCCTGCCAGTGCTGTGTTGGGATCCCGGGAGGGTTTTGTTGTGTTGTATGTTTTAGCTCCTAGCGAGTGTATGCTAGGAACGATGCTATGTTTTTAATATACTTTATCTCATTCAATGTTCATAGTCTCACTAGTAGAGCTTATTGTTACCCCCATTGTATAGACAATTCTTTTTTTTTTTTTTTTTTTTGAGATGGAGTCTCGCTCTGTTGCCCAGGCTGGAGTGCAGTGGCACGATCTCAGCTCACTGCAACCTCCACCTCCCAGGTTCAAGCAATTCTCTTGCCTCAGACTCCTGAGTAGCTAGAATTACAGGTGCATGCCACCATGCCCAGCTCATGTTTTGTATTTTTAGTAGAGATGGGGTTTCACCATGTTGGCCAGGCTGGTCTCAAATTTTTGACCTCAGGTGAGCCACCCACCTTGGCTTCCTAAAGTGCTGGGATTACAGGCGTGAGCCACCTCTCCTGGCCTCTCTATAGACAATTCTTTAGCTAAATTGAGGGCTGAGGCTTGGGGAGTTTCAGTAACTTGCCCAAACAGCTTGTCAGGGGCAGAAGCAGGATTTGACTCTAGGCCTAACAGATGCCTTTAACCAGTAAGCCCATGTGTATCTTGCGTCAGCCCAAGAAGCTGTAGGATTTTTGGAGGAGTTTCTATGAAGTTGTCAGTAGGGTGATTTTTCTCCTCTGATCTTTGCCAATGGCCTCTGCACTCTGCTCAGTCCCCGCCCTCCACCTTCACTCCAGTGGGCAGTTGAGCCCTTGGCAGTTCTGCCTCTGTCCATAGCTGGAAGCCTGCCCCACTGGGCTGCTGACCCGGGAAACCACAGCAAGGAGTGGTGGAGGAGCCCGGCGTGCTGAGCCGGAGCGGGGAAAGAAATCTGGTAAATTAGAGCATGTTTGCTTTTAGGCATCAATTTAACTGTCCCCACCCTGGCTAGCCTGGGCTTTTCTTGACAACCCTGAAATGGCTTGTGTGCCGTCATGCCCCCGCAGGTGACTGTCTGTGGCTTCTGGGTCCCAGAACAGTTGCTCTCAGGTCATGCCTTCTGCTTTCAGAGAGGTAGGCCGTCTTCAGATCCTATGTCTAAGGATGGATTAGTCATAGGCCTGGAGTGTCTGAGAGGGAAGAGGAGTTGGAGGAAGCCCTGAAGCCCAAACTCTCACACTTGCGGACTGAGGAGGAAACTGAGATTGGAGAGAGGAGGAGCTTACGCAAGATTACTTGGCTGGGAGTTCTTTCCTCCTCCCATCTGGATGCTTGCTCCCCCGTCTCTGATGTAAAAAGCTTGAGCAGAAGAGCTCTTTGCAGTCACCCGCCCCTCAAGGAACAGAAAAGGAAAATATGCAGCCTCAGTGGGTGAAGTCAGCAGATCAGTGGCAGGCTTAGAGGGGAATGAGGCGGAGGGAAGTTGCTTAGTGATTGAGAAGATAATTTCTCTGAATTAGGGATAGCCTTCAGGTGTGTTAGGCCAAGCAGCTTGCTGGGCCGAGGGAGAACATGGCCTTTAATTGAAGAGGCATCTGGACTCCTTTCAAGTGTGAAAGCTTCCCCCAGCTGGCATCGGGTGGCTTCCCGGAAGTTTCTGAGTGCTTGAGGAGCAACCTGCCGAGGTGTCAGCTCTGCATGGAAGCCGGAGAATGGCCAGGATGCGTTTTACCCAGAGGCGGAGCTGTAGGGGCCGCACCCTGATATTTGCTATTTATTTCCAAGCATAAAAGCTATCCATGTTGATTGTGAAAAATGGAAGAAAGAATAAAGATGGTAAAATCACCAGTAATTCTACCACCTACAGAGAACTACCGTTAACATTTCGGTGTTCCAGAAAATTTTTCCACACACATATATATATAGATATATTATTTTTACATATTGAGAACATCTATATATATATGGTTTTATATCCCATTTTATTCACTTAACATTATAAGCATTTCCCTGTGTCAACTAAAATGATTTTGTAAGGATTTTTATGGTGGTATAATATTGGATTGTATTATTACTCATCTTTTGGGTCTCAGCTAAAATGGGTTCTCCTTAGGGGGGCCTTCCCTGAGCCCCACCCCACCTGGACCAGTTTCCTCTGGTAGGCACTCGGGTTGGATTTCCTTCTCCTTCCAAGTCCACCACTCATCACCTGGGTAGCTTTCTAGTCAATGTCGCTCTTTCTGGGCTTGGTAAGTTCCCAAAGGCCAGGACCACACCTGCTTACATACCCCCATTTCCTCATGCCTGGCACAGAGCAGGCATGCCGGAAACCTTTTTTGAATAAATGAGTATTTGAATATCATATTTTATTTATTCATTCTTATATCACTGGCTACTTCAATTGTTTCTGATTATTTATTGTTACAAAAAATGCTTTACTGTGTAACAAACCTACACATGTACCCCTTAATCTATTAAAATAAAAGTTGAGGCTGGGCACGGTGGCTCACGCCTGTAATCCCAACACTTTGGGAGCCTGACGCAGGCAGATCATTTGAGGTCAGGAGTTCAAGACCATCTTGGCCAGCATGGTGAAACCCGTCTCTACTAAAAATACAAAAATTAGATGGGCATGGTGGTGCACGACTGTAATCCCAGCTACTTGAGAGGCTGAGGCAGGAGAATTGCATGAATCCAAGAGGCAGAGGTTGCAGTGAGCTGAGATCATGTCACTGCACTCCAGCCTGGGCAACAGAGCCAGACTTTGTCTCAAAAAAAAAAAAAAAAAGTTGAAATTATAAAATCAAACAAAAAAACACTTTAATGATTCACATTGTTCACAGGGTCAGAGCCAAGTCAGAACCTGGGCTGTGTCACCCAGTAAATAGTGTAGGTGCTATCTGGAAAGACTGCCTTGTGAGGTTAAATATTTCCCAACTCCCTTTACTCCAACTCTCCCTTCTCCCTCCCCAATTTTACCCAGACTGCAAATCCCAAGGGGGCATTTGGCATTCTTTAGCCCACTGCCCCTTCTGGGCTGGGTTGGGCAGGACTGTATGGGCCCCAAGTCTAGTCCTTATCGCCTGGCCTCTTTCCTGAAGGCCTCGGCATCCTGGTGGTGAGGAAGCAGTGTCCCTGGGAGAGGACATGGGGTGAGGCACATCTTGGTTGGCCTCATTCGGCAGGTGGGGACAGACACATAGAGCAGAGAGGAAGGAAGTGGAGAGACACGGCTCCTTGGGCAGCATGAATCACTCGTTTAACCTCAGCCTTCTTAATTCAAGCCCAGAGGGAACTATCAGCTGCCACCATCCAAAGAAAAGCCTGGCAGGTGGCCGTGGGGATAAGGAGAGGAAGGAGAGGCAGGTGGGTGGGTCTTGGCATACACGTCCTCTTAGAAATACTGGTTTGAAGGTGGGCAGGGAGATGGGGGCAGCTGGCAAGGGGCTTCCCTGACCCCAAGGGAGAGGACATGGGGGTACCTTCTCCTGCCTTGCTCCTTACCCTGAAAGTTTATTCCCCAGCAGAACTGCAGAGAGGTGTGGAGCTGAGGGGCTGGCAACATCCATTTATCTATTTTATAAGTGTGCTTTGAGCACCTGCTATATGAAAGGCACTTGGCCAGGCCTGGGGATACACAGATGGGCAGGCTGATCTGGTCTCTACCTCTGTCTGACAGCTCGGAGTCTCTGCTGAGATGATGGATTCCCACAGACCAAGGTGGCCAAGGAGAAACTCTCACCCCACCTGTGGTGGGAGTGGGGATGGCAGGAGACTGGCAGCTGACCCCTTGCAGAGCTGGGCTGGGCAGCTGGATCCCACTCCACACTCACTCCATGCAGCTCAGGTTGTGTAGGAAAGGCTCTTTGAACTTACCTTCTTGCCTCTTGCTTCCCCTTTGAGAGAGGAGGGCAGCTGACTTGTCCCTACATAGGGCCCTGGTACAGATAGACCTACTCATTGATTAATTCCATCATTTGTTCATTTATTCACCAAATACTTATTGAGTGCCTCATATGAGCCAGGGTCTGTTGGGATACTTTCATTAATAAAACAGAGATCCTCATGGAGACTGAATTCTAATGAATTGGAAATCAGATGCTAGATAATAAATGCAATACCTAAATCATGTAGAGTGTTGGAGGGTAGAATGTGCTATTGAAAAAAGAAAAAGGGGGCAGGGTAAATGGGATTGGAAATGCCCCAGCCAAGAATGGGGCTGGGAGAAAGGGTTGCAACTTTAAATAGGGTGGTCCATGAGGCTTTACTGAGAAGGCGCCATTTGACAAAACCCTGGAGGTGAGGGAACACACCATGCAGAGATATAGGGAGGGCATGCCATGCAGGGGAAAGAACTAGAACAGAGGCCCTAGCATAGGAATGTACCTGAAGGGTTTAGGGACTAGTAAAGAGGCCTGTGGGGCTGAGATGGAGAGATAAAGGGGGAGAGTGGTCAGAGATAATGGGTCACTGGCCCAGGTACAGCATGGAGGCCACTGGAAAGACAATGGCTTTTACTCTGAGGGAAATGGTGAGCCATTGCAGGATTTAGAGCAGAGATGTGACATGATCTGACTTAGGCTTTAAAGGATCACTCTTGTTGCCGTGTTGAGAATGTGCTTTAGGGACAAGGGTGCAAACGGGAGTAGTTAGGTGCTATTGCAGTGATTCAGGTGAGGGAAGACGGAGGTGGCTCTAATCTGAACAATAGCAGAGGAGGTGATGAGAAGTGGTTAATTCTGGATATGCATTTAAAATTTTTAACTTTTAGTTTACTTTGTATCAAAGTAAAAATTTTATCCAGTAAAGTGCATAAACCTCAAGTATTCAGTTCTATACAATTTTGCATATGTATATACCTATATACCACTACCCCGATCAATATTTAGGACACTTCCAGTATTGTACAAGGCTCCCTCCCAGTCAGTACCCTCCAAAAGGCAACCTCTATTTTGACCTTTATCCTTAGATTGATTTTGGTTGTTCTTGAACTTTTACAAGTGGAGTCAAGCAGTTTGTACCCTTTTATGTCTGGCTTCTGAAGCTCAAAATTCTTGCCAAGATTCATCCAGGTTACTGAGTAGGATTTTTCCCCTCATTGCTGTTAGAATTCAATTGTATGAATGTACCATGATTTGTTTAAATTCATGATGTATTTTGAAAAAAAGAGCCAAAGAATTTGCTTATGGTTTGGATGTGGCAATTTTCCTATAGATTGGATGTGAGAAAGAAGAATCAATATGACCAGACTTTTACTTCTAAGCAACTGGGAGGATGGAGTTGGCATCATCTAAGGTGGGAAAGGCTGCAGGTGGTGGAAGTAAGAAAATGAGTTCAGATTTAGACATGCTGACTTTGGCGTGTCTAACAGACATCTGAGTGGAATGTTGAGCAGGTGGTTGGATATACAAGAATGAGAGGCCTGGGCGGGTGGTTGTAAATGTGAGAGCTATGGCATGTAGATGGGTTTAAATCCATGAGGCTGGATGAGATCCCCAAGAGAGACAGTGCAGATACAGAAGAGAGGAAGACCAAGAACCGAGCATTGAGAAAGTGGGAAAAGAGGAGGCACCAGCAAAGGAGACTGAAGGAGAACTCCAGACACAGGAAGAAAACTCAGAGCCAGTGTGGTACCTGGAAGCCAAGTGTAGACAGTCTAACAAGGAGGGTGGACAAATGGGTGAAGTGAGATAAGGATTGAGAATTACCACTGGATTTTGCAAGGCCATTGGTGACCTTGACAAGGGCAATGTCACAGGAGTGACGGGGGCAAAGCCTGAATGGAGAAAGCTCAAGAGAAAAGAGGACTGGGATTGAAGGCAGCTGTTATCAAGTACGCTTGAGGAATTTTGTTGCAAAGAGAGCAAAGGAATGGGCAGTAGCTGTCAGGGGAAGTGGAAATGAGCTGTCTCACTCTGGGATTTTATTTATTTATTCATTTATTTATTTTGAGTCAGAGTCTCACTCTGTCACCCAGGCTGGAGTGTAGTGGCATGATCTCAGCTCACTGCAGCCTCCGCCTCCCGGGTTCAAGAGATTCTCCTGCCTCAGCCTCCCGAATAGCTGGGATCATAGGTGCATGCCACCATGCCTGGCTAATATTTATATTTTTAGTAGAGACAGGGTTTCACCAAGTTGGCCAGGCTTGTCTCAAACTCCTGACCTCAAGTGATCTGCCCGCCTCGTCCTCCCAAACTGCTGGGATTACAGGCGTGAGCCACCGTGCCTGGCCTACTGTGTTGTTTTTTAAGATAGAAGGGAGGTTAGTGCATTTGTGTGCTGACAGAAATGATCCAGCAGAGAATAAAACGCTAGTGATGAAACAAAGGAGAGAATTTCTAAAGTGATGTCTTGGTTTAGGCTAGTGGGACATACGTGGAGAGACTGGCTTTAGACGGGATCCTGGAGGCTCTTCTGTGGCAAGATGCGGCATCTGTGGGCGCAGATGCTGGTAGGTGAAGCTTTCTCCTGATTCTTTCCATTTTCATAGTGAATTGGGAAGCAAGGTCACCAGCTGAGAGTGAGGATGCAGTAGGAGGTGTTGGAGAGAGCAGCAAGCGTGAAATAATTCTCTAGGAAGTGGGAGAGTGACTAGGCTCAGGAAGTCTAGTATAATTGGGGGCAGCATGAAGGGCCCCCCTTAAGTTTGCAGTGATGAATTTGAAGTGCAACTCAGCAGCGTGGTTGTGTGTTTCTCACCAGCCATGTTCAGCTGCATGGGCACAGGCATGGAGGAGGCAGAGAGTTTATTCCTTCATTAACTCAGAATGCCAGATTCATGATGAGATTAAGGACCTTGCCATGGGCAAGAAGGGGGCCTGGGTCTCTGCCCTCATAGAACTTAGACACTAGCAGGGAGCGAGAGCCCGTGGACATGCCAGCAAGCAGGTGGCTTTGACTGCAATTTGTGAACTCAAAGGGAGCCGTGCTGGTATTCTCTGGGGCAGGCCCTTGCTGATTTCTCCAAAACCCCACGTCGATGTCCAGAGAGACCCACAAGGGCTTCAGTAAGGCCTTGGAGGCCTTGTGGTTCACGGTCAAGAGTTTGGATTTTTTTCTAAGTGTGCTATGAAGCCTTTGAGTGGTTTAAGCAGGGAATCACATAATTCAAATTTCATTTTAAAAAGGTCAAAAGTCCTTGAGAAGATATTAGCAAATCAAATCCGGTGATATAAAAAGGATAATATATCACCACCCGAAAGGGTTTATTCCACCTAGGCAAGGGTGGTTTAACATTTGAAAAAAACCAGTCAGTGTAATTCATCATGCTAACAGAAGAGGGTCACTCTGCCTGCTCTGTGGAGGATGGGTTGGAGTGGGGTTACAGAGGACGTAGGGAGCCTAGTTAGGATTGGGGGGCAGCAGGCAGGGCTTGAGGCAGGCAGGGAGTGGAGGAGGCTGTGGAGATGGACTGAACTGGAAAGATTGCAGGCATGTTAGAGTTGGAACCAACTGGAAATGGGTTGAGGTGTGATGTGGGAGAAGGAATCCAATGTGATGATCCAGGCTTATGGCTTAAGCCACTGGGTGGATGGTGATGCTGTTTCTGGGGATGGGGAAGGGTGGGGAGGAAGAAGAAATTGGAGGACGATTCAGATCCTATTAGGTATCCAAATGGAAGCACTGTGATGGCAGCGTTGCTGGTGTCTTCTCTTACCACTCCCCAGCTCTCCTCCCCTGGTGTGGTCAGGAGGAGGGGCTCTCTCTTACCTCACACAGCCTCATGGAAGGGTCTCTTAAACACCCACCAATCTAGACATTCCCAGGTGCCTTCAGCCACTCCAGCTGCTCTCTTTCCACCTTACTTCTCAGGAAGCCATTGCTTTCTCAGGCTGGGACCACAGCAGTAGGAACATGAGGCTTCAGGCTCCCTGAAGCTTCCAGAAGGAGACAGCAGAGTTGGGGGGTCTCTGGCTAGGCTCCTTCAGAACGTGGCACAGTGGCTTCTGGGACATTAAGGCCTCCTTTCCCTACCCCAGGCCTCTGCCCCTCCCCAGTAACCCTTAGGAGAATCCTGGCCTCTGCGTGCCTTCAGGGTCTCATTTCTCATCATTGCCGGAACGCAGCCAGTGGTCTGCATTGTGGATTGTGTTAACTCCTGCACAGTGGTTCCCACTCTGACCCGCAACAATCAGAGTCCTCTCATAGCTGCTGTAGAGCACCGAGTGGCCCCATTTCAGTGAATGCAGCAGAGAACCTGATCAATCAATAAGCAGGCATCGCCAAGTGTCAGCTCTAGCCCAGCCCTGATGGCAGAGCAGGTGGGATGGGGGAGCCCCAGGGCTGGCATGGGGGCATGCTGTGTCCCTGTCATCCTGGCCTGCTCGTGGCAGCCCCATCAGCTCCAACATGCAGAAATCATCTCCTTTTGCCTCATGTAGCAGAGAACACTTTGCACTGCAGTTGGCGGGGTTGGCGTGGACGGTGAGAGCCAGACCTCTCAGCTCTCACCATGCACCCTGCTCTCAGAGGCTACCGGTTTCCAGTTCTCACTTCCCAACCTCTGGGAGAGCAGGGGCTGAGACTCCAGCATGGCAAGAGCTGGTTCTCAGCTCCTTTTCTCTATCCCAACAGAACTGAGGGCTCTGAGGCACACCCACACTGCTGGAATGGTACCTCACCAGTGATTCTCTTGGGGGCAGGAGAGGGGACGGTCTGTTTGAAAAAAGCTCCTCTAACCTGGATTTTTTTAAAAATTTTTTTGATGTAGAGTCTCGCTTTGTTGCCTAGGCTGGAGTGCAGTGGCAAGATCTCGGCTCACTGCAACCTCTGCCTCCCGGGTTCAAGTGATTCTCCTGCCTCAGCCTCTTGAGTAGCTGGGACCATAGGCTCATGCCACCACGCCCAGCTAATTCTTTTCTATTTTTAGTACAGGTGGAGTTTCACCATGTTGACCACATTGGTCTTGAACTCCTGGCCTCAAGCGATCTGTCTGCCTCAGTCTCCCAAAGTGCTGGGATTACAGGCATGAGCCACCACACCCGGCCTAACCTGGATGTTTTTAATGATCCCCCTTTCCAAGAGACATCTTCCTCCTGCTGCTTCACAGAGACACTCTAATGACTGAAGGGTAAGAGCAGTCTCCCCAGGCAGTCAGACTAGAGTAAAAATCCTAGTTCAGGCACTTAGAGCTGTGTTGTCTTGGATAAGTTGCTTAACCCTTCTCAGCTTCTTCCATTTCCTCTTCTATAAAGCAGGATTCATAATACCTCCTTCCTAGGGTTGCTGTGAGGCTGGGAGATAGTGTACGTTCAAGGGCTGGCACGTGGTAGGCACTCCGTAAGTGGGGCTGTTACAGTTGTTAAATAACCCAAAGTTTGTTTTTTATTTACCACTTGATGTTATGTGACCACTGTGATCCCTGTGGGTTCAGGTCAGTGGCAAAATGATTTGCATGCACTATGAGGGCAGGGTGTGGTACCATCCAATTCTCCTGCCCATCGTAACCAGCACCTAACACGTGTCTGACTGGCACTTAGTAGGTGGCTTAATCAATGTCTGTGGAGTGAAGAAATGAGGGAATGCTCCAATGGTGGAAGGACAACTTAGTGGGGAAGACTGAGTAGCCAGGTTGGGAAGAAGTCATTTGGATATTTTATATTCACCTACAGAAGACAAAGGAAGATAATGGAGAAGGAAAGGTTATTTAAAACATCCCTAAGAGTTCAGAGGGTGGGGTGCACAGAGGGGTGAATGGGGTCACTGGAGCTTGTACAGCAAGTTAGGGTGTGAGTATCCTGGTCTCCTGACTCTCACCTTGGCTCCCTGCTGTCCCCATGCTGCCTGTTTGTATGCGGGGAAGAGTGTTGACATGACTCTGCTTCCAGGGTGTGAATAGTTCCTCCTGATCCCCCCTTCTCCTGGAGGCCTTGTCCTGTGCAGCTCCTGGTGGGGAGCTGGCTCTGAGGGAGCTGAAGTGAGGGCTCCCCTGGGGCCTGGAAGCTCTGTAAATTGACTCCAGGGAGAAAACCGTTCAGTGTGTTTGGGGACTCGGCAGGCTATGCCCAGCACACACGCCTGCCGCAATGCCCTGTTCTCTGTAAACACAACACCCCCACCCACCGTTATGGTCCCCTGGGGCCATAACTGGGAGAGCTGATGGAGTGGCCTGGATGACAATGATGCAAACAACATGCAGAGTGGCTGTGTCAGGTCCCAGGGGCTAAAAACAACTTAGAATGAGGGGTGTTGTCTTAGTCCATGTTCTGTTGCTGTAACAGAATACTACAGACTGAGTAATTTACAAAGAAATGAAGTTTATTTGGCTCATGGTTCTGGAGGCTGGGAAGTCCAAGAGCATGGTGCTGGCATCTGGTGAGGGCCTCCTTGCTGCGTCACAGTGGAGGGCATCACATGGTGAGAGGGCAAGAGCATGCCAGCTCAGGTCTCTTGTCCTCTTCTTATAAAGCCACCAGTTCCATTGGGGGGACCCCTACCTTGATGACCTTATCTAATCCTAATTACCTCCCAAAGACCCCACCTCCAAATGCCATCAGCATAAGAATTTGGGGATTAAGTTTTCAGCACATGAAATTTGGGTGATACAGTCAGGTGTGAAGGCATGAAGCCCGCCCCCTCCACCACCACCACAGTGGCTTCAGGTTCTTAGTGGGGTATGTGTATTCACATATGCAAACCTGTGTGTCTGTGTGTGTGTGTGTGTAGGGGGTTATAGCTTTTTAATCTTTATTTGTATGTCAAAAAATAATATTCTTGGCTTCCAGACCTTTCCTTCAATTCTGCTTGCTCACTTCCGTGCAGCCCCTGCCCCCAGTCCCTCATTCTCCATGGTCCAGACAAAAGTCTGAGCCAAACTAATCTGTTTCCTGTTTGTGCCCCACCCATTAATCCTTCTTGATGTAGAAGGAAGTTCACATGTCAAGTCAACAAGTGTTTTCTGACGGCATAAGTCTGTCCTCAAGGGCATAGATCCACAGTCAGTGTGGAGACAGACAAGTTTCAAATGGCCACGGTGGCAGGAGGCCTGAGCAGGCCTGGCCCACACCCAGGCACACAGCACGAGGCCACCTCCCCGGCTTGGAGGTGCAGCGCCATACCTCCTTTCACCTGTACTCAACACTCACTTTCCTTGTCTCCTGGTCAGTCTCTTCTTAACCTGTCTAAGAGTTATGGAGAATGATAAAAGAAAGGGATTTGACATCAAGACAACCTCTTACACACACACACACACACACACACATACACACAGCTGTTCCCTTCTCTTGTCTAATTTCTACTTAGTCTGTAACACTCAGTTCAGATGACACCTCCCCCAGGAAGCCTTCCTTGTTTTGCCTGTATGTTCCCACAGCTCCCTGTTTTCTCCTTTAACATAACCCTTATCAAATTGTACTGGCCTGTGAGCAATTTGAAAGTGGGGTCCAAGCCTATTCATCTCTATATCCACAGTGGTGGATAGTTTCTGCTGTTTCAGTGTTAATGAATCACTGAATGAATGGTAATAGTAGTGACACTTGTGTGCTTAGGATTGCTAGGCCCCGTGCTAAATACTTTATGTGGATTATCTTGCTGAAATCCTTGCGCAATTTTATGGAGAGGTCCTAATAGTATTTTATACTAATAAATTAAATAATATATCCCCATTTTCCACATGAGAGAGCTGAGGCTCAGAGAAATTAAACTACTGGGTAACAGCCACACAGCTAAGTATAGCCAGAATTGTTGAATGAATAATTGAATGCATGAATGAAAAGATCTGTACTTGAGCCTTGACTCCAGTGCTTGCTGCTGGGTGACCTTGAGGAAATCACTTACGTCTGCGGGTCTCAGTTTATAGGATGGGCGCCATTCCAATCCCCACTGCGAAGTTGTCTGTGAGGCAGTGCTCTTGGAACAGGAGGGAGAATGGCTTCATTGTTAGGGAGTGAGTTGGCTCTGAGTGTGCCTGTGGAGGGGGTGCCCTGACAGGAAGAATAGGGCCTAGAGAACGTCCCCTCCCTGTCTGTGCAGACTTCAGCTGTGGGAGAGACACCAACTCACACTCACCTCCTGTGCAGAGGCCCCAGAGCCACCTCATCCTCAAGGGGTTCAAGCCCAGTGCCAGCGTGCAATTCAACTGCTGTGGGTTCCCTCCCTGCCATCCCCAAGGCATGGCTCCCTACCTCATGTGCCCAGGAGTTTGAATTATGTCCACAGCCAAGGCTTGAAGAAAAAATGTTCAAAGGAGGAGAATCAAGGGGAGGAGAGCCCTTCACCCCCCACCAGACTTAAAAACCAATGTGTATAAGAGGTGGCTTTGATGTCAAATCCCTTTCTTTTATCATTCTCCACAACTCCAAGGCCTAGAGAGGTTAAGAAGAGACTGGCCAGGGGACGAGAAAAGTGAGTGTTGAGTCCAGGTGGAGTGAAATGATCCCTCAATCTGTCCAGCACAGGGGAGACTTGGGGCTGGGAAACAGGATGCCTGAACTCTGGGCCTGGGCTGCCATGGTACCCACTTGGAGGCCACCTTCCCCTCTGACCTGCACCCTCATTAGTAAGTGGGAATGGCAGCCCAGCCTGACTTCTCAGGGTTGCTGAGGCAGGTCCGGCTGCCTGTAATGATCCGGTGAGTGGTGTGTGCAGGGGCTGACAGAAGGGAAGGGGCGCTGAGAGACACAGAATCCTGAATGCAGCCTGGAGGGACACAACACAGCTTGGGCTTTGGAGTCTGGCTGGCTGAGCCAGTCTCCCAGTCCCGGCTCTGCCACCTGCTTGCTATGTGCCCGTGGCTATCCTCTCTGAGCCTGGGCTTCTACATCGGTGAAGTGGAACTAATATTATATGCCTCACAGGATTGTGGAGAGAACCAATGTATAACCACCATCTCTCTCCAGTTTCAGGGGCTCATTCCTCTTTTCCTGCTGTTTGGTGGGAGGGAGGAGGATGGATAGATAGTGGCGGGTGTGTCTGTCTGTCTCTGTTGCGGTTGGGGTAGACAGTGTGGCCTGAGGAGTTCCTTTACAAGCCTGCCAAGGCCTGAAGTTGGCAAGCCCTGCCTTGGGGAAGTGGCTGTGGCAGGGCTGGGAGGCGTATAAAGCCCTGCACTCAGGTCAGAGTGTGTTCTGCCACAGCTCTGGGTATGGTGCCCAGGGCATCTGCCTCTGAAATGTCAGATGGGCACCTCCCTTCCTCCTTCCAGCTCCTCTGGGAGCCCAGGGGCTGCCTGGCACTAGAAGCTCTCAAGGAAGGAAGACTTGCAGTCTGGTGGGGGAGGGGTGCCTACATGTTGGGCATCTCCTCAACGTCAGGGGTGGCACTGCGTGACTTCTTTGGTAGCAGATTTAATTTTATTTAGTCTTGCAAGGCTGGTATCAACATCACTTTACTTCCCTTCGCCACTGTCTTCAGGGAGTTTCTAGGCTGAGGGCAAGACAGAATACAAGATCTTGGCCAGGCATGGTGGCTCATGCCTGTAATCCCAATACTTTCGGAGGCCAAGGTGGGAGGATCACCTGAACCCAGGAGTTTGAGACCACCTGGGCGACATAGGGAGTCCCTGTCTCTAAAAATAATTTAAAAAATTAGCCAGATGTGGTGGTGTTATCCTGTGGTCCCAGCTACTTGAGAAAGTGAGGCAGGAGGATCGCCTGAGCCTGAGAGGTTGAGGCTACGGTGGGCCGTGAGCGCCACTGCATTCCAGGCTGGGTGACAGAGTGAGAGCCTGTCTCAAAAAAAAAAAAAAAAAAAAAAAAAAAAAAAAAAAAAAAAAAAAAAAAAGAGAGAGAGAATACAAGATCTTGCAGATAACAGAGAAATCAGCACTGGCCAAGCTAAGAGGGCTGAGATTTCTGAGATGGAGAGTGCTGTGGGCACGAGCCAGGCCCGGTCTGGCCTGCTGCCTGGGTTTCTGTCGGTCCTGCCGGCTTTCTCTCAGCCTGAGTCTGCTGCCTCAATCACATGTGCAGGGGAGCTACCTCAGGAGGTGTTGCTAGCATCATGGCAGCAGAAGTAATCCCACATGGTCCACAGAGGTGAGGATGGTGGAGATGGGCTGGAGAAGCAGCCCAGCAGGCCCCAGGGATGAGGCATGATGAAGGGCCCAGGGAGACCCTCTCTGCCACCATTCCATAGGCAGAGTGCTTCACGCAAAGAGCATCGGGCCCAGAGGCAGAGGAGACTGGGTTCAGTCTCAGCTTAAACACTAACCATCCAAGTTGTAGCTGTAGGCAGGCACTGAACCTTCCTGGGCCTCAATTTTCCCACCTGTAAAGTGGCAACCACAGAACCTGCTCTTCTTTGCTCACAAGCTGGGGTGTGCATCGGGTAGGATCGTTGGTTTGGAAGTGCTCTGCCAGGGGTGTTGTGTTGGACCGCTATCATTTTGCTGAGGCAGGGAGCCTCTTTCCCCTCTCTTCTCCCATCCTGGTTCCTGGCCTTTTCTTTCCTCGTATCGGGGGAGGTGGCTATCCATTAAGAGAAACTGGTCACACTGGTGAATCTGTGATGGACCCTGCAGGGATTTGCGTTCCTATTTCCTTCATGATCCAAAACAATGCCTTTCTTTTTCTGGGCTTCCTCAATCACCCTCTTCCCCAAACAAGGTTGGAGAGAGCTCTTTTTGTGCCCGATATTGGGCTGAGTGCCACTGGGCCTTGCTACTCAAAGCGTGGTCAGGGACCAGCAGCCTTGGCATCTCCTGGGAGCTTGTTAGAAATGCAGAGTCTCAGTCCCCAGCCCAGATTGTCTGACTCATCATCTGCATTTTAAAAGGACCCTAGACGATTCATATGCACATTACAGTTTGAGAAGCTCAGACAATGAAGGATACTGGGGAATATAAAACCACAGTCCCTGTCCTCAATTTCTTCACAGCCTCATGGGAATGGCAGTGCATGAAATACAAAACATTGATTTTAGAATCTACTCTTATAGTAATTTTGAAAGCTAGATTTGCTCACTCCACAACGTATAAATGTTTTGAAACATTACGTTGTACCCCATAAATATATACCATTAATGTTTTTCAGTAAAAAGAAATAAAATTCCATGAAATAAGCAAACAAAAGGCATGGAAGCTCATGCCTATAATCCCAGCACTTTGGGAGGCCGAGGGAGGCGGATCATTTGAGTTCAGGAGTCTGAGACCAGCCTGGCCAACATGATGAAACCCCGTCTCTACTAAAAATACAAAAATTAGCCAGGCGTGGTGGCAGGCGCCTGTAGTCCCAGCTACTCGGGAGGCTGAGGCAGGAGAATCACTTGAACTGGGGTGGCAGAGGTTGCTGTGAGCCAAGATCCCGCACCACTGCACTCAAGCCTGGGCAACAATGAGACCCTGTCTCAAAAAACAAGCAACACAAATACATGCTTTGGAGGCAGCTGGCCTAGGTTGCAATGACGATTCTGGCCACTAGCTGTATGACCTTGGGCAAGTCGCCCAGTCTCACCTGTGGAGATGGATCCCTTCCTCCTAGGATGAAGAGCAGAGGAGGGCTGTATGTGAAAGCTCAATGCTAAATGGTAGCTCCAACATCACGGGCAGAGCAGATATCGGCTCCATCTTATGGATGAGGAGCCTAAGGTTCTGAGAGGTGATGTGATTCGCTAACAGCAGGTCTGAGTCTGATTCCAATCCAGGTCCTCTAATGCTGTCACAGTGTTTTGCCTGTCACAGTGTTTTGTCACCCTAAGCCTTGGCCCCACTAGCCAGCCAGTGTGCTCTGTTGGAGACAGTGGGCACCAGCTGAGGAGGTTGGGAGGGGAGAGAGCAGTGTGGTTGGTCAGGCGTTTGTGGAATTAGAAGTTGGAGGCCCTGGGGTTGGACCTTCCAAATGTCCCAGACTGTCAGTGTTTCTATGAACTGGGTGAAGGAAGCCACTCTATGCCTGTTCCCCCACGTGCCCTCTGTGCCACTGCTCATGTGTCCGCCCCTCTCCTGGCTGCAGTGCATGTCCTACCCGATTCTTGCCTGGTGGAGTTTCCCCAGGCCCATTACTACTGGCTCTCTGCATTTTTTTTTTTTTAGATGGAGTTTTTGCTCCGTTGCCCCAGCTGGAGTGCAATGGTACGATTTCGGCTCACTGCAACCTCCGCTGCCTGGGTTCAAGCAATTCTCCTGCCTCAGCCTCCTGAGTAGCTGTAATGTGCATATGAATCGTCTGGGGTCCTTTTAAAATGCAGATGATGAGTCAGACAATCTGGGCTGGGGACTGAGACTCTGCATTTCTAACAAGCTCCCAGGAGATGCCAAGGCTGCTGGTCCCTGACCACGCTTTGAGTAGCAAGGCCCAGTGGCACTCAGCCCAATATCGGGCACAAAAGGAGCTCTCTCCAACCTTGTTTGGGGAAGAGGGTAATTGAGGAAGCCCAGAAAAAGAAAGGCATTGTTTTGGATCATGAAGGAAATAGGAACGCAAATCCCTGCAGGGTCTGTCACAGATTCACCAGTGTGACTACAGGTGCATGCCACCAAGCCTGGCTAATATTTGTATTTTTAGTAGAGACAGGGTTTCACCATGTTACCCACGCTGGTCGCGAACTCTTGACCTCAGGTGATCCACCCTCCTCAGCCTCCCAAAGTGCTGAGATTACAGGCATGAGCTACTGCACCCGGCCTGCATTTTCTTTTTCCAGCTCTGAGCACAGCACCTGGAAGTTTCCATGAATGGTGGATGGAAAAAAAAGGCTTTGATTTGATAAGCTTCTTCCTCCTCCACACACATCATGAGTTTCCCCCATCCAGGGTTGTGGCAGATCGGAGTGATTTATAGGACTTTGCAGAAGTGGAAGAAATGACGGAAATTGAGTTTATTGATCAACCCTCAGAGAAGCTGCCTGGCAGGCTCCTGGCCTGGGATACTGCCAGCAGCTAACATGCTGCTCCGTTTTACCCGTGCAAATGACAGGGGCACAGACCAGCATCCAGAGGAGGAGGAGGACAGGCTGTTCCCCACCTCCACCTAGGCTGGGAATTGAGGAGAGGGGCTGGTCTTGCAGTGGGAGGAAGTGTGTTAGACTCCTGCGAGAACCACCTAATTAAGTGGCTTGAGATATCGGGGCTGAGTGGTTAAGGCGGGACCTTCGAGTGGAGACCCTGAGCATTCTGTAGAAGGCCCCTCAGCTGTGACCGTGGGGAGCAGAGCTCTGCTGCCTGCCAGGAGGGATGTTGTTGTTGAGATGAGCAAGGAGGCTCAGAATGGCTTCCTCTTACCAATTTCTCCTACTTTCTTCACATTTAAGGTGATTATTGCAATAGTTGGCTTAATCTCTGCCATGTTTGTAACTGTTTTCTAGTCATTATATTTGTTTTCTTTTTTTTTTGCTTCTCTTTTTCTGCCTCTCTGGTTTTAATCGAGCATTTTATATGATTTCATTTCCTTCCCCAAATATTATTGAGTGCTTACTGTGTGCCAGGTACTGTGGTAAGTGCTAGGAAGATGATTTTGAACCAGACTTGGTCTCTGCCCTTCAGGTACTTGCAGTTATGTGCTCTGGGAGAAAAATAAAGAATTTTTCTGATTGTCCCACATGGGGAAGGGAAGGGAGCCACCCCAGATGATCTAGGAGACCTCACATTCCCATTTCCTGCTGCATGTTGTTCTGGGGAGGGGGATCTCTGGCTCACGTGCACCCACTGGGTGAGCCTGGGTGCCCCCCACCTCCCGCTGCATCTGTGTGTCTGGGCCCCTCCTCCACAAAGCCATCCCTGGAGCTGGGGCAGAAGCCCCTGAGCACATGCAGTGGAGCGGGAGGGCTGCAGCTGATGCTAAACTCTTCCGTGTGCTCTGCCCTGGCCTGGGTGGCTGCTGGCTGGGGAGGACTGGTTCCTGGATTGGGCCTGGCCTATGGCTTCTGTAGGGACTCTGTACACTGTGGGCTTGGTGAATACTTATGTGGAGGGGCACAGGGCAAAGAGAGCATCAGGAGATACCAAGGAGGGTCAGTGGAAAACTGCTGGGTCCTGGGGTCCTTCCTGCTGTTATTTGGGCTCTGCACCCCTTGGCCTGGTTGCAAGGTGGGGAGAAAGGCCAGGATCGGGGAGAATATGACTGTACTTCTTCCAGGTCCCAAGAGTGGTGTCTCCTTGAGTTCTGATGCAGCAGGAAGAACTGAAGTTAGACTCTGGGAAGGACTTTCTAATGTGGAAGCACAAGCTATGGAATGCGGAGCTGAGTGTGGGGGTGGACTCTTTCTTTGGAAAGATTTCCAAGGTGGTGAGCTCTTCCTGTCCTCTCTGTCCTCCCCCTACCTGCTGTCTGTCGAATCTTTTCCAGAGCAGGGGGCTAGGTGCTGTGAGCTTTAGGGAGCCCTGACAGCCCAAGCTCAGTGAGAGCAGCTGCCTCCTCAGAGCACAGCATCCCAATCTCCCCAGCTCAAGAGGCATCTCATCTTGTCACTCCAGGCTGTCAGCAGGCATCCAACCTGCTTTCTAGGTCCCAACCCCAGCTGGTGCCTTTGGGCTGATCTTGAGTCTGCACGGGATCTCTCCAGTGGGGGTTGGATTTACAGTCCCTTGGTGGAAACAGGCCTTCAGGCAGATGCCCTGTACCCTGCAAGGGTTCAGGGTTCCAGGCAAGCCAAGAGATACTCTGAAGGGAGGTGGGAGGAAAGGCGTGGGCTCCCCCTGAGTCCGCCTCCCGTATCTCCAGTATCCTCCCTGGCCGCTTCCCCAGTGGAGCTTTTATGGGGTTCTCCAGGGAGCATGACTTCTCCAGGACCCTGTGCAGGGTTTAGTGCTGGGCTGAGCAGGTTCCCAAACCCCCACCCCAGACTCAGACACTTTCGTCAGATAGATCAGGGAACACAGACCCGTTCTGCATGAAGGTTGAGTTAGGTAGGAGAGCTGGCTGTGAAATAGATATGGAAACCATGTGACTGGCCTTCCAAAGTGAAACAGAAGTAATTTTTGTTTATCTATGTCCTTGCAACCTGTTTTGTATCCCTTCAAGGGCCGATCGTGTATTCCAGTAGAATCAGGGGTGTGCTCCTGGTGGAGATAGCAATGGGCACCTGGTGCTACTCTTCATTGAGTGCCCAGATAAGTTACTGCGCCAGCCTCATCCTCACAGGGGGCCTGCCAAGCCAGCCTTCTCCTCCCATTGTGCCCAGGACAAAACCAAGGCTCAAGGCATTGTTACTTGCTCAAGGCCACAAGCTGTTAATGGTGGAGTCACAGTTTGAACTCGGATCTTACCCCATAGCACACTTCATTCATTCATTCATTCATTCATTCATTCTTCTCAATAAATATTTATTTCTCTTTACATTCCATCTTGCCACCCATCTTCCTCTCCACTGGGCACAGAGCTAGAGCATGGAATCCTTTCAGGAGGGACTCCCTTCCGGGGATGTATGGGTGTCCTCACCACTGCCCCTGGGCTCCTCCTCCCCACAAGGAGTTCGGTGTTCAGTGCCCCTCCCTCCCTTCTGCTAGTGCTGAGCTCAGCTGTCTATAGAAGATGATTTGACACATTCCAGAAGAAGGGAACCGTGACCTGCTAGAGCCCAGAAAAGATCTCATTCAATCCCTCATCATCCAGACAAGGACACAGAGGCCCCAAAAGGGAAAGGGTCTCCCCGAAGGCCAGCTCACTCCTGTCACAGCCTGGACCAGAACGGGGGTCTCCCAATTCCCACTACAATGAGGTAATCCAAGGGAGGACTGCCCTTCTTTGGGGGTCCAGCATGGGCCCCCTCTGCTCTCCTGAGCCTGCAGAATTCTGCTGCTTCCTGGGTCCCTCCTGCCTGGGCCCTCCCCATGTGCCAGCTGGGCTGGCGGATTCTCTGCTGCTCTCCTAAGAGGCCACAGTCTGCAAAAACCAGAGAGGCCTATGGGAAGCCGCATAAAGCCATCAGCTCCCTTCCCAGCACGGCGGACCTTTCCACTTCACTGGAAAAGGAATTTTGTCCCTTTTAGCACCCTGGCCATCCCAGTGAGGCCTCCCTGCAGCAGCTACTCGCAGGTCGTTAAGTCTGAATGCAGATGGGATGGTTTTTTCCTGTCCCACATGATGAGTCAGAAACAGTCACCCATAGCAGGTGGGGCCAGTTGGCCTTGGTCCTTTTGCCATCCCGGTCTTCCTTGGAGAGATGGAGAGAATCAAATCTCAGTGCAGAAGGAGCTGAGAATGCCAAGGTCTGGGTCCAGTTTTCCTGTGTTTACTGTCCAGGTCAGACACCCTCCTCCTCGAGGACCACCACCTCACGGGGATGTCGGGGCTGCGCTTGACTTTGGGAGGGGAGGAGGTGGCTGCATTGTGAAATCGCCCAGGGCATTGTCTCAAAGTGTGACACCTTGGCCTCCTGGCTGTGGAAAAACATTCCATAGGATATGCCCTGGACTGGGAGAAAGGGATGAGGATCAGAGGCAAATATACTTTGAAAACATGCCTCCTCCAAATCTTAAAGCCTCCCCACTTTGCACCCCACCCTCTGAAGCCCCCTCTGGATCAGAACCACTGAGCAAATCCAAACTTCTGTTTGTTGGGATGAGAATGCCCACCCAGAGACAGAGAGAAAAGAGCTCTCCGCAGGCACACAGGTCTGGGGGGAGCTTGTGCTGTCAGTCATCCACGAAACCTTTGAGTGGGGGCGCTGGCAGGGAACTCTGCCCTGTGCTTTGCAGCACACGCCGCTCTCATCAGACTGGGGATCCCTTTGCTCAGGTGCTGGGCCTCTCCTGTGGACTGAGAGTTCCTTCATGGTAGGAGCTATGTTTATTCTGCTCATGTCCAGTGCTCAGAAAGGGGCCTTGAATCCGAAGGACAGACGGTGGGGGAGGTTGCTCAGAATAGAGGGTGTTACTGAGTCACACACAGGAACCTCATTATTTTCCCCACCAGGCTGTGGAGTTATTTGTCCTCAGCAAGTGACCAGGAGTGATTTCCAAGGCCCATTACACTAATGACCTAATCAATTTATCCAGCTCTTCTTTCAAGACACAGAGTGTCTGCCTTCCTCCCTGTAGCCCTGCAGACTGGCCCTGGGGTGTCAGCCCAAGTCTCCTTTTGCGGATTGGTGGGCACTGATGTTCTAGATGGTGAGTGATGCCACAGAGCCTCTCACAGCAGGATTCAAGGCAGGATTCTTAGGCCCAACATCCTGCCCCCTCCCCAGGGCCCCTGAAGCAGACTCCCTTGGGCAATGTTACTGTTAAATATTTGGCCCCTGGAGTGTGCCCAGCACCTTTGATTATTATCTGGTTTCCTGTTCTCCTTGGGGAGGAAGAATTTCTCTGCAGGAAGTAGTTTAATAGTCTGAAAGCCTTACTTTCCTGCTCTTGAGATCCAAGTTTCCAGTTACAAGTGGCTGAGATCCTTGATAAGAGAGGAGGCGGGAAGGAGGGGACCAGAGCTATGAACTGTCACTCCCTCCTAGCCACGAGCAAGGGAAGGGAAGAGGGAGGATTCAGTCCCTGACTATCCAAACCGCAGGACGGCGGAAAGACATGGACCTCTGCCACCCCCCAGCCCTCCACCTCCCTGCGCCCGTGTCCAGTGCTTCCATGAGGAGCAGGTGATGAGAAACAGGGACGGCCAGGCCTGAGGACCCTGCTCCGGTCTCAGCAGTTGACAGGACACTGTGTCATCCTGCCCTCAGGCAAGCCATGCTTAGCATTTTCCAAACCCACATGTGGGTTCTCTTGCCTCAGAGTGAAGGTGTTTATAAGAGTTGGGTGGCTCACTCATACCTATACCTCTGGCAGGGGGTTCTTAGGGATGACTGTGCTCAGTTCTTCCTGATGCAGCTTTACTCTTGAACCATCTGAGTCTAACCAGGAACACAGAAATCATTTTAGGTGTTTACAGCTGAGGGCCTTATACCAGGAATTGGTGATGAAGCACCCGAGACACAAACAAGGAGAGTGAAGTAACCCAGAGATGAGTAACAACAGGAAGCTACCCCAAGGCAGAAGGACAAAGTGAGGAGGCGGTGATCCCGGAGCCCAGGGGCTGCAGTTGGCTGGTAGCAGCTGCACCCGTGGTGGGCTTGTCTGGTGTGTGTTGGAGCCATGGAGGAGTCATAACCTCTGCCTAGTGCACGGCTGGGACAGGGAGGTAGACAGCTCCCCGCCACCGCCCCATCCCCATTGCTCCAGCACTGCAGTATTTCCCATGGACCCGGATAGCCCCAGGGCTTGGGAAATGCAGCCTGCCCGGGTCAGCCACATGGTGATACAAAGCAGGGCAGGGCCAGGAGACAAAGCCAAGGACAGACAGCTTCAGAACCAGCGCAATCCAGTCTCATCCCTGCAGTGGTGGCTGGCTTCTTTGCACCTTTCTCAGTTTGGCTGTTCTGCATTCAAAGAGAATTCTGTAGGACCTCTATGCCCACCCCCTCTTCCTTCTTTTTTCTCTGTCAGATATGTCTTCGCTGATTGGTCCCATGGTGTGTTCACCATCTGATGGCATCTGAGCTTTTCCTATTCTTTTATTATTATTATTATTATTTTGAGATGGAGTCTCACTCTGTCACCCAGGCTGGAGTGCAGTGGCACGGCTCACTGCAACCCTGCCTCCCAGGTTCAAGTGATTCTCCTGCCTCAGCCTCCTGAGTAGCTGGGACTATAGGTACCCGCCATCATACCCAGCCAGTTTTTGTATTTTTAGTAGAGATGGGGTTTCACCGTATTGGCCAGGGTTGTCTCGAACTCCTGACCTCAAGTGATCCACCTGCCTTGGTCTCCCAAAGTGCTGGGATTACAGACATGAGCCACCGTGCCCAGACAGCTCTTCCTATTCTAAAGTGGCTTATCGTTTGTATTCTCTGAGTTAGCCTAACAATCAGTCCCCAATGGCATCCAGAAGGAGTGCCCTCTGAGGGTGTAGAAAAGGAGAGGCCACCCCTCTGTGCACAGTCAGGCCTCCAACTAGAAGTGATCTCATCCCTGAAAAGGACGATTCATGAGGCAAAGGACCAATGAGGAGCTTGGGCATTCTCATGACGACTGCTGGGAATTAGCATGAGATGAAGACTTGCTTTTCTGCGATGCAGGCTAAGAGACTCTGGGGAGGTGAGTTCTGGCCAGGGAAGCCTCTGCTGGTCTCACAGTGTGCAGGGCAAGGCTGGGACTCCAAGTCACTATGGACATGTTGGTGGCTGGCTGGTGGCCTGGTGGCAGTTTCTCATACATTTCATAAGAGGCCTTTGTCATAGTGGCCTGACCTAGGTAGAGGACCAGGAGTTGTCTGATTCAGCAGTGGATCTCTTACAGCTCCCAGCACAGCAGGGAATGAACCAGGGAATGGTTTTCCTCATCCAGGGCATTGTAATTGCCTTCAGGGCTAGGGTCATGCCTTTCTAATCTGACTGTCTCTAATTGAGCACCTACCATTTAATCCTTATCTCTTGTTCCCTGAGATGTACTCACATGGCAGGTCCTCAAGCAATCATTTCTGAATAAGTGGATGTATGGTTTCATTAATCCATTTTTACATGTATTCATTCATTCAACAAATAGTTATGGAGCACTGATATAGGTACTGGGGATGCAGTGGTAAACATGCCAAAGGTTCTGTCCTACTGGGGCTTACATTCTACTGGAGTACTGGAGAGAAACTAATAATAAATGCATAGATAAAGAGATAGATAGATAGATAGATAGATAGATAGATAGATGGATGGATGGGAAGAGAGGGTGTGAGAGAGAGGGAGGAGGGAGAGGGTCAGGAAGTGCTATCAGGAAAATTAAATATGGCAAGAGGAGACAGTGATAGAGACTATTTTTCAGGAGAGTCAGGAATCTTCCCTTAGGACCTGACATCTGAGTGGAGACCTGAATGAACGGAGAATGAGCCTTCCCAGACATTTCAGGAGATGAACAGGAAGTGCAAAGGCCCTGAGGTGGGAGAGTGCCCCAGGTATGTAAACAAAGGAGTGTCCACTAGCATGGTGAGAGTAGAGTGGAGTTTAGGGAGAGTGAAGTGGAGTTAAGGTAAGGGGATGGGCCCTTCAGGGAGAGAAGGGTCAGGGAGACTGGGGGAATGACAGCGCCCTCTGCTCAGCGGTCAGAATAAAAACCAGAGTCATCTTGTTGACTCTTTCTCTCACCTGGACATCTGTCTTACTTCATTTTCTGCTGCTATAATAGAATAGCACAGACTAGGTAATTCATAATGAACAGAAATTTATTTGGCTCACAGTTCTGGAGACTGGGAAGTCTAAGATTAGAGGGCCATGTCTGATAAGGACCTTGTTGCTGCCTCATAACATGTGGAAGGCATCACACAGGCAGGAGCTGAACTCATCCTTCAGAAGGACCCCACTTCTGTGATAATGAACCTAATCCTGCAGTATTGGCATTAATCTATTCATATGGGCAGAGCCTCATGACCTAATTACCTCTTAAAGGTCCCACCTCTCTACACTGTTGCAATGGGGATTGTTTCCAATATATGAGCTTTGAGGGACACACTCAAACCATGGCATTCTGCCCTGGCCTTCAAAATTCATGTCATTCTCACATGCAAAATACATTTATTCCATCCCAGTAGCCCCCAAAGTCTTAACTAGTTCCAGCATCAACTCAAAAGTCCTAAGTCCAGAGTCTCATCTAAATCAGATATGGGTGAGGCTCAAGGCAAGATTCATCCTAAGGCAAATTTCCTTCCAGTTATGAGCCTATGAAATCAAAACAAGTTACATGCTTCCAAAATACAATGGTGAGACAGGAATAGGATAGGTATCCGCATTCCAAAGGGGAGAAATAGGCAAGAAGAAAGCAGTAACAGGATCCAAGTAAGTCCAAACCCCAACAAGCCAGACAACATTAAATCTTAAGAGTCTAGAATAGCCTTTTATTCCATGTATGACCTCCTGACATATTGGCTCTACTGGGCTCAGCCCATGAAGCAGCTCTCGTGGATTGGAGTCTCATGCCTGCAGCTCTCCCATACTGGAGTTGCATGCTGGTTGTCCTACAGTGCTGGGGTCTGGGCAGTGGCCTCACTCCCAGGGCTCCAGGAGGCATTGCCCTGGTGAGGGACCTCTGTGGTGGCTCTGTCCCTGTGACAAGTTTCTGCCTGGGCTTCCAGGCTGTCCATGATATCCTTTGAAATCTAATTGGAGGCTGGTGTGACCCCACGGCTTCCACACTCTGTGCACCTGCAGAATCAGCACCATGTGGACACTGCCAAGACCTACCTACCACTTGTGCTCTCTGGAGCAGCAGCACGAGCTACATCTGGGCCTGCTTGAGCCATGGCTGGGGCTGCCAAGGAGCACTGTTGGGGAGCAGAGTCCTGAGGTGGCCCTGGGCAGCAGAGGCCTGAGGTGGTCCTGAGCAGCAAACGCCGAGGTCCTGCCTGGTGTCTCTGGAAACCTTGCTCTAAAGGTCCTCACCTGCCTTGAAGATCTCTGAAATGCCTGTGTGGTCATGCTCCCATCATCTTGATGAATAGAACCTGGCTTCCTTCTCTCCATAGTATTCTCTTTAGCAAATGGTGTTTTGGCCACATCCTTAGTATTCTCTCCTGAACACATTTTTTAATTCTTTACATGGCCAGGCTGAGAGTTTTCCAAATCTTTCCATTCTGCTTCCCTTTCAATGATAAGTTTCATCTTTAAATCATCTCTATCTTCCTTCACTTTGCTATAAATGGCAAAAAGAAACCATGTAGCACCTTGAATGTTTTGTTGCTTGGATATTTCTTCTGCTAGATATCCCAGTTAGTTGCTCTAAAGTTCTGCCTTCCACAAAGTCCTGGGACACAGACACAATTCCACCAAGTTCCAACTACATAACAAGGATGACCTTTACTCCAGTTTTCAATATCTTGTTTCTTGTTTCCATCTGAGACCTCATCCAAAATTCTTTACTGTCCAAATTTTCTGCTAGCATTCTGATCACGACCATTCGAATTATCCCTTAAAAGATTCAGTTGCTCCCTACAGCTCTTGTCTTCTGAGCTTTCACCAGAATTATCCTTAATACTCCATTTATGGAAGTCTAGGCATTTTTTAGCCTGCTCCTCCAAACTCTTCCAGCCTATACCTGTTACCCAGTTCTAAAGCTGCTTCCACATTTTCAGGTATTTGTTATAGCAACAACCCCACTTCTGGTACCAATCTTCTGTCTTAGTCAATTTTGTGCTGCTATAACAGAATGCCTGAAACTGGGTAATTTATAAAGAAAGAAGTTTACTCAGCTCACATTTCTGGAAGCTGAGAAGTCCAAGACTGAGGGTCTGCATCTGACAAGGGCCTTTTTTCTGGCTCATCCTATGGCTGAAGGGTGGAAGGACAAAGAGCACACTCTCAAGAGAGAGAAACGAAGGTGACCAAACTCATCTTTTATAAAGACTCCACTCTTGTGATAATGAAGCCACTTCTATAATAATGGCATTAATCCATTCAAGAGGGCAGAGCTCTCAGGATCTAATTACCTCTTAAAGGCCCCACCTTTCAACATTGTTGCATTGGGGATTACGTTTCCAACACATGAGCTTTGGGGGACACATTCAAACCATAGCAACATCCAAACTCAGCAGCAGGTCCTGTTGGCCCTGTTCCTAAATACATCTCAAAGCCATATGCTTCTCCTCAATTCCCATGCCGCCAGCTACAGCATCCCACCCTCATCTGCCTGGATGGCTAAAATAGCCTCCTGCTGGTTTTCTTGCCTTCCATCATTCCCTGCTGCAACACATTCTCCACACACAGCCTGAGTTATCTTTTAAAAACAGCAGTTCGATTATATTATTCCTTTGCTTAAAATGACTTCCCCTTGTACTTAGGATAAACCTCAGAACACTTGCTGCAGCCTTCTCAGCCCTAGGTCTCTTCTCTGACTGAGCTGGCCTCTCTCGGGCCTTCACCCCGAGGCTCCTTCACACTAGCCCTCTCTTGCCACTCTGGCCTCAGCACCTCTCCCCGATGGTGCCTTCTGCCTAGAAGGCTCTGTCCCAGATCTTTCCCTAGCTGGCTTGTTGGTGGTCCTTTGGCTCTCGGCTCATTGTCTCATCCTCAGAGAGGCTGCCCTGCCCACTCACTCACTCCTGGGGTATCCTGCTTATTTCGCTTGGTAGGTCTTTTCACTCTCTAAAATGATCTGGTTTATTTGTTTGCATATCTATTGCCTGTTTCTCTGTCTGCAGAACGATACTTTCATGAGTCTGTTCTCTTCTATATTCCTGAACCCTAACACCTAGAACCTGGCACCTGATAGGTGCTCAATGAATACCCCTTTAATAAGTGAAAGGGTGAGTCTCAACCGCCTGATTGCCCCCAGCAGGAATAAGACAGCAACTAAATAACTAGGCAGCACATGCATGTGAACAGATCATTCTGATGGCTCAGAAAGAGTCAGACTCTGCGGGAGGAGTGAGGCTCCCAGGCAAGGCACAATGGCATCCTCACAACTACTTAGTCCAGGGAGATTTGCCTGGAGCAGGAGAGGCTTGCCTTCTGGGCCCTAGCCATGGCTCCTTTCCTTTGTTCCAGGCTTCCACCCCCCAATCCTCATGTGTCCTCCATCTCCCAGAGTGGCAGAGCTGGGTCCAATATGGGCTTTGCACTTGGACATACTGGAGTCTTAGAAATTCTTTTCCTGCTTTTTCCTGGCAGAGTGGCCTTGGACATGTTTTCTAATCTCTCCAAGTCTCAGTTACTGCAATTAGGAATTGAGAATAATGACACAGGTTGAGTATCCCTTATCCAAAATGTGTGGGACCAGACGTGTTTCCAATTTTGGATTTTTTCAGATTTTGAAATATTTGCATTATACTCGCTGGCTGAGCCTCCCTAATCTGGAAATCTGAAATGCTCAAATGAACATTTTCTTTGAGCGTCTTGTTGGCATTCAAGTAGTGTTGAATTTTGGAGCATTTGGGCTTTTGGATTTTCACATTAGGGATGCTCAACCTGTAGTATCTAAGTGATAGGGTTGCACTGAAGTATCAATAAAACCATGTCTATAAAGTCAGTGCCCAGGGCTGGGCGCAGTGGCGCACGCCTGTAATCCCAGCACTTTGGGAGGCCAAAGCAGGAGGATCACTTGAGCCCTGGAGTTTGAGATCAGCCTGGTCAACATAGTGAGACCCCCTTCTCTACAAAAACACTTAAAAATAGCTGGGCATGGTGGCATACACTTGTCCCAGCTACTCAGGAGGCTGAGGTGGAAGGATCTCTTGAACCCAGGAGTTTGAGGTTACAGTTAACTGTGATTGCGCCACTGCACTCCAGCCTAGGAGACAGAGTGAGAGCCTATCTCTTAAATAAATAAATAAACAGTCAGTGCCCAGCACATAGAAATAAATGTTAGCGCTTACCAGCATTTTTATTGTTGTTATTGTTGATCAGATAACTATTATTTTCGAGCTCCTTCCTCACTTAGCCTCCAGAATCTCCCACCCCTCCTACGGCAGCCCTGCCAGGGTGTCCGGGGAAGAACCAATGGCTTTCTCTGCCCTGCCCTATTTGGACACAGGATTTGTAGACTTCATTCCCTCATTTCCACCTCTAAACCATACTGACACTCTTGCAGCAGCTATGATATGAAATCCTTTTCTGTTCAGCCACCAGCTCTTGCTAACACTGAGAGGCTCAATGGGAACCCTCTTCCATTTCTCTCCTCAAGTGATCCCTTTCCCTCTCAGGGTCTCTGTAGCCTATTGCTCCGGGGACTTAGTCTTGTCATGTTATCATCATCAATGAGAAGTTCCAACTAATAAACTAATTCATACTATGGAGTTCATGTTATTTCAGCTTTTAAAAATAACATGCAGGTGGGCGTGGTGGCTCATACCTGTAATTCCAGAACTTCAGGAGGTGGAGGTGGGAGAATTGCTTGAGCGCAGGTGCTCGAGACCAGCCTGGGCAACATAGGGGGACCCCTGTCTCAATAAACTAAATAAATAAATAGCACACAGAGAAGGCAACTCTTAACCCAAAGGAACGTCTCATTCCTTGTGGGATTTTATGCACTTTGAAGGAGATTCTGGAGGTGGGACTCTCCCTGGTTCCCTCAGGGCTATTTTTTTTTTTTTTTGAGACAGATTTTCGCTCTTGTTGCCCAGGCTGGAGTGCAATGGCGCGATCTTGGCTCACTGCAACCTCCGCCTCCTGGGTTCAAGCGATTCTCCTACCTCAGCCTCCCAAGTAGCTGGGATTACAAGCATGCGCCACCATGCCTGACTAATTTTGTATTTTATTTTATTTTCTAGTAGAGACGGGGTTTCACCATGTTGGCCAGGCTGGTCTTGAACTCCCAACCTCAGGTGATCCACCTGCCTCGGCCTGCCAAAGTGCTGGGATTACAGGTGTGAGCCACCTTGCCTGGCAACCTCAGGGCTATCTTTAAGGTACTGTCTGCCCTGCTGGCCTGTGGAAAGGGCCCCACTTGGTGTTTTCCTGTCTCTGTTCTGTTGCTCTCCCATTCGTGCCTGCCTGAGCTGCACACTCCTGAGAGCAGCATCTCCCTGCTTAGCTCCCAGCACAGCCCTCGGGGATGCCGTGGACTTGGGAGGGGTATTTCCAACAGTCAGAGGCACCTTCCACACACCCCCACCCCATGCGTGCCCCAGGACTTGCAGCCTCTGCCTCCTTTCCCACGTGTAAGGAGAGGTGAGCTTCTCCCCTGGCCCTGGGAGGCAGCCCTTCCTGTGACAGCCTGCCCCACCTCAGCCAAGGTCTTGGGTCCAGCCCTTTCCCACCAGGGAGAAAATAGCAAGAAAAACAGATGAGAGCTGATACCCTAAGCTGCAGGGTCTGCTGGGACTGGGTCCTGGAGGAGCCCCAGGAAAGCTTTAACCCTGGGGGCTCCGGGCGGTCAGAAGGGTGAGGGGTGAGGAGAGAAGAGGGGAGGGACCCACCTCTGTAGCTAGAAGTCTCCTCACTCTCTCCTGTCTAGGGCTATCACTGTCTACCTCTCCTCTCTCCATAGGTCATCACTGCCCTGATGTCAGTCCCAGGCTAGATCCCCCAATCCATAGGCTGGACGGCAGCACCAGAGGTCACCTAGCCCACCCCACTGACTCTGGGTGGTACCTTCCTTGGGCAGGGTCTTGAAGTTCTCCTTTTAAATCTCTTAGGCAAGGGATATTTTCAACCTGCCAATCATCTGCATCTCAACAACCCACAGTCAGCCTGGCACGCTGAAGGAGAGCTGGGCTTGGAGTCAGGAGACCCAGGCCAGTGGAGCTTCTAATCGGTGAAATGGGGATTCCCTTATCTGCTGTGCTCACCACAGCAGCAGTTATGAGGATTACCTGAGACAGGACTGAGAAAGGGATTTGTAAATGATAAATATGGTATAAATGGCAGATGTGATGGGTGGTGGGGGTAGGCAGGACACCTGGCCCCGTCCTCTCTGCAGCAGCAGCTCTCTTTCCCTGCTGAGGTTCACCTGGGGATCTGGCCCCACTCTCCGCTGTGTGGCTGCTGAGACAGCATTCCTCAGCCTTCAGAATGACCGACATTCCTTTGGTCTTCCCCGTAGACTCATGCCCAGAACTTTTTCCACCATATCTGAGAGGACACCATATCTGTGGGGAACACTTTGAGATGGTCAGGAACAAGATGTGAGCAAGATGTTTAAATAGCCCTTAGGCTGTGTTTGCTGAGCATCCGGAGATACTGGAGTTTTCCAGGTGGCCATTTGTCTTGGAGCTTGGAGGGGTAAGAAGAGCTCAGGCAAAGGAATACTGGTCGGGTGTTTACAGAGTACTTGCACACATAGTATCTCATTTGATCCTCCCCCTCTGAAGTAGGTCTTTTTACAGAGGAGACATTGATCTAGCAAGTTGCAGACTGGTGGCCCAAGTTTGGGTCTTCTGACTCCCAGTGTCTGCACAAGGTCTGGCCATTCTGCTGAGGGTACAGAGGAGGGAATGGGCTTCAATTACAGCAAGAGAGTGAGGATTGTATCTAAGAAAACTTCAGAGGCACAAGTGAACTGGTTACCTCTCAGGCCCCTTGGTGGTGGTGGTCTGGGGCACAAGAATCCTATGATCACAGGGTAGGAGAGGGGAACTGCTCCAAAGGTGTTGGAGTCATCTAGTCCTCAATTTCTTCACTGGGACAATGAAGGGATAGAAAATGAGATTCCAAAGGTCTCTTCTAGTCCTTGTCTTCTAAATGGGGTGGAGAGGAGCATTTGGTTCCTCTCACTCTGCAAATTGTCTCCCTTCTACCCCTATAGTCTTCACAGAGCAGGTGGGCTTTGATGGATGGTAAAGGATCTAGGAGAAGCATTGTCTGGGGCGAGACAGACTTTAAGCATCATCACCATGCAGGAGAAAGCCGCAGATTCTGCATCCCTGGGGCAGAAGGAAACAGTCGGCAGCCTCTCCCTTCACACTCCTGGGTCTCAGGAGCTGTTTACATGCTCAGGAGGGCGCTCCATCCATTTCAGAAGCTGCATTGGAAAATAACAACTGGGCAAGCTGCTGCTGCTCAGCTGGCTCCTCAGCACAGAGCTGGGAGAGACCCAGCCCTTGGCACTGTCTCCAAGGCCAGTGTGTGGGCAGAAGCCATGATGGCTGCTGGCTAGAGTGGTTTAAAGGGAAGTAGGAACCCCTGAGATATGAAAACGCCCAACCCTTGTGGCTCATGAGCAGCCTCATCATCCAGATGTTTCTATCTTCTTTGTGGGTCATGACACGAAAAAAGTTAGAAAGCTCTAGCCCTTGACTCAACCTATTTCCTTTAAAGACATATCATGATCTATAGTTGTCTGTTTATTTTCTTGCTTTTGTGTTATCTGTCTCTTCACCCAAAATGTGAGATATGTAGAAGCAGGGATCTTTTATCTTATTCTCAGCACAGAGAGCAATGCCTAGCACGGAAAGCACTCGACAAATGCTTGCTGAATGAATGCATCCATGTATGCATGCGTAAATGCATGAATGAATGACTGAAGGTATCTAGAATGTAGTAGATGCTCAGTGATTTCAGTTTTCTTTCCTGAGCATCATTCCCAGTTAGCTTGGGAATGCAGAGCTGGTTCTTGAGATCAAGCCCTTAGGAGGTAAGTGCTGCACAGTGATTGGAAGGGGAAATGGGAGGTTAATATGGAGGTGGGAGATGGGGCATGGCAGGGGAGTACGGGACAAGGCCAAGGGAAGGAGGGTTGTGTGAGAGATTTTTTAAAATGACAGTTGTGTCTGCTGGCCCAAGAGAAGGGATGTTTTGTTAATCACCTGGGTGTTTCGGTCAGTGTGGACGTGTTTTAGGAAGCACGGGACAGCGCTGCCACCTTCCATGTGGCCTTGGGCAGATCCTGTGATTACTTTGAGCCTCAGTTTCCTGATCTGCCAATTGGGCAGTCCTCATTCTGCTGGTGACTTGCTACGCGACAAAGGCTGTCATGAAGCAATGATGAGATAACCAGTGGGGGCATGCTGAGCACATGGGAGCAATTTTTACTGTGGTCATTTCCTTGAAATTCCTAAAGGAGCTCCTCTGTGATTTTCTATTATTATTTTTGCCATTAATCAGGATTTCCTCTCTCTGCAGGAGAATAAGCCAATGCATGGCAAGCACTAAATCTTAGATCCCGAAGACTCGGCCCTCGGCAAAAGACATGCGCCTCCCCGCTCACCGGGCCCTGGATGGGGAGGGTGCTCCTCCTAGAGGCCCCTGGCATGCCTCAGAGGGGCCTTTCGAGGCAGCTGGGAGGCAGATCCTCACACTCTGCCCTCCTCTCCCCCAGGTACAAGATGGTGGTGACCCCCCGGAGGGCGGCGGTGGCCATTGCCGGCTGCTGGATCCTCTCCTTCGTGGTGGGACTGACCCCTATGTTTGGCTGGAACAATCTGAGTGCGGTGGAGCGGGCCTGGGCAGCCAACGGCAGCATGGGGGAGCCCGTGATCAAGTGCGAGTTCGAGAAGGTCATCAGCATGGAGTACATGGTCTACTTCAACTTCTTCGTGTGGGTGCTGCCCCCGCTTCTCCTCATGGTCCTCATCTACCTGGAGGTCTTCTACCTAATCCGCAAGCAGCTCAACAAGAAGGTGTCGGCCTCCTCCGGCGACCCGCAGAAGTACTATGGGAAGGAGCTGAAGATCGCCAAGTCGCTGGCCCTCATCCTCTTCCTCTTTGCCCTCAGCTGGCTGCCTTTGCACATCCTCAACTGCATCACCCTCTTCTGCCCGTCCTGCCACAAGCCCAGCATCCTTACCTACATTGCCATCTTCCTCACGCACGGCAACTCGGCCATGAACCCCATTGTCTACGCCTTCCGCATCCAGAAGTTCCGTGTCACCTTCCTTAAGATTTGGAACGACAATTTCCGCTGCCAGCCCGCACCTCCCATTGACGAGGATCTCCCAGAAGAGAGGCCTGATGACTAGACCCCGCCTTCTGCTCCCACCAGCCCACATCCAGTGGGGTCTCAGTCCAGTCCTCACCTGCCACTGTCCCAGGGGTCTCCCTGAGCCTGCCCCAGCTGGGCTGTGGGCCGGGGGCATGGGGGAGGCTCTGAAGAGATACCCACAGAGTGTGGTCCCTCCACTAGGAGTTAACTATCCTACACCTCTGGGCCTTGCAGGAGGCTTGGGAGGGCAAGGATCCTACGGAGGGACCAGGTGTCTAGAGGCAAGAGTGTCCTGAGCCCCCACCTGCCTGACCATCCCACGAGCAGTCCAGCGCTTCAGGGCTGGGCAGGTCCTGGGGAGGCCGAGACTGCAGAGGAGCCACCTGGGCTGGGAGAAGGTGCTTGGGCTTCTGCAGTGAGGCAGGGGAGTCTGCTTGTCTTAGATGTTGGTGGTGCAGCCCCAGGACCAAGCTTAAGGAGAGGAGAGTATCCCCTCTGAGACGGATGGAAGGAGAGAGGTTGAGGATGCACTGGCCTGTTCTGTAGGAGAGACTGGCCAGAGGCAGCTAAGGGGCAGGAATCAAGGAGCCTCCGTTCCCACCTCTGAGGACTCTGGGCCCCAGGCCATACCAGGTGCTAGGGTGCCTGCTCTCCTTGCCCTGGGCCAGCCCAGGATTGTACGTGGGAGAGGCAGAAAGGGTAGGTTCAGAAATCATTTCTGATATTTGCTGGAGTGCTGGCTTCACGCCCTGGGGAGTGAGCTTGGTGCGGTAGGTGCTGGCCTCAAACAGCCACGAGGTGGCAGCTCTGAGCCCTCCTTCTTGCCCTGAGCTTTCCGGGGAGAGCCTGGAGTGTAATTAACTGTCATCTGGGCCACCAGCTCCACTGGCCTGCCCAATGCCTGGCCTGGACTGTCCTAGGTGACCCCATCTCTGCTGCTTCTGGGCCTGATGGAGAGGAGAACCCTAGACATGCCAACTCGGGAGCATTCTGCCTGCCTGGGAACAGGGTGGACGAGGGAAAGTGTCTGTAAGGACTCAGTGTTGACTGTGGGCCCCCCCGGGGTGAGTTTAGCAGGCTGCAGCAGGCAGAGGAGAGTACCCCCCTGAGAGCGTGTACGGGAAGGCCTTGCTGTCATGTGAATCCCTCAATACCCCTAGTATTTGGTTGGGTTTTCAGGGGCTTCGGAAGCTCTGTTGCAGGTGTCCGGGGGTCTAGGACTTTAGGGATCCGGGGAAGGACCAACCCATGCCCTGCCAAGCCTGGAGCCCCTGTGTTAGGGGGCAAGGTGGGGGAGCCTGGAGCCCCTGTGTGGGAGGGTGAGGCGGGGGAGCCTGGAGCCCCTGTGGGGGTGCGGTGAGGCGGGGGATCCTGGAGCCCCTGTGGGGGAGGGTGAGGCGGGGGAGCCTGGAGCCCCTGTGGGGGTGCGGTGAGGCGGGGGATCCTGGAGCCCCTGTGTCGGGGGGCGAGGGAGGGGAGGTGGCCATCGAGTTGACCTTCTGAACATGAGTGTCAACTCCAGGACTTGCTTCCAAGCCCTTCCCTCTGTTGGAAATTGGGTGTGCCCTGGCTCCCAAGGGAGGCCTATGTGACTAATAAAAAACTGTGAACCCTGTGGAGAGCATATTGCTGGGCGCCCATCCCCACCACTGTTGAGGGCAACAAGACAGCTTCAGCAGAGAGGAAGCAATGATGGGGGCCGGGAGGAGCTGCGAGAGGGGGCATGTGGAGGCATTCAAGCAAGGAAGGTTCCAGAGAGGGTGTGTCTGTTTCCATAGTTACGCACTGGAGGTAGCAAATCCTGATCAGGAAGGGAGATCCTGAAAACTCACAGGTCCAGAACACCCCCCATCCCTCCACCTCCCCGCCCCAGCCATGACATCCTGAGACCTCTCCCACTGGCATCTTCCTCTTGGTGACATATCTGGAGACCCCCTCATGGTGAAACATTCAGACACCCCCCCTCCTTGTGACACAGCGCCTCCCCCTACATGATGTCGCTCACTGGCACAGAGGCCCCGCACTGTAACACCACGCATCTTTATTTGAATGCTTCCCACCTAGTGTGCAACTCCGCAGGGCACTCCAATCTCTGTGCCTTCCAGCACCCCTTGAGCCCAGTTAGTCTGGCCTGGGGCCTACCAGGCCCATTCCTGAGTTCTGGACACCAGCCTCTGGGGGAGGGAGGCCAGCAGGTACCAGGGGCGGTTCCATCAGCCGTCGCTATGGAAGCGGGGGTCTTGGGCATCTCTGGAGTTTGACTGTGGGCCTGGCGGACCTGGCCCCTCAGGCCTGCAGCACCTGGAGGAGGACATGCTTCCTGAGCCCCTGGTGTGAGCAGAGCTCGGCTGCAGGTCAGAGAGGTGCAGAGCGGGGAGGGGGAGCAGCACCCTCTTCCTCACCAGGCCTTCCTCCCTCAGGCGCAATGCCCAAGTCTGAGCTCTGCCCACTGCAGTTCTAGATACTTCCGTACATATGAAGAGCCTCAGAGCCCCCAGGGGAAGGAAGGCAAGGAAAGGTTGTTATCCCCAGTTTTCGGATGAGAGAATGTGTCCAAAGAGAACACCCTTGCTGAAGGTCACTCAGAGCTGGAAGTAGACTCTGGTCGTGTGGCGGTCCACGGAATCACACCCCTTCTAGGCGACACTGGCATCGCCTGGCCCTGCAACGTCACTGTGAGTCTCTGGACATGCGTGCTAGTTGCCTGTGTCCACAAGTTTGTACCCAGAGCTGACCACCACCTTCCCTTCTCACCCCAACCCCCTGCTCCCGGCCTCCTCTCCGCTTCTGTGCTGCCCGCAGAGGTAACAGAGGGGGTGGGTCAAGCCATTTACCTGGTTCCTCATCACAGCCTCCTCCCGTGGCTCTTCAGTGCGTGGCTGAGGCTGGAAGAGATGCTGCAGTTAGAGCTTGGGGGAAGTGGCGGGGAACTAGCAAGTTTCACGGTTACACACCCTCTTCTACACCTGTCCATCCTCCTGCTTGGAAAGTAATCGGCACAACCTGACCCCAATCTTAGTACCCCTTCTCTTCTGCCTTGATTTTAAGCTCTCTGCTGCCTCTAGTCCAGCTCCAGAGAGGTGCTTACTCCTGTTCTCCCATCCTCAAACTCTCACCTTTGACCTCCAGCCGGCAGTCCACAGATGCCTCCCCTAGCACATTGATGGCCTTGCAGGTGTAGACCCCAGAATCAAACGGGCTGGGTTTCCGGATCTCCAGGGTGCAGACGCCTTGCTCAGAAAGGGCGCGGTATTTGGGGTTGCCCTGGATCTCCATCTTGTTTTTCATCCAGATGATCTTGGGCTGGGAGGCATGGTCAGAAGACAGCTGGGGAGGTGTGGACTGGGGCGGGGCCCCCAATGGCTATCCCCAGGCTTAGGTGTGGACGCCTGGAGGATTCCTCAGCCCTGCTGTTCCCACCTGCCCCCACCAGCCCAGGGCACAACAGGGCCTGGACCCTCACCTTGGGTGAAGCTCGGACACTGCAGAACAGCTGGGTGCTGTAGCCAGGGGTGGAGGTGTGGTCAGCCAGTGGCTGGGTGAATGAGGGGGCTTCTGAGAAGTCTCGCTCAATAAACCCTTTAGGTTTGGCAGCAATATCTGGGTTCAGGGGAGAAAGTCGGGTGAATCTGAGCTTACAGGAGTGAAGGAGACCTGTTAGGACTGACTATGATCCAAGATCTATGGATAGCAAGTCACGGCTTATTTGCGGGAACTTGGACAATCTCAAAGAGGCAGAGAAAGCTGAGACTGTAGCTGGGTGGGTCAGGGTGATGAGTAGAGACGAGAAGGTGGAAAAACCAGAGATGAGAGCATCTTGGCAGAAGGTGGATGCTAGCAACTCAGAGATGCTGGGTTTCCTTTGTGTTTGTCGTTGGATACTTGACTGGCTTTCCTTTTTTAAACAAAAATTTCTTCCTAATTCTGTGCAGTTCAGGCTAGTGTTAAAAAAGTTTGCCTTCTGGAACCCACACAGACTGTGGGTCGGAGAGGGCCTTGGGGCACACAAGGGACAGGGAAAAGGGCCCGGGGTTTAACATTTGACGCAAAAGGGTCAGGTGCCTGTGTGGAGACAGTAAATACTCCTATCTCTCTTGTCCATCTATGTGGTATGTATTAGGGTTGGGAGGCTTGTTTTAGCAAACTCACCCTTTTTAGCACACTACCCAACCATGCACAAGTCACCCTTTAGATTCCCTTCGGACACTCACTGCCTGAGACTCGGCGGCTGCTGTGATGCTGGCAGCCACACACCTCTTTGGAATAAGTACACAGCCTCCAAAGGGGCATCTTTCATTTGTGTGGATTTGCTCTGATGTGTTAAAATCAGCCAACCACTTTCACTACTTCACAGCCACTCCGTGTGTGTGTACGCATAGCTGTGGAGTGAGGGGACAGCAAGTGTTCCAGGGGCAGGGGCCCAGAAGAAACCCAGAGAGAGGGGTGCAGAGATGGCAAGGAAGAGGCAGGGACAGGGAGAGAGTTAGCACAGCCAGCTCCAGGCCCAAACCCACCTGCCTTCTGGATGTGGGCGAGCTCCTTGGTGATGGTGGCCGAGGCGCTGAGTCCACACAGGTTTTCTGAGAAGACCCGGAAGGAGTACGAGTTGCCGATGATGAGGTCAGAGATGGTGCAGGTGGTTGGGTGGTAGCGCTCCAGCACTGTGAACCATTGCTGCAGGGCCCCGGGTGTCACCCTCATTTCTCACCCCTGTCCTCACCCTCCCTGCTTACCCTGGAGCCCTCTCCTCACAGGAACTCATTCCATGCCCCCAACCCTGGGATGCTGAACCATCCAGCTTTGGGCCTCAGGGACATTGAATTGGAAGAAGGGGCCCCTGGGTCCCTCAGGTGACCTCTGTAGGGTCCTCAGAGAATCCCAGAGCCTTCGTGCGCCAAGTGTGGCCCATGAATGTGCCACTTCAGCATCACCTGGAAACGTCTTAGAAATGCAGGCCCTCAGCCCCCACCCTGGACCTACTGAGTCAGACTCTGCCTCTTAGCAAGCTCCCCAGGTGACTCATGTGGACATTAAGATTTGAGAAGCGTGGCTCCAGAACTTGAAAGGCTTCAGACAGCCCGGGCCAGCCCTCTTCACAGTCTTCAGGAGGCATCTGAGGTCCAGAGAGGAAGAGTCTTGCTAAGGGCCTCCTAGGGAGTCAGGTTAGCGGTGGGCAGACAAGAACTCGATCCCTAGACTCGGTCCCTAGACTCAGTGGGATGGGCCTTCCCCACCACGTTGACCACTTCGTACCCCAACCCCACTTTGCCTCAGCCAGCCTCACCCCTGTCTTTTTGTCTGCCTTCTGCACCGTGTAGCCCAGGAGCTCTGTGTTGCCTGTGTCCTGGGGTGGCGTCCACTGAAGAGCAGCATTGCAGCCCCAGACGTCCAGGAGCCGGATGCCGCTGGGGGGTCCAGGTTTCTCTGTAGGTCCAGAGTGCGAGGGGAAGTGAGTGTGAGGGCCAGGCTGGCCACAGAGCCCCCACACCCAAAATTTGTCTCCTGCCACACTCCCTTGGCCTGCTCCCATCAGCCATCAGCTCTGGGATAGGAGGTCGGGGAGTCCAGGTCCCCCATGAGGCAGCACTGTTCCCCTGGCTCCATACCAATCACCAGGATGTCAATGACTGCCTTGGCCTCCAGGTCTTCCACGCACACGGTGAGCTCATAGCGGCCAGAGTCAGAGCGCTGGGCTGAGCGAATGAAGAGGATGGAGTCCTGGTCCCCGGTGCGCACGCTCACCCGCTGGCTGTCCAGGGCATGGCCGTTGTGGGTCCATTTGGCTTGAGGCTTAGGCTTCCCCTGGCAGGGAGGAGCCCCCAGGGTGAGTGTAGGGAGGTGCCAGAGTCCCCACACCTGCTTAACTCCAGGAGTCTCTGGAGCTGTTCTCGGGGAAGCCTGTCCCATTGGCCCTTCTCAGCAGGGGCAGCAGAGGCTGGAGCCACAGGTGCTGCCCAGAGCTACATCCTCCAGGTGTCCAGCCTGCTCCGGGGGCCCACCTGCCCATCCCCAGGCTGAAAATCACCGATGAGTCATGTGCATGATTGCGGGAGGATAAGGCCGTCTCGCTGGGTCTAGGCCGGACCCTTGGAGATCCTGCCATCTCCCAGGCTCCCTTTAAATGGGGGCCCTGGTTCCAACCCAGGCTCTTACCCTTGGTGGGGGGAATACCCACCTGGAAGGGGATTTGCAGGTTGACCGTCTCTCCCACCTGGCGGATGTAGGTCTGACGGAAGTGGCGGGGGACACGGATCTTGGGGGCCTCTGGATCAAAGCAAGAGTCTGGGCTTAGCAGTGCAGTGGGGTGGCTGATTGGGGTTTCTGAGGTGGGGCAGGGGACAGCTGGTGAGGGATGCTGGCTGGGAGGAGGGTCCTGGGTGTGCCTGGCTGCCGTGGGGTCCCTCCTTGCAGGAAGGGTGAAGCTCTCACTCCTGAGGCCTAGGGGCCCAAATCCCTTAAGGGAGCAGGAGGTTTCAGGAGGTCAGCGCCTCCATAGTGTGAACTGGTAAGCATCCTGGGCACTCCCTTGGCGCCTCAACTCTGCCAGGATGGGATTTGCCCTGCAGCCCAGGCATTCCCAAGCACCAGATGGGCCCCAGCTGACTCTCTGTCTCCCCCTGCTGGGGAGCAGGTGCTGCACCTGTCAGGCTGCACTTCTAGGAAGGGGAGGCCACTGCTGTCTTCCTGCTCCAATATCCCCCGCCCTCCACAAGCCCAGGACTTTCAGAGAAGCCCTTGTGAAACCCTGTTTGTCCATTCCTCTGTCTCCAGGCCCTATTGAGTGGTTTAGGATCTTTCCCTTCCTAAGTGAAGCCAGGGCAGGTATCCCCCCTTCTTCCTCTGTCACCCTCCCATAATCTGTTAGTCTCAGAGCCGGGAAGTCCTTCCTGAAGTCCTATTTCAGCCGCCTGCTATGCTAAGGAATGACCTTCTGACCCTCATCTGGTCAGGGGCAACCACTGAAGCCCCTGGGCATTCTAAGGGAAGCTGCAGTGGCCACCACCCCTGTCCCCCGGGGTGGGTGCTGGGGCCATGACTGAGGCTCCTCAGCAGCAAACAGGTGGCAGCAGTTGGTTGGTGGCACACAGGGCGGAGGAGGATGAGACAGTGAGAAGGAACACGGTGTCTCTGAGGATTAGCTGAGTGGGCACTTGGCTGTGGGAGCTCAGGCATGGAATGCTCTAGGGACAGCTGCAGGGGGTCAAGAATGCTTGGCAGCTCCAGGTGGCCAAGGAGAGACAGCTGAGCAGCCAAGGATCCTGGACAGGGCCCCCACTCTGCCCTGTGACAAGCCTGGCTGTTCCCCGCTTGTTCACAGCCTCCTCTCCCTCTTCTCTCCAGGAAATCCCCTTCTCTCCTGCCAGAGGAATTTGAATGGAGAAGTGGGCGCTGAGTCTGGCTGGGTCCATCAATGCTGGGCCTCAGGGGCTGAGAGCTCCCTGGTTCCCTGGGGAAAGCCCAGCACCCTCCCAACCAAGAGGCCTTCCTGGCACCTCCAGGACTAGAGTAGACACGGCCATACTGCAGCTGCCTGGTGGGGTCACATCTTACCTAGAGCCAAAGGCTGGGAATTAGGGTTGGGAGGCTTGGGTTTTGGGTGCCACCAGAGAAGATGCTCTGCAGTGCAGTGGGGCATCAGTGGTCCTGTGTAGGCATCAGACTCTGGGACGGCCAATAAAAGGCTGGGTGACCTCAAGGGATGCCCTGGGCTCCTTGGGATCTCCGTGGGCCTCGATAGTCTATGAATCTAAGCTCCCTAACCCCATGGTTCCCATGTCTCTCAGGCCTCAGAGCTGAGCATTTCCTTTTGAATGCAGACTTGACCCCTTCTGTGGATCCCCTCTCCTTCTGGAGGCCTTGTCTAGAGCTACCAGAAACCATCCATCCCCTAGTGGAGGAGCAAGAAGGAAGGTGGAGAAGGCCTCAAGCCACCTGCCTGCCTGTGTCTCTCCTCACCCTGGGGGACTGTGCTGTCCCCAGAGACCTCAGATCAGACCAAATGACTCACTGTCATTAACAGACTGAAACCCGATCAGCTCTGGGAGGGGAGCGAGGGGAGGAATGAGGCTAATGCACCTTGCAAATAGAAATATTAGCAATGGGGATGGCAGCTGGCCGGCGGGGCCCCAGTGAGGTATGCCCTCTGCAACGGAGAAGTCTTCATGGGCCTTTTGCAGACCCTCTTTTTCTTTCCACTAGGGCCATGGTGGAACAAGGGGCAAGCAGGGCCTTCTCTCTGTTTCAAGACCTTTGAGAGAATCTGGAACCCAGGCCACAAGAAATGGGCAGAAAATGAGCATTTATGGCCACTGGAGAGATTGAGATTAGATGGGAGAAAGAACAGATGGACTCTTAGCATTGAGCAGGTGACCCAGGGAACTTGACCTTTTGTTTCTGAGCCCCTTTCTCAAGGCATGGGGGCTGGACCACTCAGGGAAATGGCTTCTTAGACCTTCAGAGGCCCCTTGCTGCTAAGGAACCTGGAACTTTCTTAAGGCAAGATGGTGATAGCGTGTGGCTTGTGCATGTGAGCGTGGGACGGGGGAAATGACTGCCTGGTTCCCTCTACCTGAGGGCCTCAGTTTCTCCATTAGATGTTTGGGAAGGGCTGGGGAGCTGAAGGCCAGGATGGGCTTTACCTATGTTTTCTCGGATGTGGATGGGCTGGTCCAGCATGGCCGGTGGGCCAGCCCCTGCGGAACTCACTGCAGACACGCGTAGGAGGAACTTGTCTCCCAGAGCCAGGTTCCGCACGGTCTGCTGGGTCACCATCATGGGTCGGGCACTCACAGGCACCCACTCCGAGGCTAAAGGGATGGAGAGAGTGTGAGGGCTTTGCAATGTGGCCACAGGCACCCCTCTCCATGGGGCTTCTTTTCCTGCTGGTGATCTGGGGAAATCAGCCTCCCTCTCTGGGCCTCATTTTCCCCTTGTTTGCCTTCCCTGACTCCTTGTCAAATGGCATCAAAGACATCTGATGTTAGAGCCCTGAAATTGTGGCCAGAGATGAGGTTGTTGAAGCCCAGAGAGGGTTGGACACATTTGCAAAGTCACACAGCAAGGTAGGGGCAGAGGCAGAGGCCAGCCTGGACTTGGGCCATGGAGGGGGACAGTGGCAGCAGGGATGTGGCCACCACACCCCCACCCCATTCCTGCTTTCTCCTCACTTTCTCTTATGCTAGCATTCCCCCCTCCAGCTCCTCCCTCTCCACTTCCTACACTTCGGGGTCCTCTGAGACTTAGCACTTCCTTCCCTTCTTGCCAAAGGAGAACCCAGTGTCCCCTTACCCTTCCCTTACTCAGAGGCTCCTTGGAGCTGAGGACAAAGGAGCCCCTCAACCCACCCACCTACCCTTTCTTGCTCTCCTGCTGGTGGAACAAGAAAGGGCAGGTGGGTGGGTTGAGGAGCCCACTGCTCGCATCCCCTCCTTCTGTATCTCTCCCAGACTGACCAACCACAGGGCCTGCACACTTGTCCCTGCAGCCCTCCATGACACCCTCCCCTGGGTGTATGCAAGACTTAGCTCAGCACTCACCTCCCTCTCTGCAGAGCTCCAGGACATAGCCCTGGAGGCCCAGCCTCCCCAGCCTCTCTGGGGGCTCCCAGCTCACAGTCACGGAGCTGTTGCTCACATCCTCCAGGGTCAGCAGCAGTGGGGCACTGGGGACATCTGGAGAGACGAAGAGGTTCATGGCCAAGAGCTCCCCTCCACCCCTGACATGCCTGCCTCCCTCCTCCCCCTGCCCCACCTTCAATCACCTTCACTTGGGGGTGCAGACTTAGTGGCTGTGGAGGCTGCGGGGGCCTGTGGGGCAGGGGCCTGCGGCTTGGGCACCTGCTCTTCCCCGGTGGACTCTGATACTGCCACTTCTCCGGGAGGCTCTGCGGTGGGCACCTTGGCAGATTCAGATGTGGTCTCCTCTGGACTGCAGGCAGGGCCCTCGGAGGTGTTTTTTTCCATCATTGCTGGACTGGCTGGGGGGCCAGGCTGGAGTGTGCAGGGGTCAGCCGTTGGGGGGCCTGGGCCTCTAGGGTGCCTGGGACACCTAGGTCCAGGCTTATATAGTCAGGGGCTGCCCCACCCCCAGCAAACGATTCCCAGCTGTGGGGTCAGGTCAAGCAGGAGGACTGGAGGGTGGAGAGGCGCCCAGGCCAGGAATAGCTCTGGGGGAGGAACCACAAGGGCCCCTTGAGGAGTCACTCCCTCATCCATCACCCCGACTGGCCTTCAACAGCCAGGGTGCTGATGCCCAGCTGGGGGAGGGCGCAGATGGGTTAGATGGGACATCGAGCAGGCCGCGTGCCAGGTGTCAGGGCAATGGGAGGAAGAACTTCTATCTGGAGAATGAGCCCAGCTCAGGCTCTGTGTGTCTGGCGTCTACGGGGCCACTTGTGCCCAGAGCTTCTCAGACTGGGTGCTGGGGCCCTGACAGTTTGGGACAGGCTTCCTTGTGAGCACTCCCAGCTTTGTCTCTGCAGTCCACATTCCCTGGGCTCCCACAGTTCCCAGGGACTCTCGCCCGTGCTGTGTGAGGCTGAGGGCCCTAGAGAGGGAGGGAATTGAGATGCTGAGGGTGGAGCTGCTCAGAGGATGGTCCTCCAGCATTGGAACCCCAGGAAGGGGCACTAAGTCTCCTGGCTCCTGTTTCAGTTGGGTGGCTGGTAAGGAGCTAGTCTCCCCTGATGCCTGCTGTGGGCTTCAGTTTTCCACCTATTACAGAGAACCCCTCGCCCTTCGGAGTGGGGTGCAGTCGTAGGCAGATCTGGAAGATGCCCTAGTGGAGGAGAGCACTCTGAAGCTTCTAGACTCTTCCAAGCAGGCTGTAGGCATGGGCTTTCTCAGTGTGCCAAAGGAGGCAGATATGGCCAGATTTCTAGTCGTTGATTCATTTGTTCAATGAAATGTTACGACTGGGAATCACTGGAAAGCCAGAAAATGCCATGTGTCAGGAAGGAGGGAGAACATTAAGAACTTTTATTGCTGGTATTGGAGCAGTCACTCTGGAAAATGTGAGAGTTTTACTAGTGCCTAGTAAAATGGATGAGGTGCCTACTCCGTGACCCAGCTGTGCCGCTCATGTAACACCCACACATGCCCCAGGAGACATGGAGAAGAAGATTCATGGTAATGTTATTTGTAATTGTTGAAATGTGGGGGAAAACAGCTGTCCCTCAACAGTAGGATGGATAAATAACTGTGGAGTGTTTATGCAACTGTAAAGCAAAATATGGGGTCAAATGAGCAACTTCAGCTACTCACAGACCCAGTGATGAGCAGAAGAGCAAGGCACACAAAAATGGTGCGTCTGATCTGTCTCATCTACATTAAATCCAAATGCAGTCAACACCAGGCTCTCTTCTTCAAGGTGCATCCGTGGATGAGGTTTCCTTTCCTGACCTGGGTGGTGGTTACACAGGTTCTTACTACATAGTTATTCTTCAAATTAAACAGATACATTTATGCACTCTTTAGCATGTAAGATGTGCTCACAATTTAAAAATAAGTAAACGTGATTTATTCAGGGCCCTCAGCAGCATGCATGCTCTTCCCTTTCCTGGGGACTGGGGACACCAGGGTGTGGCTGCCTCTCAACCCTGCTGTCTCTGCTGGGGAGTGGCAGTGCAGGGCCTGGGAGCCTCTGGATCTGGCCCTCCCTGGATGCCCTCGCCCTCTGCTAGGCGACTCCACGTCTTGCCAGTCAGGGAGCGGGTCCTGGAGACCCGATCTCCATCCTTGGCCTCTGACTCTGCAGCTATAAGCGAATGTGACTAACCCCACAGGACACTGAGTCAGCCCCGGAGAGCCTGTCCCAGGCTGGGGGAAGGGTGGCCCCAGGGGAGGGCGGTTGGCTGCCCACAAGGGCTTGCAGCCCTGGGGTTTCAAAGATCCCTGTGTGGTGGGGTGGGCAGTGGCAGAGATTAAGGAATACTTGGCCCCACCAGCCAGAGGTGAAATGCCAGGTACCCCCTCCCCACACCCCACCCCACGCCTTGCTGAGTCCTTGTTTTCTTCGCCTTCAGCAGGGCTGCGACCTTGGGGTCAGTAGTATCTGCCCAGCTCCAGCTGGTTCAGATTTCAGATATTTTCTCCTTCCCTCCACTTCAAACTGGAGTCACAAACCATCAGGCCAATTTGTGATTATCCTGTCACAGATAATCCAAACATCAGAGAAACCACAAATCAATTCTCTTTAGTTTTGGGGTGAGTATCTGGAGTCTTTTTGGATAGAGGTATTCCTGGGGCCCTGGGAATTCAACAGAAGCCTGATGAAAGCATCTCCACCTCATAAAGGCTGAAAATCTGTCTATTCTTCTGAGTCACCCCATCACATCCTCCCGACCTCCTATCTCAGGCCAGCTTGAGCAGAGGTACTTTGATCTCTGAATGGGTGGAGGGATGAGTGTTAGGGGAGGGGTGAGCAGAACAAAGGGCTAAGCCCAGCACTAGGACTGTTGACAGATTTCAGCCCAGCCATGGAATGGGTTGCTTCCAAGGTAATCAGCTGCCCCTCACTGGGAGGCTGGAGGGCCATCTCTCAAGCACTCTGCAGGGACTCCAGTCCCAAGAGGCAGGAGGGTGCATGAGATGACACCTGCATTTCCTGCTGGCCCTGAGGGTCCAGGGTTCAGGGCTTTCTAACCTGGTCCTGTGATTTGCTCCCACCACCTTCCCGTGGATCAGAAGAGATGGAGTGTTGGGATGAAAAGCCGTCTTTCCCAGGGCCTGCTAGCCTTCAGGAAACAGAAAACGTTTCTTTCAACAGGGAATTTAATTTAGAAATCTGGATGGCAATGACTTTAATATTTGGAAGGCCATCAGCCATGCTTGGGTTAAATCCAAGGCAGGTGAATCTGAGGACGCTGGCCTCCCACTGGGGCTCTTTGCGGCTAGGCAGAGGACATGGTGGCCTCATCTCTGTAAGCTCAGGGGTCCCAAGCCTCAGAGGAAGGAATCCAGAAGAGATGGGGGAGGTGAGTCCAATGGGTCTAGTGGGTGCTCAAAGATAGACCAAAGCAAAGCACCAATACACTGTTAAGCTCTTGTACTTTATTGAGCAGCTGTGGAATTAGGAAGGGGAAGTAGGATAGGGGACATGATTACATTCGTAAGTGAAGGTTTCAAGCTGGGCTTTGCAGAGGGTATCATTAGTATGGTCACTGTGTCTTGTAGGATGTTTGGCTACTTGGTGATAGAGCTTGCCAAAATGGTGTCCTTTGATAAGGAGGGCTGGGGGGCAGGGAGTTGAAGAAATTCCCTTGCCAGGCTTGGGGGTCTGTAAACACTTCCATTAATCAACAAGTGTGTACTAATCCCGAGTCTTACATTGCGATGCCTCACTATCCCCACAGCCCCATCCCTACCTCCCTGTCCACCAGGGCTGAGCTCAAATCTGTGTGTTGTGGCCCTCTGCATAGGCTCCAAGGGATGGAGACTGAGGCTCAGCCTGGGACTCAGCAGGGCAGGTGATCAGGCTCCTGGCCAGCTGGAGCCAGAGGGGGACAGGGCATCCTTGGCCCTCGTGCTGTGTGCAGAAGAACAGAGGGCTAAGTTGCAGCGAGTGCATCCTTGATGGCATTGGTGAGAGGGAATCGCAGATCCTGGCCGCAGAAGGAACCCTGGAAGTCATCCAGGTCCAGGGCCCATACCATGGCGCCTGCCAGCTGCCTTTCCTTCAGGTACTGCACCTGGCAGGGGAGGCCCAGAGGAGCAGGGCTGGGTTCCCTGACCCAGTGTGTGTACAGGGCACATGTGCTCTGTGAGCCCAGCCCAGCCCTCAGTGCAAGGGACAGGAATCTGGCTGCTGGGAGCGGGGCCTCCTTCTTTCTCTTTGTCCTGAGGCGTGGCCTTGGGGAAGCCTACCTTGCTTTTGACGCTTTCCTGGTCGTCGTATCCTACCCACTGGTTGCCCTTGGTTGCATAGGGGACCTGCTGGCCGAGGATTCTATGGACTGTGGCTCCGCGGAGGAAGTCACAGATCTGAGCAGATAACAGGGGAAAGGTAATGTGGGGAGTCGTGCCGAGACCTTGCAGGTCACCAGGAGACACCACTCCTCAAATCTCTTTTGGCTCCTGCTCCATCCTGCAGCCTCACTCTCTCCAGGGTCTGCAGGCCGCATAAAACAGATGCAAATGTCCCAGAGATGGTGGCTGCCTTGGCTCTCTTTAGCTTCTTCCATTTAAACAGAGATGTGAGGCCTGCTGGTTGACACTGAGGACAGGCCCAAGGCCACACAGAGTAGCAGAGGCTAGAGTGAAACAAAAAATCTGCCTCTTGACCTCTGCTCTTTCCTGGGCTGGAAGGAAGACCTCAGCCCCATAGCCAGAGGGATATCCCAGGGGCCTAGTGGTACAGGCCCATGTGCCTGTACCTGCTGGAGACTTTCAGCAACAAATGTCCTAACCTCTCCCTTCCACTTCCTCAGGCATGCTGGGGCAACCGGACATTTTCTTTATTCCCAAAGGAGAAAAAGCAAGAATGCGGTGGGGAATCATCTTCCCCAGGGCTGCTGGTGGTGTGGGGGAATCCTACCTTCTCCCCTAACTTCATTACCTCATAGTAGGCAAGGGTCCCTGCCTCCTTGGTGAACCGGCCTGGAATTCCTGGTCCTGAGATTGGGGCTCCAACACCAGTCTCAGAAGAAGCCAGAGTGAAGCTCCTCCCGAAGGTGGGGATGCCCATCACCAGCTTACTGGCAGGAGCCTCCAGCCTCAACATGTACCCCACAGCATAGTCCTGGGTGGGGTAGGGTGGGAACAACGTGAGCAGTTAGTGCGCAGGTGCGGAAGGTTGAGCAATCAATACTGCTGCCTTAGCAGGGGTTATTGGTATATGGTACACTGGGGATTCCCCAGTCCCTCTGGGAACTGATCATGTCACTTTAAAGTGAATTTTACAGTTTTATTCTTGAAAAAAATCCTTTGAGGCATAGGAAGGGACTATTACTATTTGACAGATGCAGAAATCAGGTGGTTGGCTCTGGGGGCACAATGACTCCTACCTCCTCGGCTCCCAGCCTCTCCCCATTCAGCCCCCTGCCCTCACTCCATTTACCCTGCAGATCACCTTCCCAGAGCAACGGAGCACGCCCAGACTTTGGGCCTCAGTTTCCTTATCTGTGGAATGGGCCTCATAACCCCCCTCTTGCAGGACTGTACTGAGGACTAGAGGGTTGGTGTGTGAGCACTGGCAGATGGCAGGTCTTGCAGCCCACTCCTGGCCCTCCCTCCCTCCTTCTGGGAACTCACAGTGTTGCTGAATCTGTCAGGACTTGCATCCTCCTGGCCTCGGAACAGGGGACTGTGATGGCCTGTGGTCCCTCGCCAGGCTCCATGAAAATCGTAGGTCATGATGCTAATGAAATCCAGGTGTCTGAGGAGGAAGGGGATGGAGGGTGAGGCAGGAAATTATTAATAGAAAAGCTTTAGGCCGGGCGTGGTGGCTCACACCTGGAATCCCAGCACTTCGGGAGGCTGAGGCGGGTGGATCATGAGGTCAGGAGTTCAAGACCAGCCTGGCCAAGATGGTGAAACCCCATCGTTACTCAAACTACAAAAATTAGCCAGGCGTGGTGGCAGGCACCTGTAATCCCAGCTACTCGGGAGGCTGAGGCAGGAGAATTGCTTGAACCCGGGCGGCAGAGGTTGTGCCACTGCACTCCAGCCTGGGCAACAGAGTGAGATTTTGTCTCAAAAAAAAAAAAAAAGAAAGAAAAGTTTTTGGGCTCCCATTTAAGGCTCCAGCAGGATGTGAACGAGGGAAGCAGACAGCAGCCAGACAGGCCACTAGCCTGAACCCCAGCAGTCCCCAGTGACCTTGGTCCCAATTGCTGGCACACCTTCCTGTGCCACTCCAGGGCACGGGCTCAGGGTCCCACAAGGGCACTTCAGTCAAGAATGGGTCTTCTGTTATGCCCAGCACACATTTGGGAGCTGGCCTCCATCCCACCTTACCCCCACCACTTCTGCCAGGCTTATCTTAGTGAAAGCAGATTAAAAGTAGCATCAACAGACAGCCTGGTGGGGAAAGAGCAGGACCAAAGGATGACCTGAACCTAATATGACTGGGGTGGGAGGAGGTTTTGCACACCTGCACCGGTGAGCCCACTGGGGATGGATTGCAAGAATACGGATATGTGGGGCAAATGGTTGACAGCCACCTGTTTCTCACCCTCTAAAGAATCCATTTAATTAAGCACTGAGTTTACACCTCCCTGGGATCCTAAAGAAAGCTCTGAAGTCATTTTGAAGAGTCTTTGTTCCTTACTCCTGGGTTTTCCAAGACCCATGGCTCTGCTCTCAGGAGAGATGAGGCTGCTTGGCTGTTCCTTGTTCCTCACAGGCATGAGGGGTGGGGTGAGGATGAGGCGTGGGGCCAACAGGAAAGGGGGAGGCCTGTGTGTGTGAGAGAGCCTTGAGGACTCCCCAGCGCTCTAGAAAGAGGCTGCTGTGCGGCCTCTCCAGGGCCCAGCACTCTGCTCAGCCTGGTGTGGAGAAAATACTCTGCAATAGCTGGAGAGATTGAATAGCTTTCTCCACTTCCCTTTCCAAAATACTTTCATAGCAGCTCTCTCAACTGCTCAGCAACAGCCCAAGTGAAAAAGGAAAGGAAAGGATTGTTATGCCTCATTTGACAAATGGGGAAACTGAGGCACAGGGCAGGGAAGTGACTTGCTCAAGGTCACACATCAAGGCTTTGGAAGAACTGGGACTGGAAGCCCAGTGTCCTCAGTCTACATGGAGTGCTAGGGCTGGGGGTGGCAGGGAAACAGGAGTGTTGGCAGAGGTTCTGGGGAGGCTGCCTGGGGCAGGGGACTCACTGGGATATCTCGGCAATGTCATAGCTGCTGTCAATGGTGACCTTCCCCGCAGACACTGCGGCGCTGAGCAGGAGCTGCTTTTTCCCTGGCTGGGCTTCCTTTATAAATTCGGCCTTCATTTCCTAGATGGGAGACAGGCAGGTGAGAGAAAGGGTCTCAAGTGGCATGAGAGGTAGACTCATCGAGGGGGGCCTAGGTCTCTTGTGCATCCCATTTGCTATACTCCCTAACCTGCCTGGGGCCTAGTGGAAGTGATAAAGTGGCTCATCAGTGGTCCCATCCTCAGGCCACCCATCCTTTTCCTAAAAAACTGACTAATCTTGTCCCCAAACCCGTGCATACCCATCAGCACTCAATTACTCCCTGTCCTGGAGGGAGCATCGGGACCCCTATTGGCCCGCAGACAACTTTGGGAGACATTTGCCTTTCAGTCTGTGCTTTGTTCTAGCTGGTATATGAAATCCCAAAGTTAAGGTGATTTCTGTTGGTATTGTGAACAATTTGTTTAGACTCTCCTTCTGCCCCTGGTAACTGGAGATGCTTGGGCTGCCCCCAGGCAGAGCTGAGAGCTGCTGGACACAGTGCATGCTGGGTATGGGTGGCATCAGTATGGGATCGAAGGGTGGACAATGGGCATTGCACTAAGTGGGTAGTGCTAAGTGGGTGCTCCGCTCAGTCACAACCTTCCACCTCTTAGAACCCCACTCCCACCTCCCACCATGGTCACAAGAAGCCTTCCTTGCTATGTGAGATCTTCAGGGCACAGGGTCCCAGGACACTGCCCCGAGGCTGAAGTCCCTTTTTACCTGTCCTCAGGAGGACAGCAGTTGACGCCGCCTTCTAGCCCACCCCATTCCCTCATGCCTGCCCACCTCCCTGCCTGTCCCTGACCTGACCAGCACCTTGATTAGGGCGGTAAAATGCTGCTTATCTCTCTGTCCAGGGTAGAGCCAGGCAAGGTCCAGCCCATCAAAGCCATGGGTGCGCAGAAATGGCGGTACTGACTTGATGAAAGTCCGACGACTCTGGGTGTTGGAGGCTATCTTGGAAAATCTAGGACCAAAATCAGCCCCGTAGCGTGCTCAGCACTGATATGCTAGGTGCCTTGGGCCTCTGGTGGGGTTTCCAGGACCTGCAGAGCTGGGATCCTGAGGCCACACAGCTCTGGGAGGGCATGATTGGGACAGGGGTCGCCTCCAGGCATGCATGTGCCTTAGAGCCAGGCATTCCAGGTTTCCAAGTCTGGCTCTATCACTTACTAGCCAGCCACTGTGAAAGGTTGTAAAATGGGGACAATTATAACAGCTCACCGTGCTGTTGTGGGGACAACATGGGATCATGGGGAGACAGGGTGCTGGACACAGAGAGAGCACCCAGCACATGGGTGCCAACGATGGCCATACCCACCCCCATTTCAAGCCCTGCTCCAACCCCACCTAATCCGAAGACTCCTCCCAGGGTCTCCCCACTCCTTAATTTCCCCATTGGTTTCCATCTCTCTCTTTCCAGCGCTAATGGCGGTAGCCCCAGAAGTCCCATATTTTCGGGCCTGTGAGGTAGTAAATAGAGCATCGGCAGGGAATCGGGAGATCCATTGTTAACTTGCTGTGTGACTCTTGGCAAGTCCCACTCCCTCTCTGGGCTCTGCTTTCTTTGCTACACATCAGGCAGGCCCCTGACAACCAGGTAGGCCGTGTACCTAACCAGTCTGGAGCCCCTGGAACATCCATACAGTGGGTGGGGGAGACCCAAGCTCCTCACTCCTATACCATCATCCTCTGCCGTCCTGCCCCTGGGGAGAGGCTCCTACCTTTGAGACCCAAAGTTCCATCCTCCCACAGACAGGAGAGTCTTCAGGTTGGGGTTCCTGTGGGGCACAGGGAGGTGGGGAGGGCAGGGGTGGAATGAGGTTGTCATGACACCGGGTGGCCCCATGTCTGAGAGGCCATAGTAGGTTTCCTGCTTTGGGTGAGAGGCTGGGTTAGGCTGCTGATGTCCTCCCATAGGACATCATGGGAATCCCACAGAGATTCACAGTGGTGGAGCTCTGAGGGGTCACAGGCTTCATGGGAGTTACTCTGAGGTCTGCTGCCCATTTTTGTTTTCCGCAGTGGAGAAGAAAGAGTATGGCAATGTAGAGTCTTGCTCATTTTCCATGCTCCCCGGAGAGCACGTTAGGGGCAGGAGAGGGTTCCCCTCTCCCAGAGGGGCTCAGCTGCGCTTCCGTCTACAGTCTCTCGTCACCTCAAATATTGCCCAGCACCTACGGTCATCCCCTCCATCCATTTAAGCCAAGCCCCTCTAATTCTCCAACCATAGGTGAGTAGGGTGGGGCCTCGCCCATCCTCCTGAGTGGGGTTGCCCTGCCCTGGGACCAGCCCAGCTGGTCCCTCCTCTCCTGGCCAGCCCTGGCCCAACCTGTTCTTGAGTGTGTTGAGCATGCCGTAGAGCGTCACATCATTCCACTCCCAGGTGTCGATGTGATCGTTGCTTATATTGGCAAAGCTGTAGATGATGTGGGTACACAAGAAGCGGTCAATGGCATCTGGGAAGCAGCTCCCATCGCCTTCCCGGTACTGGGACCAGCTCGTGTAGTAGCAGACCAGTTTGTATGCAGAGCCTGAAGGAGAAGTCTGGGGTGGGGCCTGGGCCGAGATTCGGCAAGAGACCTCAGGCTGAGCCCAGAGCTGAGCACCAATGGGGTGTGGGGGTGGGTAGGGAGGAGTGGGGTGCAGATTGTGAGCAAAGTCAGAATTCTTAAATGAAAGGAGCTGGTTCAGGTCCCCCTGCCTCTGGGGAGTTCTCTGACTGGTGAAAATAAGGCCTATTCTGAAAATACTTAGAAAAGATCAAATGCAGGGGATGAATACAGTGCTACAGGCACTGTGTGGGGGAAGGGTAGGAGCTGGTGAATAAGGGTGAAATGGGACTTGGTGCCAGCACAGCAGGCTTCCTGGAAGCAGTGGCTTTGTGGGAGGGGAAGGCCCAAGATAGACTGTGTCACAGACGGCCCTGGCTTTCAGGCTGGCACCTTTAGTGACCTGCAGTGAGGTCCTTCATCCATGAGGGACTCTGGCCCACCTTTCTCTGCCTCCTGGTGAGAGTGCCTCTAACTTGTAACCCACCCGGAATGGCAGTCCTGTGCTCCCTCGGCATGTCCCCCAAGCTGGGGCACAATATCACAATGGACCAGGAAGTCCTTCCTCACCTCTAATTCTGTTTCTCCTGCTGCAAACAATGTGGGCATCACTCATCCAAGCAGCTACTGGGCAACTGTACTAGTGGCTCCCAGGGGCTGTTAGTCAAAGCCTTCACTGAACCAGGACCTTTTAAAGTTTCTTATTTTGAGAATTTTCACATATACTGAAGAGTATAGTAAAATAAACATCCATATACTCCTCACTCCGGTTTAGCAAACGTGAATATTTCGAAGCCATTGGAAGCACAGAAGAAACTGGCAAGGTGTTCCCCTGGAGCTAAGACCTCCTCCACATCTGCCCTGTGCCCTCGCCACACCTCTGGACTTAAAGTGGAGGTGGAGGGATTACTCACAGCACTGGAGCAGCACCAGGACCACAAAGCCTGAAGAGAAATCCAGGATCAGACCCCTGCAAGTGCATCCTGCCCTTCCACCCTGCTCCCTCCCCCAAGCAACTGAGACCCCCCCTCCCTCCCTGCCTCCTGGTTGCAGCCTCAGTCCCTCTCCTGGCTCTGCTTCCCCTCCCCCTCTCCCCACTCCCTTAGTCCCTCACCCAGCAGGCAGATGGCTCTGCGGGCTGTCTGGGCCTGAAAACCCACAACTCTGATGGATTGACCTTGGCTAGCCCAGATACCTGTTTGAGCCGCCTTCACACCCATTCTGGCTGCAGCAGAGCAGGGCAGGGTGTGGCCTCTTCCCTTGCCCACGGCTCCTGGTGCCAGCTACCTAGACAGGGCCTCTTCCCCAGGCCCTGTACTTCCTTTATATACCTGTCCCCCTCCACTGCCCCACGTGGCAAACCAGCCCTTTTATGGGAACTGAGCTATGTGTCAATGAAGGAATCACGAGGCTGGCAAGTGGAGGCGGGGGAGTACTATGGATTACCAGAGGAGGGTTGAGAAACTGCAGAGTTTTGAAAACTTGGGTCAGGTCTTCATGAGGCACCTGCCAGCAGAAGAGCCACTAGGGTGATGATGGGGGGCTTCCGGAGATGTGACTCAGCCGCATTTCCCAGCCTCCCTCCCACTCCTGCACCCCACCACTGGCCTTTCTTGCCAGCAATTTCCTGGCTTTTCTGGCAGCCTCTACCTTTGCATCTTCAGCATTCACTCCAGGCCCCTGGCCAGGTGGAAGCTGGGCACAATTTAGTTACGTAAGCCACAGTGCCCTAAACAAGGCTGTTGTTTTCTTCCCAGGCTCAGCATTGCCCTGCTTGACCTACCCTCCTACCCTCCCCCTCACACTTTCTGTCTTCAGGCTGGGTAAGGGCCAGAGAGTCTTGGGAGGAAGGAAAGCAAAGAGCCTGAAACTGAGCACTCCCTTTTGGGCCCATGTCTGCTTTTTTTTTTTTTTTTTTTTTTTGCAATTTACATGCTGATTATTTAGAGGGAAAGACGGGGAAATTCCCAAGAATGCTTTAAGCCCTGGTGCTATTTTGCTTCTGTTTTGAAATTCCCATAAAGAGAGAAGATCTTTTGCAAGCTCGGTGCTGCAGTGAGGCACCATGGAGGAAATACAGGCCCTATGGGGCAACTGCACTGAGCATCTCACATCAGTCAGCTCCCCAGCTCTCTCAGTGAGGCTTTGGAACACAAGCCTGATGATACGGCCCCTCTCTAAATCCTTCAGTGATCTCTCATCACTCCTAGGACAAGAACAAAACTTCTTAATGAGGCTCTCTGCCTGATTACGTCCCTGTTTGTGGATACTTTTTTTTTTTTGGCCAAATATCCAGGACAACTCCATTCTTTGCAGGCTTAACATTAATTAATAGGCAGTGAGTGAAAAGTTCAGAACTCCAAGAGCCAGAATGGGTCTGAGGGCTTCTCAAGAAAGTACCTTTATTTTTCACTAATGTTAGGTAATACTCGAATTTTTCCAGGCTGATTTTGCAGCTCTCTCTTGGTGAGATCTCTCTCCTCTCTCCCTCTTCTCTCCCTCTCTCCCTTTCTCTTCCTTTAAAACTCAGCCAGTGCCTTCCCTTCGTTGTAAGAGAGGTAGACAAAAAGTGGCTTGTCCAGAATCACGCTTGGTGAATACTAAAGGGGCATCACTTTTCCTTTTTAAGATGACTGCCTCCTTTTGTACCCAAGATGATTGACAGCAATGACAGTCAATGATAGCTTCTTCTTGTTCATTTGGGGCACTGAGAGGAGGACTTCTAATTTCTAATAGTGATATTATGAAGTGACATGCAGATGCAAAATTTTTCATCACAGAGCACAGGATGTTAAGAAAACACCTCCTATTTTCACTATCTCCCTTTGTTAAAAATTGTTTCATAGGCTTAGATTGGCCCAAGCCTTGTCCTATGCTCCCTCAAGCTCAGTTTATTAATTCCACATGCTCTGCCTGAAGGCAGCTTTGTAACAACAAATGGCCAAGATACCCCCGGGCCTGTGTTAGCAGGATTGGCCAAGGGTCTCATAGTCTCACCACCTCCCAGCCTTATTACAGGCTGTGACCCCCACACTCCCTATATTCCACTCATGCTTATATGTCTTCTTTTAAATCCTTATATTTGCTCTACTGACTCCCGCCACAGGGCCTTTATATGTGACATCCACTTGCCTGTAAATAACGATGAAAGATCTGAGATTTTATGCTACTTGCAAATTAATGAGATAGCTACAGTTTCGTGGATGTTGGCAGAAGACATGAGACTCCTAGGTCAGAGACAAAGGACTTTATTATCCATGGCACAGCAAGCAGCATGAACTTCATGTTTGGGTCAGTTCCCCTTAGCCCCCAAGTCTCACAAGGGCAGTGCTGGAGGAGCCCAGGTAGATGCCTTGAATGCAATGAGTTACATCACAGCAGAGGAATCCCTAGTTGAAGGAACCCAAATCTTTCATGATGAGCAGTAAGCCTTCCTCACCTTGGCCAGCCCAAGATAAGGGAGACATTATCTTTATTACTGGACAGTAAACAAATCTGCCTTTTGGTCTGGAGGGGGACACTATTTCTATCTTCCAAGGCTGTTTGCTGTAAAAATATCACTAAAAAGATTGCCTAGAACAAAGAAGCCAGTGCCTCTGCCCATAAGCTGTGCAGGAAATGCAGGCTACCCATGGAGAATTGCAGATGGAGAACTGCGGATGGAGAACTGCGGCCTAACACTGCTCTTCTTTGACTGCTTTATTCTTCCTCATCCTTCAGATTGCAGCTCAGCAGGCACCTTGTCTGCGGAAAAGGCAGTCTCCAGGTGACAGAAAACCCGCTATAGGGCTGTCAGGGCACTTTGTACCTCTCTCCTTAACACCTGACTCAGTTATAATTTTATATGTTGTGTGTGGATGCTCAGTAAAGTACTCGTTGAATAAATGAACAAATTATCTCAAAATGGTGCATAACTTCACACTCTTATATTTTGAGTTTAAACCCTGATGTTCTCAAAATTTCATCTCATTCAATAGTTTTTGTTACCCTGTGAAGAACTGACCCAGGAGGTGCCATAAAACCACAAAACAAGCTTCCTGACTTAATTTCCCTAATCAAACATTTCTAGGCCCCACAGTACACTGATAGTGTTCAACCAATGCTTATTAAGCAAGTGTACTAGACTAGTTGCTTTGCACTGAGGTAGACGGTAGACAGAAAGGTGAATGGGAACAGAGAGGCAGTCCCTGTCCTCATGAAGCATACAGTCTGGCAAAGAAGATGGACATTAAACAAAGAAAAACAAGTAATGTATTACAAAGGAAGGGCAGGTGTTAGTCTGCCCCATGCCTACCATCCCTACACACAAAAAAAATTGTGCAAAAACCTGGGGCAGGAAGAGGCTGTTATGTTCCAGGAACCAGAAGAATTCAAGAGTGGTTGAGGCATGGAATTAGCGGGAGGGAGCTCGAGGGAGGCACAAGATGAGGCTGGATCAGGAGCCAGAGGGTGGACATTACCACCATTCAGAAAACAAGTTCCTGGGAGCCTGGGCTGGCCCCTTGGGCACAGTGGTTTTGAGGATTCCTTCATTTTGCATGGCTTGTCAGAGCAAACAGAGGTGGTGTTGATGCCCCACCAAATACTTGAGGAGAATTCTCTCTTTTACAAGTAGTCTCTTCCTCCAGAGGGTGGACTTCTGCCAGGCAGGAATTCAAATCATCTCCAAATCCTCAGCTTGGTGATGGTACTGGCACACAGTAGAAGCTGTTGAAGACTCAGAGGCAGAAACACTTAGAGAAGAAAACAGTTGCTTGTGAAAAGCAGAAGCGAGTCAGATTTCAGAATGACTGGCTCGTCAAATGCAAAACGCAACAAGTATTTGAAGGGGAAAAAAAAATGACCCAAGTTTATCATGTTTGGTGGAGATCAGCATCATTTTTACAACACATCTTCACTTATCAGCATAGCAAAAATCAGGGATGAAATTGTTTTTGTCAGGGAATTTTTTTTCTTTTTGAGACAGAGTCTCACTCTGTCACCCAGGCTGGAGTGCAGTGGCGTGATCTGGGCTCACTGCAGCCTCGACCTTCTGGGCTCAAGCCATCCTCCTGCCTCAGCCTCCCAAAGTGCTGGGATCAATGGTGTGTGCAACCACACCCAGCTGGGAATCCAAATTTATGGGAAATAGCCAAGGCTTATTATTTTGAAGTCTTAAACCAGTCAGGATAACCTATTATTTTTGGCTTATCTCCAGATGCAAATTATCCCCATCCCCACCCCGCAGTGGTACTTGGTCATG